>NW_027555736.1:168915167-169415167 GCF_003287225.1 Phascolarctos cinereus | reverse complement strand
TCTTTCTGATTCCAGGCCCAGTGCTTTATCCACCACCTGGCTGCCCTGACCCATAGGTAAGAATAAATTATGTAAAGTTTATCTTTAGAGCCCTCACCTCTTGCTAACACAATATTTTATTGACTTTTGGGACTTTTTTTTTTTTGATTCAGAGATCTGGATTGAATAACTACTTCCAGATTAGGTAAGGCACAGGATCTGCAACTTACATATTTAGACTGCAACTTAGCCAGGATCATGTAGCCAGTATTTACCCGGAGGTAGGACTAAATCAAGGCTTTCTGACTCTGTAGAAAACTCTCTGAAATCCACTTTACCATGCTGCTAATGACTTTTGTTCTTATTTCATTTATTGATTGATGGATTGATTGATTGCAAGTCAATGGGGTAAAGTGACTTGCCCAGGGTCACACAGCTAGTAAGTGTCAAGTGTTTGAGGTCAGATTTGAACTCAGGTCTTCCTGAATCCAGGGCTGGTGCTCTATCTACTGTGCCATCTAGCTGCCTCTGGTTCTTATGTTATTTTTGCCTATAACATCCTCTCCTCTCCCCTCCCCCCCCAATAAGTCCTCACTTGTAAGAAAGAAAAACAGTTAAATCACAACAATGAATAATATGACCACGTCTGTCACTGTAGCAATATTGCTATCGTATCATTCCAAATTGTTTTTCAGAAGGATGGAGCCAATTCGTGATTCCACTAGTAATCTATTAGTGTGTCTGTCGCAATATAGAGCCTCTCCAACACTGATTATTTTCACATTTTTGCCATCTTTGCTAATTTGGTGGGTGTGAGATGACATCTCAGACTTGTTTTAATTTGTATTTCTTTTATTAGTAATGATCTGGAGCAATTTTTTGAATGATTGTTGGTAGTATGTGATTTTTCTTTTGAAAACGGTATACTTTGACTACTTATCTGTTGGAGAATCATTATAGTTTTTACATATTTGTGTTAATCTCCTATATGTCTTGGATATCAAACTTTTATCAGAGGTATTTGATTGAAAATTTTTTTTCCTAATCAACAGTTTCATGTAAAAACGTTTTAATTATGTGTAGTGGAAATTGATTATTTTCTTTTTTATGTTTTCCTCCATCCCCTGTTTGGTTAAGAATACTCTCCCTAGCCATAGCTGTGAAAAGTATCCTTTTTCTATCTTGCTGTTTTTTATATAACCTTCCACTGGAACCCATCATTCCTCTTTCTGAAGTCCTTTCAGAGGCTCTTCTCCCCAAATGCCCTCAAACTCTCTTTCAGTTGTCCAGGGTTTTCCTGCCTAGGTGGGTCATTGGGCCTTATGCAATGGAGGCATATAGTCCTCCTCCCTCCAGCTTTCTAATCTTCCCTTCTTCCAAACAAAAGTCACTGGGCTTTGTCCCATTCCCTTAGGTGACTCTTTCTGATAGAGCTACTTTGATAAGCAAATTCAATTTAGGTGTTAATGGTTTAATGTTATCCGAAGGAGATAACATTTGCATTTTAACAGCTCCCTCAGACCAAACATTTATGGATAACCTACCCTGCTCCAAGCCTTGTGGTAAGCACCTTGAGGAATATACATATACATATACATATACATATACATATACATATACATATACATATACATATACATATACATATACATATACATATACATATACATATACATATACATATACATATACATATACATATACATATACATATACATATATATATATGCTAAAAACACAAGTTTTAGCAGCTAGGTGGCACCATAGTGCACAGAGTGTCAGTCTTGGGATGAGGAAGGCTCATCTTTGTGAGTTCAAATCTGACCTCAGGGGTCAGCTAGGTGGTGCAGTGGATAGAGCACCCACCCTGGATTCAGGAGGACTTGAGTTCAAATCCCGCCTGACACACATAACACTTACTAGCTGTGTGACCCTGGGCAAGTCACTTAACCCCATTGCTTAGCCAAAAAACAAAAAAAAAAGTCTGGACTCATGTACCTACTAGCTGTGGGACCCTGTTTGCCTCAGTTTCCTCATCTGTAAAATGAGCTGGAGATGAAAATGGCAAACCACTTCAGTATCTTTGCCAAGAAAACCTTAAATGAGGTTGACTGAAACAACTGAATCTTTGGACAAGTCATCTAAATTTTAGGAGCCTCAGTTTTCTCTCCTGCAAAATGGAGTTAATAATACCTGTACTATTGACATCATAGGATTTTAAAGAGCTATTAAAATTGAGTTATAATTATTATTTTCTACTTTTGCTTGGGTATTTCTATAGTACAGGTTTGATTTTAACCTTAACAGAAGAAAGGGGAGAGAAAGAGAAGAGTGAAGATAATTCAACATCTTCTTGGGGACTGAATAAGATCCAATTGAAACCATCACTGAGGTTTTCCTGATGCAGACTGATGGATCAGGTAGCCAGTGACATTGGTGAAAAGGGGAGTGAGTGTAGTCTTCTACATTTTGATGTACCCTCATAGCTCTTTGGGAGGGGGATCTATTAGAAAAAAAATTCTGGAGTAATGTGGGAATTTCTAGAACCAATAGGGGGCTAGTAGAACAGAAGTTTTTAGGCAGGGCTCCTTTTTCAATTTTACTATCAACTCATACCACACATGACATTTTCTACTTTGTCTCTGTGTGAAGTTGACCTGTTTATCCAAGCGGTGAATGATGTTAGAAAAATAATAAACCTGAACATCCCTCCTTCATTGGAGTTGTTTTCCTCACATTGTCAATGGGAAGGGGTGTTTTTTTGTAAAGGGAAAGCATTTATTAAGAGCTTACTATTTCAAGCACTATAACAAATAAAGACAATAGTCAATAAACATTTATTAAATACCTACCAGGTGTCAATAACTGCATACAAATAAAAGCAAAAATAATGTCTGCCCTTAATGAGCTCACAGTCTCAGGTGGGTGGGGAGGACAATGTTCAATGTGCCAACAAGATATGTGCAGGAGCAATTGGAGATAATCACAAAGGGAAAGCACTGGCATGAAGGTAGGTAGAAGGTTTCCTGTAGAAGACGGGCTTAGACATGAAGGAAATCAGAGAAGCTGGGAGGCAGAAATGAGGAGGGAGAGAATTCCAGGCATAAAGGGCAGCCAGTACAAATGAATGGAGCTGGGAGATGGAGTAGCTTGTGTAAGGAATAACAAGGAGGCTAGTGTTGCTAGATTGTAGAGTACATGGACGGAATAAACCATAAGAAGACTGGAAAGGTAGGAGGGGGTCTAGTTGTGAAGGGCTTCAAAAGCCAAACAGATGATTTTATATTTGATCCTTGAGTAATATGGAGCCGCAGGTGTTTATTAAGTGGGGGATGGAGGGATGAGGTGATGGCGACATGATCAGATCTGCTCTTTAGGAAGATCATTCTGGCAGCCGATGGATTGGAGTAGAGAGAGAGTTGAGGCAGGGACACCAACCAGAAGGCAGCTGCCATAGTCCAAGAGTGATGTGTGAAGTCCTACACCAGGGTGGTGGCAGTGTCAGAAGAGAAAAAGGGATACATGCAGGAGGTGTTGTTAAAAGAGCATCGACAAGGCTTGGATGGTGGCACCCCTGATGGTAATAGGGAAGTTAGGAAGAGGGAAGAATTCTGGAGGACAGATAACGAGCTCTGTTTTGGACATATTGAGTTTGATATGCAACAGGAGGAATACTTTGAGATGTCCAAGGGGGCAGTTGGTAATTTGGTTGGTAATCTGGAGCTCAAAAGAGAGACTAAGGCTGAATATATAGATCTGGGAATCATCTGTATAGAGATGATAGTTGAATTGATAAGGTCATCATTTAAGACAGTAGGAAAAAAAGTTTCAGGACAAAGGTTTGGGTGCCATTTAGTGGGCATGGCCTGAAGGAAGACCATAGGCAGAAATAGTCCTGGATAGGGAAAAGTACAGGTATGAAATATTTTTAACACATTGACTATGTTCTATTGATGCACCTCAAATATTCAGTTTGGCTAATGGGGGAATTCCCTTGCCCTCTCTTCCATAGGGTCCCCTACCAGAAATGCAGGCAGCTCTGTGATAGGCTTTGCCCTCTGAGGGTATTCTACAAGCATAGGATGAGTTGTGCCAGCAAATGGTAATAATAGTAATGATGATGGTGATGATGATGATGATGGCTAGCATTTATAGAGCACACTACAACTTATAAAATACTTTATAAGTAATTATCTCACTTTATTCTCACAACAACTTTAAGAGATAGGCATTAACATTATTTCCATTATACAGATGAGGAAACTGAGACAGAGGTTAGTTGACTTATCCAGGGTCACAGAGTTAAGGAAATGACTGAGTCTGGAGAGCTCAGGTTTTTCTGACTCCAGGTCCAGAGCTCTACCACCTAGCTGCCTTTACAATGACTACAGTGTATGAAAGGAGCAGTCAGGTATTTTTAAGGCCTCCAGCAGAATGGTAACTCAGTTATGAGGTGGCCTCCGTGGTGAAACCAGTTGGTTACATCTCTGGCCTGTGTGGTGCCTGGCCTTGAGTCTCTTACCTCCTGAGGGAAATGGTGAAACAGAGTTTGGGTTAGCTGTCCCTGAGGTATTCAGTCACAGTCTGTTGGGCTGAAAGGCTATCAGTCCCGAAGAGAAATTCCTACCACGGCATCTATCCAGTACTACATGGGCAGTGTACTCCTTGTTTTAACATAAGTCCATTTTGTAATATCAATACTTTTAACAACATCATAAGGGCAGTTTGCTCCTTGTTTTACTGTGAGCCCATTTATACACATATCTTTTAGAGCCCCTAATAAATGCTTTTGGGATTTGAAAGTGAACCTGCTCATTACTTTTGACGTGTGAAACCTAAATAAGAGTTAATAAACTGAGATATGGCATGATAGGCCTGTAAAGACAGTTATCTGGCTCCAAGAAACATCCCTAGGGAGTCTCTGGAAATATACCCAGGGTAGGGCTATAAATTCCAAGTCTGATCTCTGCATCTATAGCCTCAGGCATTCCCTTGTGCTGTTCATTTGAAAAAAAAAATAAGTCTTGTTAGTCAAAAGGGACACCTGGGGTTGCTTTGCAGAGATAATAATAAAGATTTTTTTGTTTTGTTTCATTTTTAATAGCACTTCTCAGTTTACAAGGTTCTTTCCTTACAACAATCTGGGGAAAATAGGTAGTATGATTATCATCATTTCTTTTTAACAGATAGGAAACTGAGGCCCAGAAAGGTTAAGAGATATGTCCAGGTTCATGCAAATTCTGTTTACTTTCATTTTTTCCTCCTATTGTATAATTTGGGACACACAGTCTGATCAGATGTACAGGACCATGGTTTTTCCAAATCACCTTTTAAAAAAATTTTTTTTTTCTCAGCTTACAGCTCTGTTACCCCCTCATATTTCCCCAGCAACAAGAAATACAGAGCTTGGCACATTGTAAGCACTTAATAAATGCCTGCTGGTTGATTGATGGATGTGTCATCTCATGGATGTGGGTACTTCCTCCATTAATGGAGATGTAGATTACAAGCCATGCAGGTCTATAATCAATGTGACTCTTGTTCACGATACCTCATAAATTCTTCCTTTTCCAGCCTTATTATATACCCTCATCTATACATTTTATGGTCCAGCCAAACTTGCTTTCTAAAAGGTATTCCTCACACACCATGGGGTCATCTCTGATTTCCACGCCTTTTCATCGGCTGTCCTCTCTACTTTGGACGTTCTCCCTCCTGATTTCAACCTGTTGGAAGTTCTGGTTTTATTGTGGGAGTTCCCCTGCTTAAGTTCCATGAGGTCCTGGAAGGAGAATCTCACCCACTATGAAATCTGAAAGGCTTTGGGGGCAATAAGTGAGTAGCTTAACTGAAAAGGAAAAAAAAATCCAACAAACATTTGTTGTCATTCTGGCTGGCAGCAGCTGTAGCTTCTTAGGGGACAGAGCTGAGTTTTTATAGTTTTTGGGTTTGTTAGATACATAGTCAATGAGTGACAGACAGTAAATGGGGGAAAATGTAGAGGTCTTTTCAAGAGTCACAGAGGTTAATAATGATCAGGTAGGCTTTTCCTGTGAAAAAAAGCATTTCTGTATAGTTAGTAATCTCCAGGAAAGTGGAGGTCTCCTTCAAGGAAGAGTTAGTCTGGTTCATCTTATTGTTGCCAGTGAAGAAGAAAATAAAGTACAGCTTGAAGGTCTTTTGTTGATGTGACCTCATAGCTCTGTTTCTTTGTCTCTAAAATTCTGTTTATCTGGGGTCCCAACTAAGTCCCAAGAGCAGCTGGGTGGTGCAGTGGATAGAGCATTAGACCTGGAGTCAGGAAGACTCCTCTTTCTGAGTTCAAATCTGACCTCAGACACTGGGCAAGTCACTTAACCCTATTTGCCTCAGTTTCCTCATCTGTCAAATGAATTGGAGAAGGAAATGGCAAGCCACTCCATTATCTTTGCCAAGAAAACCCCAAATGGTATCATGAAGAGTTGGACACAACTGAAATGATTGAACAATGACTAAGTCCCAATTAAAGTCCCACTTTCTATAGAAAGTCTTTCCCAACTCCCCCTACCCCTTAAATCTAATGCCTTCTCGCTGTTAATGATTTCCTATTTATCTTGCATGTAGCTTGCTTGCACTTTGCTTGTCTCTCTTGTTAGATTGTAAGCTTCTTGAGGGCAAGGACTATCTTTTGCCTCTTTTTTATATACCCAGCACATGGCACAGTGCTTAGCACATAGTAGGCACTTCATAAATGTTTGTTGATCAGTTGATTGAGTGGAGAAATATTTCCTCAAGACTCACAGTACTCATGTTTATCCTCCTCTTTCACAGTTTCCTAGACCCATCTCAAGGTCTATCTTCTCCATCAGGCTTTTCCTGGGCCTTTCAAGCTGCTAGTGCCTTTCCTTCCAAGGTTACATTTTATCTGATTTGTATGTGTTTCATATGTACTTATGTATGTCCATGCTCCCTTCCCCATAAGAATGTAATTTTATCGAGGGCAGACACTTCCTTTTGCCTTCATATCCTAAGCACTTAGTATAATATCTGGCAGAAAGTAAGCATTTAATAAATGTATTTTGATGAATCAATCCTCCATAGAGGTCAAACTAATGCATAGAAGACCTTCCTCTTACTGTCTTGATGTTGCCTAGATAGCAACAGAACACATAGAATGTCCATTTGAGGCTCTCACTGTGTGAGCAGTCTGTTTTTCCTGGTCATATGACTCTTTGATAATGTTCTTTATGCCAATTTTCCCATATGAAATTTCATTAGCTATGTATTACAGCCTGCTAATGCTCACCATGTGACTCTCCATTGCCCTTCGAGTAACCCTCGACTTTAATTCTTTGAAGACTGGGGTGTTCCATGACTTGCAGCCACATAATCCCAGAAGAATTTGTTTTAACACTGAACTTTTGTTTTATTAATAACAACTAGCATTTATATAGTGCTTTGAGTTTTGCAAAGCACATTACAAATATCATCTCATTTTATTCCCACAACATCCTTAGTTTGGTGCTGTTATTATCCCCACTGGGGTAACAGGCAGACAGAGCTTAAGTAACTTATCCAGAGTCACACAGCTAGGAATCCTCCTGAGGGAGGATTTGAACTCATATCTTCCCTGTTCCAAGCCTTATACTTTGTCCACTTGGGGAGGATCATAGAATTTGGATTCACTACCCACAAAAGAGAACCAAGTAGAAGAAGCATTGAAAAGTGCCTGTCATCTAGAAAATGATATGCAGTTGTATGCCCCACCCCCAGATGTCCTATCAGTACATTTATCTTGAGCACACATTGCAAAGGAACAATGTGCTGTACTAAAAATTGAATAGCAAGAGAAGAGCAGACTAGATTGTCTTTGGGAAATTGTGCAGCACTTTTAATGGCCCTAAGCAAAAAGAAAAAAAATCAGGTCCCCCCAAAAAATAGAAAGAAAGAAAGAAACTGAAAGCATAGGCACAGAGTAAAGACTTGAGGTTCATCACCTGCCAGTGAACATTGACTGTGATTTTGGACAAGCTGTTTCACCTCTCTGGGCCTTGGTTTTCTCAAATGTAAAATGAAGTGGGAAGAGGGGAGAACTCGAAGGTAATAGATAATGGAATACATGATCTCTAAGATTTCTTCCATATTTACCATTCTATGATGCTATGACCTGACCAATCTCTCCAGATGGTCTATGAGGCAGCTAGATGGCACTTTGAATACATCACTGGATCTAGAGTCAGGAAGACCTGAGTTCAAATGGAATCTCAGACTCTTACTAGCTGTGTGACCCTTGGCAAATCACTTAACTTCTTAACCTCAGTTTCCTCAAGTATAAAATGGGGATAATAATAGCACCTACTTCCCAGAGTTATTGTGAGGATATAGAAATGCTTTATATGACAGATACTATATAAATGTTAGCTATTGTGTTGTAAACCTGTGCTATCTCAGAGTCAGCAAGTTACAATGGAGAGAGAACTCAATTTGGAGTCAGAGAATAGGGTTTAAATTTTGACTTCTTTACCTGTGTGGCTTTGGGCAAATAATTTTTTTTTTTTGTGAAGCAGTTGGGGTTAAGTGACTTGCCCAGAGTCACACAGTTAGTGAGTGTTATGTGTGTGAGGCCAAATTTGAACTCAGATCCTCCTGACTCCAGGGCCGGTGCTCTATCCACTGTGCCACCTAGCCATTGGGCAAATAATTTTAATCAGTAAAATAAAGTACTGCAGTGAAAAGGATACTGAATATGGAATTGAAGGGCTTGGGTTCAGATTATAGTTGGATACATGTGATCTTGGAAAAGTAATTTAACCTCTCTGAACCTCAGTTTCCTCATTAGGGGTTGGGACTCTATGATCACTGATGTCTCTTCTAGATCAAAATCCGTTGACTGAGGAGTTATTGCATTCAGACCCGGGTTTTCCCTGAGCAGCCTCGCCTCTCCTTTCCACCTGCATCACTACCTCCACCACACCACCCCTACCCCTACCTTCTCTTAACTTCGTCCCAAGAGGATTTGTGTTGGCAATTCTCTGAGCCAGCGGCACTCTGACAATTGCTTAATGAGGGAGAATTGCTGCCTGGCTTCTATATGTTTGCAACCTGACAAATAAACCATCTTTCTTAAAGAGTTTAGACACACATAGCTGAGCTCTGAACACCAGGATGGTGTGTCACAAATGTGGTCAAGGAGGTGGTAAATAAGGTCAGTGTGGCAGAAACAATGTTCCTGTGTTCTGAACAAAATCCCATTTGGGAGCAGAGGTTCCATTCTGTTCGCATACCGCAGAAAGCCTGGAGTAAATGAGTCTGTTCCAGATGAAGAAAATGCTTTGGGGAAGCTTTCATTTGAAATGGAAGGTGGGTGTTTTTGAGATGCATTTACAGCTTTCTTCTCCAGCTATACAATAAAGCTGCCATGCTGCAAATACAGAGGTGAATGAAGCTGAATATATGCTGGTGAAAGATTTGGCAATGACATTTTGTCTTTGAAACTAACAAGATAAAAAAAGAAAGGGTGAGGAGTTAGTTTAAGAAGTGTTTTAGCAAATAGACCATTTATTTTTTATTTTATATATATATATATATATTTTTTTTTGTGAGGCATTTGGGATTAAGTGACTTGCCCAGAGTTAGACAGCTAGTGAGTGTTTTGTGTCTGAGGCTGGATTTGAACTCAGGTCCTCCTGCCTCCAGAGCCAGTGTCTATCCATTGTGCCACCTACCTGCCTCCCTAAATGGGACATTTATAGAACATATATACATATTCCTTGTGTAGACTTGGGCAAGTCACCTAATTTCCCTGAGCCTCAGTTTCCCCATATACAAAATGAAGATGTTGGATTAAATAATCTCTGAGGTCCCTTCCAGCTACAAATCTATGATCTTAGTGTTACCTTGGAAAGAAGACTGACTCTGGAGAGAGACAACTTGGGGTCAAATCTTGATTCTGATGCTATCTGTGTGACCTTGGTTAAGTCACTCACCTTCCCTGGGATTCCATCTTTTATAGATACAGAAACTGAGGCCTGGAGAGGGTAATTATCTTGTCCAAAGTTACCCAGGTGGTAGATGGCAAAGCTGAGATTTGGTATCAGCTTTTACTACAAATCTCATACTCTTGACTTTGAACTTCAGTTTCTTCATGTGCTGAATGAGGGGATTGGACTAAATGACCTATAAAATCCCTAAGTTTATGATCTTATGATCCCATGATCATGTACTTACTGAGGTCATTTTCCAGAAAGTATGAAATGTGTAATAGTAACCATTCACATTAATACAATGCTTCACAGATGACATGTAGCTTTCTTCAACAGGCCTCTGTGATGTTGTTGTTTGCCCTTCATTTTCAAAGAGGACCCCTGACATCACAGGGTGATGTCTTGACTTTTGAGTGAATTAGATTTAAATGAGTCATCAACCTCACTCTCTCTTCCAAAGTCATCAAAGCCCAGGGGCAAGACAAAAGTCAGGGTGACTGGTGATGGCCCATGTTGCAGTGGATGACTTTGGCATATTTGATTTCTGACTGAGCTCTATGTGCTCCATGGCACCTGCATGAGTCACCTTCATGGCTGTTGGAACAAATTATTCTCATCTGCCTATTTTGCTGGGGGAAGTCTTCACTTGCTTAGCGTACATATCTCCCTAAATCACTGAAAGGTTTGAGGTTAGTTACCCTCAACCTGGTTTAGCCCATCTGCTAAGATGGTTTTACTGGGGTGTGGCCACTGTGCATGTTACAGCTTCTTGGAGCCACAGGTGAGAGTTGGGTGAAAGATGAACAGCAAGGGTAGATGATTAGCCCTAAAAAGGCTCAGCAAACCCTCATACCAGAGGTGCTAGACCTCTCTGAACACCCCAAACAGTTTGCATGTGGCTTTTCTCAATAAGACCCTATGATGTAGGTAGACAATGACAATATTATCCCAATTTTACAGATGAGTATGAACTTCTGAGGGTTTCAGTACAAATTTATATAGCCTTACTTTTTACCAAGTACTTTTCTCAAACAACTCTGAGAAAAATGGTATGAGTATTATTTTCCCTATTTTACAGGGAAATATGGCCCAGTAGGGTTATATGACTTGTTCTTAGTCATACAGAATCCAGTCACAGAACAGAAACAGGACTGCCAACTTTTCATTAAATATAGTACTCTTTTTGTCATAGCTAAGTAAAGTCCTTTAACTTATATAAACATCCAAGTGTTTACTATAAAAAATATAACAGAGAGACTTGTTCCTTATCTCTTAGTTATTTCTGTAAGTGAGGTTATATACATCTACGTTGGGCTTTACTGATACACTCAATTAAGTATTGAGTACCTACTATGTGTCAAACACCATAGACAGCTAGGTGCTATAGTAGAGTGTTAGACATCTTGCCTTAGATGCTAGCTGTGTGACCTGGGGTAAGCTACTTCCTCATCCACCTTAAAGATGATCCTTAAGGCACTGTATAAATTCTAGTAATAATAATGATGATGATGATGATGATGATGTGTGTCAGCATGAAACACTTTCTCTGATTATGACCCCACCATTTTCAACTCTTATCCTGATAATTCTGCTGACTTTTGAAAATGTGAGTTGTTTTTGCATCAGTTATCCATGTAAATCATCCCAGGCACTTCACCTCTTCCTATCCCTATTCCATATCCTGATTCTTCTACTTTACACAGGTTACTTTCTTCCTTCATCTTTTCATCTCTTTACCAATTATTCAATGATTTATTCACTTCACCTCATAATTCTTCTTCCCCATCTGACCCTGTGACCCAGGACCCTGCCAGAAGATTAGAATGTTTGAGGGTGCATCAATCTGTATATTGTAGTCCCTTGGTATGAGGGCAGGAGTTGGGGAAGACCTTGAGCCAGACACTGAATTCATTGAGGAAATGAGAGTCTCTTAGAGGTCAGTAGATAACCAAAAGCTATCAGAATCTTGATTGGGTGGTAAATATGGATTGAGTGAACCTCAGAGGAGGAGAAGTTACTGAATGATGGTGACTAAGGGAGAGTATGGAAGTGGCAATGGGGAGCAAAGAGTATTTCAACTCTTACATCTCAACTAGTGAATCAGGCGGCAGGGAATGAGTGAAAATGTAATCAGTGTTGGAAAGAGTGGCCAGGGAAGCTATCATCAGAAGAGAGCTGGGTTTCAGTGAGTGTGAGGAGATGGAAGGAGTGGGAAAGGAAAAGATTTAAGATGAAAACAAGTTTATTGCCTATGAAACAGGCATCCCGGAGAATACAGTGGAAGGGGTGGGTAGCTTTAGAGTTGGATATTTGTGGGGGGAGGTTGGGTTGGGAGGGATGCAAATAAAGCAGCAGGCACTGGGGAATGGAGAATGAGTTAGTGCAATGATATCCTGAGTTTTAGAATCACTGGGATGAGGAGGGTAGATTGGGGTGGGAATTTGTTACTCATTGAAGAATGAATTTAAGTAGGTTATCAACATCCCTAGGGATACCACAGGGAGCAGTATATACTCAGGAAGATGGAAAGGAGGAGGGAAGGATAGGTACCCACAAGGAATTAGGCTTAGATTGGTGACTTGTGGAAAAAGATCTATGGAGTGGTATTTTCCTGTTTTCAGTAATTGAATAGAATGGAGCTTTCTTATTGGGTGAGTGGTCAAGAAAGTGAATAAACCACAAAAAGAATCATGATAATAATAATGATGATGATAACTGACATTTCCCCAGCATCTCTCTACTGCCTTTAGGATAAATGCAACCCACTCATTTTGGCATTTAAAGCCTTCGCAACATGGCTCCAGCCTACTTTTCTGCATTTAACTTAACATTGTACCCCTCTACATGTCAAACTGACCTACTGTCTGTTTTCCAAACTCAGAATTCTATTTCCCTTTTCTATGCATTTGTACACACCATTCCTCTTTCGTAGAATAACCTCCCTCTTACCTCCTCTACTTAAGAGTTCTTAGTTTTCTTCAAATTTCATCTCATGTGCTGCCTCTTATGGTAGCACCCTTCCAGATTTCTCTCTATCTCTCCTCAAATCATATTGTGTTCATCTATCTGTACAAATATTGTATTATTTCTCCCTCCATAGAAAGCAAGCTTCTAGAGGAATAGAACCATTTCCCCCTTTCGGCTTTGTACTTCTAGTGCTGAACACAATGCCTTGATCACTTAAATGCTTGTTGAATAAATGACTAACTGAATGAATATAGTAGGTAAGTGGGAGAAAGTTGGTCAATGAAACAGCTGCTGCTAACTGGTTATGTAAAATTATCCTTTTTATACAATCATCCTATGCTGCATTGTTCCCATCTTTTTCTAAAAATAAGTGAGACAGTAAAATACACACACATGCACATTACACTTCGTTACATATTTGATGGCTTGAATGTAACAATAATCTGAGCATATTTTGCAAATAAAAGTCTATTTATTATAAAATATATACCCCCTAAAACATAAAAAACCTTATTATATCACTTTCTCTCTTAAGCAGATGCCTGTTCATTGATCAGCAAATGTAAAAACCTTGGCCTTACTTTATCCTGTTTGTGTCTAGACCTTAACCATACACAGCATAGATGCTCCAGGCGAATTTCTGTGATTAGGCAGAAAGCTTTCTGAACCTGCTGCTGAGCCAAGTCAATTCTATAATTTCTCTGATGCCCTGAAAATCTGGGACCATGTGTCCTGCCAATCTAAACCCCACAGAAGGCATTGTTAGCTAAACAATCTAAGAAGCATCTGGCCTTTCACCATTCTATTAACCTACTGCTATTCATTCTCAGTCTCCCAGAGAATACACTTTGAAGGAAAACCTGCAATGTGTGGCACAAAAACATTGTATATCTTCTTGAATGTCAGTATCTTTTTGCTGAAGCTCAGAAAGGTTAGAAAAGGACCCACAGGTGCTGTCTAGCATACCACAGCTTTTCCAGCCCTGTAAGGTCTTGTTTCTTTGACCAATATCTATTTAAATTAAAAGAATCTCAGGGTTGGAAGAGCCCCCAGAGACCACCTAGTCCACACATTTCTAGGTAGTAACTTCCTCTGCAACTTTCCCAACAAATGGTCGTCCAGTTTCTATATGAAGATTCCCAGTAATGTGGACATCTGCACACTTCGAGACAGCCCCATTCCACTCCTGGATACCTCTGATTGTGAGGAAGGTCTTCCCTTTCGAATATAAGAAGGATATGTGATCTTGGCAGTGTTTGGAACTCCTATGTCAATTTGTTAAGTCAATAAGCATCTATTAAGTGCTATGTGTCAGCACTGTGCTAAGTGCTGTAAATACAAATACAATCAGAAAGAAAGGCATTCCTGCTGTCAAGGAGCTTACATCCTAAAGAGGGACAACAACTCAGAAAAGGAAATCAAAAAGAGAATTGGGGGAGAGGAAGGCACTCACTTAAGGACATGGGAGAGAAAGTCCAGAGAAGAATGAAGATGGAGAAGAATGAGGACATGACTGGTCTGGGTATTTTCCTTAAAATAGATGTTCTGGGAGGAACTGACTATTTGGAGGAAAGGGCCAGCTGGAGTATGGTGAACTTCCAGGGTGGGGAGATTGCTGTGTCATGGTGGAGAAAGTCTGGAGAGTAAGGAATGGAGCCCAGAGAGGAATGAAGGAACTATCCCTACCAACTATTTCTACTAATATAGTTTATGGACTCTCTGAGTTAGTAGATAAATCTTAGGGGGTTACCTGAAGCACACTGGGGTTAAATAACATGTTTGGGGATGGTTGTAGTATCAGAGGCAAGATTTGAACCCAGGTCTTCCAGACTCAGAACCCAGTTTTCTATCCACTATACCAAGATACCTCTTCTTCCCTACAGCTAGGGGACAAGACTCAAATATGATTTCAATGATCTAGTTAATTTTCAGATGAGGAAACTCCCTCTACTACTCAATAGTTGGCATCTTCTCTGCAACAGTTGCCTTAAGTACTGAGAGGTTAAGTGAGGTCAAGTCACTGAGCATTTATTAAGTACCTACATTCCAGAGCCCAAATGAACAAGTTTAATCCCTAATACTAGATAACACTCCTCCCTCTGCTCCTTTCCTAGTCTTCTCTTTTCTCTAGGCTAAACAGCATTCTGTGACTGGTCCTGAGAATGATTTATATCTGTGTCTTGGACTGCTTTTCAGATTAGACCCTTCTACAGGGCTGCTATCATGTGCTCATGTGAATAGCTCGGTTGAGAATCAATGGGATGCCAAGTTATAATTAATTGGGGGAATAGAAGTTATGGGCAGTAGGAGGTGGGGGTGAGTGAGTATCCAGAGAAATGAAAGAACCCTATTTGGTAGTGCTGGGTTTGTACATAGGTGAAGTGATTAGTTGGTATGATTTGAAGGAACAGGCCTTTCTGCTCAGAAACTTCCCACGTCAGCTTTAATAATAATAGCACTTCACATTTATATAGGGTTTTTTTCCCCTCTTTTTTCCTTTTTTTAAAAAATTAATTTATTTCAATTTATCAACAATCACTTCCAAAAGCTTTTGAGTTTTAAATTTTTCTCCGCCTCCTCCCCACCTTCCTCCCCAAGAGGGTGTGCAATCTGATATTGATTATACGTATATATTCCTATTAAATATATTTTCATATTAGTGATGTTGTAAGGAAGAATTAGAACCAATAGGGGGAACCACCAGAAAGAGAAAACAAAAGAAAAGGGAAAAAAATAGCAAATAATATGCTTCAATCTGTATTCAAACTCCATAGTTCTTTCTCTGGATATGGATAGCATTTTCCATCATGGGACCTTTGGAGATGTCTTAGATCCTTGCGTTGCTGGAAAGGGCTAAGTCTATCAATGTTAGCTTTATCCACTATACCATGTTGCCTGCTTTCTTACTAAATCTAAGGAAGAGGGATAGAAGAGGTAACTATGTTGTTGCTTTTTAAAGAAAATATGCATAAAAACATTGACTGGCCCCTATTTCAGCTTTTTTGGAAATCTCCAACTAGAATATTTCAACAGTTGCCTAATTAGCAAAAATAAGGTCTATTAAGGTCTTAATTAATATAATTCTTTTAGTAGATCTAATGAAAATAAAGTCTATTAAATCAATACTATTTTTTAAAGAATATAACACATTCTTCCATATTTCCTCTCAAACCCTTATTCTGATTGGGCTCTACAAATCTCTTTTACTTTGACACTTTGAGAGCCAGCATGGCATAGATTAAAAAGTACTAGATGTAGATGAAGACAAGCATTTTTATTAAGTGCCCATTGTGTACCAGGTACTATGCTAAGCATTTGTGATATTATCAAACATTTGTATTTTAATATTTAATTAAAAATTAGTATTTAAAATACTATTTTACAAATATTATCTCATTTGATCCTTTCAACAACCCTGGGAGGTAGGTGCTATTTTTATCCCCATTTTATAGCTGAGAAAACTAAGGTTGACAGGGACTAAATGACTGGCCTAGGGTCACACAACTAGGAAGTGTCTGAGGCTATATTTGAACTCAGATCTTCCTGATTCCTGACTCAAAACTCTTTCCATTGAACCATCTAGTCAGTTGGAGTTGGAAGACTAGTTATATATTATACCTCTGATGTTTGATCTAGGCAAGTCATTTAACCTTTCTGAGCCTCAATTTTTTAATCTTTATACCTATAGTATCCACCTCACTAGGTTATGGTGAGGTTCACATGAGATAATATATATAGAGAGAGCTGAACAAATGTTGACATGCCATGTAAATGTCATTATTATACTTACTTTAAAAGTATTGCTATTTTAGTGGTTGGCTTTTGTCTCCATTGTTCCAGGTGATGACCCTGCTATGACTATATAATTCTTACTCCCATCTCTCCATTAATTCTCTGTAGATTATCTACCCAAATATGCTGTATGCTTGCCTTGGGTTCTTTTTTTTTTTTTGGTGATTTTTATTTTGAATGTTGCATATTCGTTAATTTCAATTACATAAGATTTACTAAATAAAATCAAAAGAAAATACTTTTAAGTTTTAAAACAAAAATATTGATTACTTACGAATATATCCCTACTACATTCCACATACACAATGTATATGTTTCAAAGTTTTCAAGACTCTGAATGTTCAAGGTACATTACCTATGTGTGTCACATGCACATCAAGTTCACAGTTTCCATATTTCTGTTCCCTTTGGCTAACTAAATTTAAGGTATCCTCTTTTACTCCTTGTAATGTAAAGCTGAAGGTTCCTCCATATGCCTGCTCCTTCTTTACATACTGCAAACAAGTGGTCTGTATTCAGAATTTCTTCTCCAGTGTCTACCCTTTACGACCACTTTTCCTCTCCTAACTGAATCTCCTGATTCTGAGGACCAACAGAAAGCAAAGCCTCGTGGGAATCTGTTGCACTTTGCCAGACGTAGACAATATGTTGACTTGTTTTACTTAGTTGTATTTCTCCACTGGGAGGAAGGGTTCTATTTGGAGATTGAGGTAATTCATTGGGTCATTGGGAAGTGATAGTGATATAAAAGTAAAGAGCATCCAGAAAACACTTATTTACACTTAAAAGAAAAAGAAACTCAGATACTTTGCCTTGGGTTCTTTTAACTTTTCATAGTTACCAGTGAAGTACTGGACTAACTGTTACCCTTCACTCTCACTATCAATATCTAAGTATCTAAAATATACCAGTACTTGGGACAAGTACACTGTGGAAGAATTTGGGGGTCAGGGAAGATGAGTTTAAGGGGAAAAGAGTGGATTATACCTGGTTAGTAATTATAGCTTACAGGTATATAGTGCTTTCAGGTTTATAAAGGACTTTCTTCACAACCATTCATTACATAGACCAAATATTGATGTATCCATTTTACAGATGGAGCACGCTGATACTTACAAGGGCAAAATGACTTCCTACACTGTATCCTATTGGATTCAAACTTAGGTCTTTAGACTCAAAGACCCCAAGTTTTTTGGGAACACTTACTTTCTTAGTCATATGTCATCTAATTCTAGCCCATGTAAGCTCTCATTCCCACTGCCATTGATGATTTAGATTTATCTTTCTCCTTCAGGCTTCCAGTAATACCTATGATGGATCAGAGGTGATTCTTCAATGCTGTGTTTGAACCCTTATTGGTAAGCTTTCCCCCAAGATTATCTGTTCAGAATCAGTTCAGTCTTTTCAACTGTAAATAGCTCTTAGATGAGTATTTAATAAAGTTGTATAGTGAGAGGAGTTGGCCAAACATTTCCTCAAAGACAGATACAGCCTCCTACAATTAAGTAGAGTGTCTAGGGGAAAGTGGACCCAAACTTCAAGAGCAAACATGGCAAAGGGGTGACTCATAGCTTTTGGCTTCTGGAAGTCCTTTTCTCCCATTCATGGGGTGCTCAAGAAGTCTCCCTTTGCATAGTAAATTTGTGTCCCTCTTTCTTTGGCTCCTGACATAGACACAGCTGATTTTCAGGTATAGCTAGGGCATTGTTGAGAAGAAAGGAAATCCAAAATCCTATGGACCCTTAGCTTAGATACTTGCAACATTCTTCTCAAACAGCTAGATTGGCACAGTGGATACAGAGCTAGTCTTGGAGTTAGGAAGACCTGAGTTCAAATTTGGCTCAAGATACTAGCTCTATGATCCTGAGCAAATCCCATAACTTCTGTTTGCCTCACTTTTCTTAAGTATAAAATAAGGATAATAACAGCATCTACCCCACAGGATGGTTGTAAGGATCAAATGAGATAATATGTGTAAAGTGCTTAGCACAAGACCTGGCACACAGTAGGCTCTCTCTGTGTAAATTGTTATTCCCTTCCTCCTTTTCCATTTAAGGGGCATAGAGAGAAGGGGAACTTGGCCAAGGCTGAGGGCTGTCCTCCTCTCTACCTCCCACTTCAGATAGTTCTTCCTCAAGGGTGCTGCAAAGTCATACTTGCTCCAACTTCCAGAATGAATGGGTTCTAACTAGCTTGGTAATTTGTAGAAGATCCTTTGGGGTGGCCAAATTTCCTTAGCCCATCTGAACATAGTTCTTGTGCAAAGTAACTGAAGTTTCAGGGACTTTTTCCACACTTAACCTAAGACTAATGAGTGAAAATGATTGACTAGCCATCTTGCCACTTGTCACAGTGGGGTGGAGTTGAGTAAGTCAAATCACCAACCCCTAAGTTAGTCTAATCCCTTTATTTTTCAGACAGGAAACTAAGGCCCACAGTGGTTAAGTACCTTGCCCAAGGTCACACAGATTGAAATAATCCAAACTGGGATTTGAACCCAATTCCCCTGACTTCAGCTCCATCACTCTTTTCCCACCACATAGCCTCTCTCAAGCAGAGAGCAGAGCTGTTCCACAAGTCAGTTGGAATATGGCTTTTTCCATAATGTCACATTCTGTAATTGTTCCCCCATTGCACCCATCATCCATCCCCCAAATGATCATATCCACATCATTAAGCATTTGGTATAATTGGAATGGAGCAAAACACAAATGTCTGCTTCTTAGACAATAAACATTTCTACTTTGCCTTAATGTTTATTGTGACTGATAGTTATAATTACCTAGTGACTGAATGGAGCTCGTCAACATGTTATTTAAAAAAGGCCTGGCTCCCTAGATGAGCTGCTGGATGCCAAGTTTGGACCCAAAGGATGTATTTTTCAAGTGGCCTTATTATAACATCCTCTCTGTAACCCCACTGATGTGTGGGAAGCCTGGGAACAGCTGCTCTGCCGAAACTCTAATTATGAGGGTGAAATTAGGCATTTTGACTCTGTATCCAGAAGAAAGACCTGAAGGGACCTCAGTAGAGCTGCCTGTTTTCCATTTACTTTTACAAAGTTCAATGGGAAAAAAAAAAACATATCAGAGATGGAAGTGGCCTCTAAAGTCATTTAGTTTAACTTGAATCTAAACAAGAATCACTTCTACAATATATCTGGCAAGTGGTCATTTAGTCTTTGCCTTTAGAACTCCAATGACAGTGAACCCTAAACCTTACAAGACAGACCATTTCATTTTGGGGTTGCTCTTATTGTTAGTAAGTTTTCCTTATATCCAGCCTAAACTTGCCTCCTTGCAACCCCCAGTCATATTATTTTTGCCCAGATGACCCCTAACTCTATACATCCAACCTTAATCTCTCCTCAAAACATTGGTCCTACTTAATTCATTCATTCAAGAAACGTTTGTTGAACACCTTCATGTCTAAGGCACTATGCTAGGTGCTGGGGATTCAAAGAAACAAGATGAAGCTTCATGAAAACTTCATTAAAGTGTGAACTTGTGTTTCTACATCACTACAACAGAATGGTGAATGAGAGGAATTTGTTCCAATGGCCACAAAAGCGGCTGAAGCAGTTGCTATGAAGCAGTTAGAGCTTTGTCAGACATTGAAGATGCCAAGGTCATCCACTGCACTCTGGGCCATTGCCAATCGTCTTGACTTTTGTCCTGCCACTGGACTTTGACAACTGGAAGAGAGAGTGAGGCTGACGACTTTGTGCAACTCTGCCTCTTTTAAATGCAATTCATATGCAAGTCAAGACATCACCCATCATGCACTATTTTCCTCCTACGTCATGATGTCATTGGTCCTCTTTGAAACTTAAGAGTGAACAATAACCTATTGGACATCTTCATGTGATGTCTCATGGGAAATTAAAACTCAAGATGTTCAAAATGGAACTCATTATCTCTTCCCCCCTCTTTTTATCTAACTCTGCCCTAAACTTCCACGTTTCTGTCTGAGATATTATATTCTTTTTAGTAATAATAATAGCAAACATTTATATAGTACTTACTATATGCCAGGCACTGTGCTAAGTGCTATACAATTATCATCTCATGTTATCCTTGCAAAAACCCTCAGAGGTAGGTGCTATATTTCTTCCATTTTATAGATGAGGAAACTGAGTCAAACAGAGGTTAAGTGACTTGCCTAGGTTCACACAGCTAGTAAGTGTCTGAGACCAGAATTGAACTTAGGTCTTCTTGACTATAGGCATGTCACTCTATCTGCTGTAGTCACTAATCTTCACAACCCCAGAGTCATTCTTGACTCTTCTCTTGCCCACTGTACTTAATAAGTTGCCCGGTCTTGTCCATTATAATTCCATGGCAAATCTTGCACCCTTCCCCTTCATGTAGAAAAGTAGTTACCTTTGCATTCACAAGTTCTGTCACTGATTATCAGGACTCAATTACGATCTGCAAAGATGACAGGAAGCATCACAACTGCAGTGCCCCAGAATGAAACTAAAGTTTAATCTGATCCCAAGTCTATAAAGGCGCCCTGGGAAAGCAGGAAGAACATGATTCCTACCCCACATAAAAGATGGGAGTTGAATCTAAACCTACAAGACCCAATGGAGCCATCTCCAGTTGTCTTGATCTATATCTGGCCACTGGACCCAGATGGCTTGGGAAGAGAAAGTGAGTCTGGTGACTTTGCAATTAAAATCAATTCACTTGCAAGTCATGGCATTATCTTCCTGATGTCATGGTCCTCTTCAAGAGCGAAGGACAAACCACAACCACAACAAGACCAAATAAGCTTCAACTCAATAAGCTTCATAGAAGCCTCCACTGTGACTTCTCACTCAGCTTAGAGACATAAAAGGAAGTGAAAGTTTATCTAGAGAATAGTGCAACTGATCTCAAGAATCAGCATGGCTAAGAGATGGTTGTTCTGACAAGGGAAGCATGCTTTTACTGCTGGCCCCAGAATGTAGTTCAGGATCAGGCCAATAGAGGCTTGCAATATTTAAAGGTGGAAGGCATCTCAAATGTAATGTAGTCCAGCTCCATCCATTTTTATTTTAATGATTGCAATTCTTTTACATGTGAAATTTTGTTAAATGTGGATTTCATAGATTGCAAATCATAACAGGATTGAAATTGGGTTTTGATGTGTTTCTAATTTAATCATTTGGATTAAAATGATATCAGTGTTACACTGAACAGGGTGTCATTAATGGGGAAAAGGAGTTCTGCCTGTGCAGAGTAGTTATATAATTTGGTAGTTTATCTTGTGGATTTCCTGATGTGCCCACCATGGACTATTAAAGTGGGAAAGTCAAGCACTGAATAATTCAGACTCTTGCATCCAAAATGCAAGAGATTTTGTTGAGGATATGAACTAACAAGCCATATAACCCTAGGGAATTCATTGTTCATGTATTCATTCATCAAATATTACTCGAGACATCAGAAAGACGAATTTATAGTTAGAAATAAACTTTTTTTTTTTGTGATTGAACACAATGCTGCGTGAGGATGAACGCTGGCCTAGGAGTCAGGAGATCCATGTTCAAGTCTTAATTCCGCCATTAATTGGCTGTGTGATCTTGAGTAAGTTGTAGCTTCTCTAGGTCTCACTTTATCTGTAAAAAGAGGAGGTGGGACCAAGTGACCCCTGAGAACTCTTCAGGCTTTAAATATCTACCATTTCTATAGTCTTTCTAAATACCCTATATAATGTATCAAATCAATCAATCAATCAATCAATCATTTGTTAAGCATCCACTATGTGCAGGCATTGTGCTAGGCTCTGAGTATACAAAGATAAAAGGAAAACAGTCCCTGCACCCAAGGAGCTTATGTTCTAATGGGGGAGATGTGTATGTGTGTGTATGTATGTATGCATAAAACATATATCCCATATAAAAACAAGATAATCTTGGAGGGGGAGGTAGCAGCATGTACTCAGGATCAGGAAAAGCTTCCTTAAGAAGGTGGTTGAGCTGAGCTGAGCTGAGCCTTAAAGAAGACCAGTGATTCCAAGCAGTGGAGAGAAAAGGGGGAACAATCTAGACATGGGAGATATAGCCCTTTAGACTTAAATACTTTGAGTTCCATTTGTCATCTAAATACAAGAATTCTAACTATACCGCTTCCGGGAGCCAAGATGGCGGAGTGAAAAGGTAGCTGCTCCCACTCTCCCCTATCAACCTCTGAAAACCCAGAATATGTGTCACCCCAGAAAAAAACCCTGGAACAGCTTAACTAGAAGAAATATGGGGAGCAGCAGTGCAGCAGCCAAGCAAACGGGTCTCCAGGTGCCTCAGCAAAAATAAGGGAGGCAGAACTGCAAGGGGCCCCAGGCGGATAAGTACCCTGCAGCATTCATCTGAAAGGAGGTGAAGGAAGCAACCTAAAGTCTTCCTAAAGCCCTGGCCTTGTTGGTTCCAGCCCAACACCAGGTGGGCCTTCAGAGCCTTGCAGCCTCCAATTCTGAAGAAATCCTGAAGTCTAGGTGGTAGAACAGGCAAACATCAACACCTGGACCTCTGAGTGCCTCAGTGAGGGCAAGGGGAGCTGGTGGAAACCAGCTCAGAAAACCACCAGGTGCCTTGGCACTCTACCTCAAAGGAATCTCCCCGTGCATTAGCAGAAATGAGGGAGACAACACTGCAGGGGGCCCCAGGCAGATAAACACCCTGCAGCACCCATCTAAAAGGAGCTGAAGAAAGCTAAAGGAAAGGAAAAGCAGGCAACCTAGAATTGCCTGAAAGTTCCAGCCTTGCTGATTCCAGCCCAACATGAGGTAAGCTGCCAGAAACCTACAGCCTCCAATTGCCAACATAAGAGGCCCGAGCACACAAAGCCAGTGACCAAGACCTAGGCTCCCAATGCAAGAAGCTTGGGTCAGTGCCCTCTGTTCCCAAACAGGAGAGCTCAATCTCTTTAAAGTCCAGGGAATAAAGAAACACCATGAGTAAAAAGAAAAGTACCATAGATTCATATTATAAGAAGAGTGAAGATCAAGACAGAAATTCTGAAGAGGACAACATTGTCAACAAACCCACATCTGCAACATCAAAAGGGAATATGAACTGGTCTGAAGCCCAAAAAGCCTTCTTAGAAGAGCTCAAGAAGGATTTTAATAGTCAAATGAGAGAGGTAGAAGAGTCCTTCAAAAATACAATTGGCCAATAGGAAAAAAAAATACACTGAAGAAAACAAGTCCCTAAAAAACACAATTGGCCAATTGAAGAAGGAAGTACAAAAACTAACAGAAGAAAACAATCTGTTAAAAACTAGAATTGGACAAATGGAGAGCAAGAATCAGTCAAACAGAAACAAAAAAAAGAAAAAATAGATGAAAACATAAAATATCTCATTGGTAAAACAACAGACCTGGAAAATCGATTCAGGAGAGACAATTTAAAAATTATTAGACTACCTGAAAATCATGATGAAAAAAAGAGCCTGGACAGTATCTTTCAGGAAATCATAAAGGAAAACTGCCTGGAAGTCCTAGAACCAGAAGGGAAAATAACCATAGAAAGAATCCACTCATCACCACTTGAAAGAGATCCCAAATTGACAATGCCAAGGAATATAATAGTAAAATTCCAAAATTACCAGATGAAAGAGAAGGTGCTGCAAGCAGCCAGAAAGAAACAATTTAAATATCACGGAACCACAGTCAGGATTACACAGGACCTTGCAGCTTCTACATTAAAAGACTGCAGGGAAATGGAACATGATATTCTTAAGGTGAAGGAGCTTGGAATGCAGCCAAGGATCAACTACCCAGAAAAAATGAGCATCATTTTTCAAGGGAGGCAATGGATATTCAATAAAATAGGAGATTTCCAAACTTTCCTGATAAGATCAGAGCTCAAAAAAAAATTTGATCTTCAAGTACAGGACACAAGAAGAACATAAAAAGGTAAATAGGAAAGAAAGATACAATATGTTGTTAATAAGAGGGGGGCTGTTTAACCCCCTGCAAGGGAATATGATACTTGTAACCCTTGAGAACTGTATTGTTATTGCACATGTTAAAGGAGTATACATAAAGAGGGTGGATATTAGTTGACTTTGATGTAATGATAAAAAAAATCTAATCAAGTGGGTTAAATAGATCCAAGTATGTGGATTAGTCTGATCTTAGAAAATGTACTGAGAAAGGAGGAGACAGACAAGGGTAAATTATGTTACAGGAAAAGACACAAAATCCTATTACAGCAGAGGGAAAGAAGGGAGGGGGTGGGGAACATTGTTTGAACCTTACTCTCATCAGATTTGGCTCAAGAAGGGCATAATAAAGTTAGGTATAGAAATCTAACTTGCCCTATAGGCAGTAGGAGGGAAAAGGGAAAGAAAAGGGAGGGGGGAAAGAAGGGAGGGAAGAAGCAGTAAGATAAAGGGGAAGAAAAGGGAAAGGGATAATAAAAGGGGGAGGGACTGAAGGAGGCGTGGTCAAAAGCAAAACACTAGTGAAGGGGGAAAGGAAAAAGGAGAAAGAAAAGCATAAATGGGGGGAAAAGGATGGAGAAAAAGACACAGATAGTAATCATAACTGTGAATGTGAATGGGATGAACTCTCCCATAAAATGGAAATGGATTGCAGAATGGATTAAAAACCATAATCCTACAATATGTTGTTTACAGGAAACACATTTGAAAAAGAGTGACACATACAGGGTAAAGGTAAAAGGCTGGAGCAGAATATATTAGGCTCAGCTGAAGTAAAAAAAAAGCAGGGGTAGCAATCCTGATCTCAGACAAAGCAAAAGCAAAAATAGATCTAATCAAAAGAGATAAGGAAGGAAACTACATCCTGCTAAAAGGCACCATAGACAATGAAGTAATATCATTACTAAACATATATGCACCAAATGGTATAGCATCCAAATTCTTACAGGAGAAGTTCAGGGAGTTACAGGAAGAAATAGACAGCAAAACTATACTAGTGGGGGACCTGAACCTCCCCCTCTCTGCACTAGATAAATCTAACCACAAAATAAACAAGAAAGAAGTTAAGGAGGTGAATAGAACATTAGAAAAGTTAGGTATGATAGACCTCTGGAGAAAACTGAATGGGGATAGAAAGGAATATACTTTTTTCTGCAGTACATGGCACATACACAAAAATTGACCATGTACTAGGGCATAAAAACCTCACAATCCAATGCAGAAAGGCAGAAATATTAAATGCATCCTTTTCAGATCATGACACAATAAAAATTATATGTAATAAAGGGCCATGGAAAGATTGACTAAAAATAATTGGAAACTAAATAATCTAATCCTAAAAAATGATTGGGTCAAACAACAAATCATAGAAACAATCAATAATTTCATTCAAGAGAATGACAATAATGAGACAACATACCAAACCTATGGGATACAGCGAAAGCAGTTCTTAGGGGAAGTTTTATATCTCTAAATGCTTACATAAATAAAATAGAAAAAGAGGAGATTAATGAATTGGGCATACAACTAAAAAAAACTAGAAAAAGAACAAATTAAAAATCCTCAACTAAACAAATTAGAAATATTGAAAACCAAAGGAAACAATAATAAAAATTGAAATTAAGAAAACTATTGAACTAATAAATAAAACTAAGAGCTGGTTTTATGAAAAAACAATAAAATAGATAAACCTTTGGTTAATTTAATTAAAAAAAAAGAAGAAAACCAAATTACTAGTATCAAGAATGAAAAGGGAAGCTACCACCAAGGAAGAGGAAATTAAAACAATAATTAGGAATTATTTTGCCCAACTATATAATAACAAATTTGACAATCTTAGTGAAATGGATACATATTCACAAAAATATAAATTGCCCAGATTAACACAAGAGGAAGTGAAATACTTAAATAACCCCATCTCAGAAAAAAAATTGAACAAGCCATTGATGAACTCCCCAGGAAAAAATCTCCAGGGCCAGATGGATTTACATGTGAATTCTATCAAACATTTAAAGAACAATTAATTCCAATACTATATAGACTATTTGGGAAAATAGGTGAAGAAGGAGTCTTACCAAATTCTTTTTATGATACAAATATGGTGTTGATACCTAAACCAGGAAGAGTCAAAAAGAGAAAGAAAATTATAGACCAATTTCTCTAAAGAATATAGATGCAAAAATTTTAAACAAAATACTAGCAAATAGATTGCAGCAACTTATCACAAGAATAATACACTATGACCAGGTAGGATTTATACCAGGAATGCAGGGTTGGTTCAATATTAGGAAAACTATCAGCATCATTGAGCATATCAACACAAAACCAACAGAAACCACATGATCATCTCAATAGATGCAGAAAAAGCTTTTGATAAAATACAACACCCATTCCTATTAAAAACACTAGAAAGCATAGGTATAAATGGAGTCTTCCTTAAAATAATAAATAGCATATCTAAAACCTTCAGCAAGCATTATATGTAATGGGGACAGGCTAGAAGCATTTCCAATAAGATCGGGGTGAAACAAGGATGTCCATTATCACCACTGTTATTCAATATTGTACTGGAAATTAGCTTTAGCAATAAGAGAAGAAAAAGAAATTGAAGGCATTAGAATAGGCAAAGAAGAAACAAAGCTATCACTCTTTGCAGATGACATGATGATATACTTAGAGAATCCTAGAGAATCAAGTAAAAAACTACTTGAAATATAATAAACAACTTTAGCAAAGTTGCAGGCTATAAAATCAACCCACATAAATCATCAGCATTTCTATATATTACCAACAAAGCCCAACAGCGAGAGATAGAAAGAGAAATCCCATTTAAACTTACTGTAGACATTATAAAATATTTAGGAGTCTACCTCCCAAAAAACCCAGGAACTCTATGAACACAATTACAAAACACTTTTCACACAAATAAAATCAGATCTAAATAATTGGAAAAACATCAGTTGCTCATGGGTAGGCCAGCTAATATAATAAAAATGACAATCCTACCTAAGCTAATTTACTTATTCAGTGCCATACCAATCAAACTACCAAAAAATATTTTAGAATTAGAAAAAATAATAAGATTCATTTGGAAAAACTAAAAGTCCAGAATACCAAAGGAACTAATGAAAAGAAATGCAGGGGAAGGTGGCCTAGCAATTCCAGATCTTAAATTGTATTATGAAGCAGCAATCATCAAAACTGCTTGGTACTGGCTAAGAAATAGGGAGGTGGATCAGTGGAATAGGTTAAATATGCAAGACACAGTAATCAGTGACTATAGTAATCTATTATTTGATAAACCCAAAGACCCCAGCTTCTGGGATAAGAACCCACTCTTTGAAAAAAACTGCTGGGAAAACTGGAAAAGACTATGGCAGAAACTAGGCATACACCCAAATCTCACACCACATACCAAAATAAAGTCAAAAGGGGTTCACGACTTAGATATAAAGGCTGATACCATAAGTAAACTGGGAGAACAAAGAATAGTTTACCTATTCGATCTATGGAGAACAGAAGAATTCATGACCAAACAGGAGATAGAGAACATTATGAAAAGCAAAATGGATAATTTTGATTACATTAAATTGAAAAGTTTTTGCACAAACAAAGCCAATGCAACTAAGATTAGAAGGAAGGTAGAAAATTGGGAAAGAATTTTTACAACCAGTCTCTCTGATAAAGGCCTCATTTCTAAAATATATAGAGAATTAAGACAAATTTATAAGAACACAAGCCATTCCCCAATTGATAAATGGTCAAAGGATATGAACAGACAGTTCTCAGATGAAGAAATTAAAGCCATCTATAGTCATATGAAAAAATGCTCTAAATCGTTATTGATTAGAGAAATGCAAATCAAAACAACTCTGAGGTACCACATCACACCTATCAGATTGGCCAACATGACAAAACAGGAAAATGATAAATGTTGGAGAAGATGTGGGAAAATTGGAACACTAATACATTGTTGGTGGAGTTGTGAAATGATCCAACCATTTTGGAGAACAATTTGGAACTATGCCCAAAGGGCTACAAAAATGTGCATACCCTTTGATCCAGCAATAGCACTTCTAGGGCTATATCCCAAAGAGATCAAACAAATGGGAAAAGGACCCACATGTACAAAAATATTCATAGCAGCTCTTTTTGTGGTGGCAAAGAATTGGAAATTGAGAGGATGCCCATCAATTGGGGAATGGCTGAGCAAGTTGTGGTATATGAATGTAATGGAATACTATTGTGCTATAAGAAATGATGAACAGGCTGACTTCAGAAAAACCTGGAAAGACTTATATGGTCTGATGCTGAGTGAAGTGAGCAGAACCAAGAGGACTTTGTACACAATAACAGCCACGTTTTGCAATGATTAATATTGTTAAACTGAACCTTTCTCAGCATTATTAGGATCTAAGACATCCCCAGAGGACTAGTAGTGGAAAATGCCATCCACATCCAAAGAAAGAACTATGGAAGTCGAATTGCTATCACTTATTTTAACCTCCTGTTGACTTTTGTTTCATATTTTTGATGGTTCCTCCTATTGGTTTTAATTTTTACTTACCACTTCACTAGTGTGAAAATATGTTTAATAGGAATGTAAATGTAAAGCCTATGTCTGATTGTGTGCTGTGGGAGGAAGGGGGAGAAAAATTTTCAACTCAAAAGCATATGGAAGTGATTGTTGATAAATCAAAATAAATTAATAAAAATTAAAAAGAATCCTAAGCATAAATCTGGAGTTTGTCACTCATCCCTCAAAGCTCCTCAAGCCTCATAATGTAGGTGGTACACATTCTTTTATCCACACTTAAAGATGAAGCATGTGAGGTTTAGAAAGGTTGAATGACTTGCCCAAGGTCATATACACTGTAAGTGGTGGAGAAAGGAGAATACATTTCTCAGTCTCAACTGAATGTTGTGAATGTCCATTTGGCTGAAAAAAGATGTTTAGATGATGACTACTTACTTTCACCAAGAGTTAGCCTTAGTCCTGATATAGCAGGTATGTTTATATATTCTATGAAGTGCTAGGGAAGCTGAAAGGCTTGAATGGGGGAGGAATAAAAGATAATAATTGGCCTGGGTATGATCCTTCAAGATCTTTAGGAAGAAATTGCTTTTTGGTCTGGGGACAGAATAGACTGTCCTTACCTTTTATATCAGGGGAACTCTTTCACCTAATCACTACATGACATCTCCTGGGCACCATTAAGCCTAGTGAGCAGAGAAAGAGAGAGAGAGAGAGATTTTTACCTTGGTAAGTAGGCTAATCTGGAAAGACCCAGTATGCACAGTCTGGGTTGGACATCTAAAGTGTTCTTATGGCAGAAGAGGGACAAGGATTTTTGAGCAACTAAAAGGTACAGGGAGGTAGTTATTCTGCTTTAACTTTGATCACACAGAGTACCTGGCAAGAGAGTATGGGTGGCTCAATGCAATTCATCACCATGAGTGGGGGAAAAAGCATCATGAGAATATAGCCAAGATAATAGTATCATGGTTTTTATATAAATTTGTGTACCTTATGTAAAAAAAAAAGTTTTAAATCAGGGTGACTGAGAAATGATATTTTTTCCCCCTTCAGGGAAATAGGGAAGTTATGAAGAGTTGGTTGAGGGGTAAAAGTAATATGCTTTGTTTTTGGACACAATGAGCCTGAGAAATCCACGGAATAGCCAAGTAGATGCCCATAGTGGACTATTCAATAGATGACTGACAATAAAGGACTAGAATTCAGGAGAAGAATAAGGGATGAATATGCAGATTGGGGAGTCATATACATAGAGATGATAACTGAATCCATGGGAACTAATGAGAATGCGAAGAGAAAGGGTGTGAGAGAGAAGAGGGCCCAGGAAAGGGCAACTGAGGGGTGGTACATCAGGGGCTGGAACATGGATGATAATCCTCTAGAAAAGATTAAAAAGAAATAATCAGAAAGGTAGAGAGTGGGCAAGGAAACAGTGGTATTACTAAAATGCAGTGAGGAGGGAGTGTCTAGGATGAGAGTGCAACACATGATAATTGCTGGCTTGTGTCTGTCTTCATCTTTCCCTTGCACGCATTCCCTGGCATCATCTTTTGTGGTGGTTTTGGATCCTCTATTAGACTCTAAGCTATTTGTATTTTGGCTTATTTCCCTGTTATTGCACCACAGCACCTACTGCAGTGCCCTGACTATCGTGGGTTCTCAATTAATTATTCTGACTCTTTGACATTCTGAAAGCAAACATATTTTTAAGGCTTCAGCTCATGTTGAGCAAAATATGGCATGCCTGCTAATTATAAAATCCAAGTTAATTTACTGGGCTAGATAATAAGAATAGCTCACATCTACAAAGTACTTTACAGTTTACATTATAGTTTTTTATAATAATTTTGGGAGGTAGGTAGTGCCATTATTATATCTCCACTTCACAGATGAAACAATCAAGGCTCCAATAGGTTAAACTACTTGTCCAAAGTCACAGGGATAGTGGTAAAGCTAGGACTCTAACAAAGACCATCTGACTTCAAGTTGTTTATAACACATTATCTTTCTTGTTAACGTTCCATAGACCAGATACGTGATTCTCTAATGATGCCACTGTGGATGAAGACAGACACAAAATTAGGAGACTACACCCCCGTAAAATACTTTAAAAATGCCCCAAATGGCTTTCAGTCTTGCTATGTGACACAGAATATAAGTTAACTCTATTTGGAAAATAATGTGCTATGCTAGAGACAGGCACCAGATTTAGAGAATCTAGTTTCTAGGCCTCATTCTACCTTGAAATAAGTTGTGGAGTAGAAAGAAGGCTGGATTTGGAGTTAGGATGCTTAGGTCTGAGACTTCGTTAAAATCTGGGGTCTTCTACTTCTTCCATGTCATTCAGAGGAAGTTATTTTACTTCTCTGGGCCTGTTTCCTTACTTGTAAAATGAAAGAGTTGAAACAGATGAATTCTAAGATGCATTTCAGCTCTAAATCTATCATGCTATGTGACCCCAGGAAAGTAAATTAGCTTTGATGAGCCTCACTTTCCTCATCTGTAAAATAGGGCTAATAACCTATTTACATTATCTATTTCATGGGGCTGCTGTGAACATCAGATGAGGTCATGGATGTGAAAGCATTTTGTAGCTATAAAGAGAGTATAGTATATCTATAAAACATGAATATTGAATAAGTGTGAAATTCATTAATATTCTATGACAACTTGTAAATTGGAAGAAAAATAGATAAAGGATTTATTATACTCTCATTATGTTCCAGGCACCGTGTTTTACTCTGGGATTAAAAATAAAGGCAAGTAAGGCAGTTCTCCGCCCTCAAAATGTTTACATTCTAAAAGGGGTAGACAGCACATAGCAGGGTATGGAGATGGTAGTGTTATGGGGGCCTGTTTTCTAGACCAGATCAGGTGAAAGCTTACCTATCAGAGCTGGAGTTCCAGGGCACTCCCAGCATTTGGAAACAGTTCTTGATACAACTTGATAGAAGGGTGATTCAGGAGACTTATTTTCCATGTCTCATGTTGCTTTTATAAACTTTCTTCTGGTTGTCTATATTTAGGAATGTACTGGAACCAGCTTGGAATTAGGGTTAGAAACAGAAGACTCAGGGGAATAAAATCACCACCAGACTGGAGGCTAATAAATAATAATATTAATTTAATAACCAACGATTAAATAATCATTATGGATAATAATGTTTAATAATTAATAAAGTCATATTGTTTAATAATTAAATATTGCTTAATAAAAGTTATTATAAGTAGCATTTAAATAGCTATTCAAGTTTTGCAAAGTGCTTTACAACCATTAACTCATTTGAGCCTCACGATATTATTCCTTCTTGTATCTCATGTAGCATTTTGTCTGATCCCTCTTGGATTTTGTGAGCATCCTGAGTTCAGGGCCTTTAACTTGTCTGAACTTTATGTCTTTCCTAGAGCATAGCCCAGGATCCTGCACACAGTGGGTGCTTAATAAAGTTTTGTTGAATGAATGAATCAACTGTTAAACCATACTTCCCTTCTGAATCTTGTTTCTCTTCTTTATTTTTCCCTTAGTATTTTATTTTAGTCTTCTCTTCTTTTTGTCTTGCTGTTCCTTTTATCTTCTCATTTTCTTTCTGCTGAATTAACAAATAAGCAGGTGAAAAAGGTTCCTTGTAGATTGATTCTGTCAGCAGTTAGGACCACAAAACTGCCAATCACCTTGCATCCTACCTCTTAAACTAATCTATCCCAGGTTTTTTGTCTAGAATTATCTGTCAATCAGGATGTGTCATTTGTGAACTCTTCTTTACTCCCATTTCTTCCATCTACAATGTTATTTTAATCACTCACCTCAAGGTCATGGTTAAACAAATAGTTTAATTAAATTAGTAAAAACATAACAAAATTAAAAAAAAACTAGCTCCTTGTATCATAACATGTAACACTGTACACATCTCCCAGCTCTGGTCTCTCAGTCACCTCCTCCCCTTAAGTTGGAGTCTGTGTCTACTCCCATCAATTCTACAAATATGACCAGAAGAAAAAACGAAGTTCATCTGTTTAACAAAATACCTTCTTCCAGTGCAGGTGTGAGGTTGGGGGTAAGGGTGGCTGACAGCTGTCACTCATGATGCTTGCTAGGGAAGTAGGAGATGAGTCACATAGGAGATGATCATAGTCACTCTGGTAATTTAGTAAGTACTGGCTGCTTGCCCACTAGTGATGCTGCTGTTTCTTTGACAGATGATCAGGATTGCCACTTCCAGAAACCTGGGAATATAGCTTCAAGACCTGTCTATCCTTACAACTTCAGAACTGAAAAGAGGAGTTGCTCACATGTCCCAGAAGCTGATGCCCACAGGTTACCATCTGATAGTGACATATTCTCTCTCCATTTCCATCTGTATATGCATGAGTCTTGCATCATGTCTGTAAATCAGTTCAGTCCAAACTGTGTTAGTAATAAAGTGTATTAGAAACTGCCCTGGTCCTGGTACCTTTGGAAACACTCTCTCCACTGGGCATATTCTCTACATTTTCAAAAGCAGCAGATGTCTTTGAAGGGGCATGAACTCATTCAGGCCCTAGTAATACTCTTTAACACTCAGTATAAGGGATCAGTATTGCATGTCCATTAAAGCTGCATCTCTTTGCACTAATGTTCCCTTGAAAAAGGCTGGTAAGTGACAGAAATAGCAGAAATTTAAAGAGACCGTAGACCAATTAGCTTAAGTGTAAAATTCAATTGAATTGAACAGTTTGAATTTGTTTTGCAAATCTGGCAAATGATCTTAATCGTGAATATAGGTTTAGATTTTTACCAGGAGTTAATTTGCTCTGCTATCACCAGGAACTATAGAGAAAGAAGAGTCATATCTGAATGGTATGTGAGCATGTGTGCATGTATATGTGCATGTTTGTGTGTGTGTGTGTATGTGTATGTGCATGTGTGTATGTATGTGTGTATGTGAGCACGTGTGCATGTGTATGTGCATGTTTGTGTGTGTGTGTGTGTGTGTGTGTGTGTGTGTGTGTGTGTATGGATACAAAAGTCGTCTGGAGAAGTGAGCCTTCCTCAATTGTGTCTCATTGCCATTTGTGATATTTGGTACCATATAGTACTGTTTTAAGTACTACATTTGCCTTATATTGAGTATTTTAATAGAAGATTAAGATAGAGGCTGCTACGTGGCACAGTAGATAGAACACTGGACATGGAATCAGGAAGACCTGAATCCAAATTCAGCCTCAGTCACTTTCTTAGCTGAGGTGCCAGTCGTCTTGACCTTGTCTTGCCGCTGGACTTTGATGACTCTTGAGGAGAGAGTAAGGCTGATGACTTTGCATAGCTCTGCCTCACTTAAGTCCAATTCACCCATCATGAGATGTCATTGGCCTCCTTTGAGAATGAAGGACGAACAACAACAACGACTCTGGGCAAGTCACTGAACCTCTGTCTGTTTCAGTTTCCTCATCTATAAAATGGGGATAATAACAATACCTGCCTTCCAGAGTTGTTGTGAAGATAAAATAAGATAATAATCATAAAATGCTTTGCAAACCTTAAAGGGTTTACAAATGCCAGATGTTGTTACTAAAAAATGTTTTATCATAGGCATTTTATATTTATGTAGAGTTTCTTCAAATGATCCTACCCATGGATTATAGGATCGTAGATCTAGTCCATCACTCCATTTTGCAGATGAGGAAACTGAGGCCTTGACTCAAGATCACAAGGTAGTAAGCATCTGAGGCAGGATTTGAACCCAGGGCCCCTGGCTCAAGAGTCAATACTAAAAAACCTTAGAATGCTCCAAAGTCTCATCAATGAAAGCTATTATCTCAACAATCAACCTTGGGAAAGCAAAATAGATACAAAATATATCTGGCCCAGATTATAACCTAGAATTAGGCAGGCAGTCCATTGAGTTGGTCCATCAGTACGTACATTTTGGACAGACGCTACATGTGGACAATTGGTATCACATTAATTTCCAAGTATATCTCTTCTCTATATAGGGAGTAATCCCTTGTAACAAAGATCAAAAAAGAAGAAAGAAAACCCATTTCAACCAAACCAGTCAACACATTGATTGTATCTGACAGTGTATGCAAAATTTCATGTCCCTTGTTCCCCACATCCGCAAAGAAGAGAAGGAGCTGCATTTTCTCAGTTCTTCTCTCTGGTCATACATGCTTGGTCACTAAAATTACTCAGTGTTCAGTTTTGATTTTTGAGCTTTCCATTTTCATTCTTGTTACTGTCCATATTGTTTTCCTTGTGCATATTCATTCTGCAACAATTCATTTCCCATGCTTCTTGGAATTTTTCATGTTTGTCATTTCTTATGATACAGTAATATTCTTCTTCATTCAGGTACCACCATTTATTTAGGCAGTTGCTGGGCACCTTTTATTTCTAGTTCTTTGTTAACATAGGAAGTGTGACCATTTTTTTTCTCTGCTTGTGATATGCCTTTCCACCTCTAGCCTGACCCAGTGTGTGCCACTGAACAGTGGTGCCACCATGATGCCCCTCCTGATGTTCACCACTCTTCATCCCTGATTTGCCATTGCAGCTCTCTTCTCCTACGTGTTGCCCTTGCTTCCATTTTTTACCTGGTGCATTTCACTACAGTTCTGAATTCTGTGTTCTGACTTCATTGAGTTAACCTGCTCCTGCCTCTCAACTTTCTTGCATTGCTTAATGGTTTTTGATTTTGTACTCAGATTGACCCTACCATGAGAGCTCAGCAGGAAAGGAGAAAAATGACTTATTTAGGAGGAGCACCTATTCTACTGTGTTGGTGGAGAGACAGGGAAATGGTGGATAGTTGTCTGAGGAAACCAAATGTAGAGCTGAGAGTTGGCGGGTTCTTGTACAGAAAAATAGGAGCTAAACAACCAGAGTTTTCAGATGTTAGAGTACAAAGCTAAGAAAAGAAAAAAAAAAGAAGAAGAAAAATGACTCCTGCTTTCCTTTGTAGTAACACCATGAAAAACACTTTTGGGGTATTGGGACAAAAGAGGACAATGAAAGTCATCCAAAATATTCCCACAAAAGGAAATACAGTGGAGGACAGATTTTAGGACTGATTTAGACCCCATAGATATCAGATTATATCTCTTGTGCTGACAGATACACTGATAACCTTTCAACACTTCATGAATGATGTCCTAACCAACTTCTATATCAATTGGTTGTTGTAGATTTGGATGACACTGTTATATTTTCTCACCATGAGCTGGGATGTGTTTTCCTCTGAAGGCAAGTATTAACCTATTGTTTCTTTTGCAAATCTGATAAATGGATCCATTTGGGGGAACTCATTCAGGGCTGGGTGGGCTGCAAATAGATATGGACTTTCTAGGCCTCATTTTCTTCATTGATAAAGTGATGGCATTGGGCTCAATGGTCTCTCAAGTCCCTTCTAACTCTAAGTCATGTTAGTCCAAAGGAGGGTCAGAAGGCATCTTCTTTGTATGGGGAGCTGACCTGTAGGTTGGTTATTCTCTACTCTCTACAAAGGAATAGACAAATAAACACTTGGTTGATAGCCCTCTGAGAAGCTTCCAATTCTTTTTCTTTTACATGATGCCAAATAACAAGTGTATCATTTGACAGGTTTTTTTCTTTGTGGAGAGGTGGTGGTGTAGAATGGGTGAGGCATAAAGGAAAGACCAGGGGATTTGAAGTCAGTGAACCTAAGTTCAAATGATGAATTGGCTGACTGTGTGACTTTGTAAAACCCACTTTAACCAACCTTGTTCTCAGTTTCTTCATCCATAAATGGAAGAGTTTAGACTAGATCAGATACAAGGTTAAGAACCTTGTATCTATGAATTTTTAAAAATTTAACTTGATAACTGTTCTATATGATGTGTTTCTTTTGTAATCTATGCATTTTATGAACTTAGGTGTATTATTTTATGCATTTAAAAACATTATTCTGTGACCAGGTCCATAGACTTCACCAGACTGTCCAAGAGCTCCATGACAACAGCAACAAAAAGTTAAGAATTCACAGACTAGGTGATGTCTAAGACCTATTTCTTTGATTCTATGGCATGCAAACTTGTAGGAGAAGAAAGACAGGTAGACTTCAGTCAAATAAATGGCTATATGAAAGGAGTCATGAGTTCAACTTAGTTGAACTTAGAGAATTTGGTTGTGTGAACTCCATATACAGTCAGCTGAGAGTCAGCAGATGTTCCCAAGAGTCATTGGGAGGAGAGGAAGCTAGCAGTCAAGAAGATTGAGTATGAAGGTAAGTGATTTACAGTTTTTGTTTTACTTTCAAGCTTGATTTATTGATTTCTGTGCCTCATACAGATAAGCCCAAGACATGAAAACACACTCAGGACATTACAAAATATTATTTTGCCTTGGAATAATCCATAAAAATGTCATTCCAGGTTATCATTAGCAATTACAAATGATTACAGAAGGTCTGTTTTGGTCTGTCATTGGTCTCTTCTAATGGAAAGATAAATCGGGAATGAACCTGCTCTCCCCGTTCATTATATTTCTCTTTATAAAATACCTTTGTTCTTCTGGGATTGATTTATAGACCTCCTTTCCTTTTAGATGATGTGAAGTGGAAGTAACTAAAGTTTCATGTCTATACACATAAATGATTTTAGTCCTTTTAGCTTAAAAAAAAAACCTTTCAGAGAAAAAGAATCAGTTTTTAAAGTAAAAAACAAAGAACAAAAACTTAAAACATGGTGGCAAAAAAAATCCAACCCAACAACCATGCTTTTGTCACTTGAAAAAACTTTTAAAAAAATTTAAATTCTTATGTGTAGGCACAGCCTTTGCCTTAAAATGTAATCAGTTTTTAGAAATGACAGCCATGATTACTTTTCAATAAAACATGTTCCCTCACCTTAGCAAATGAGTGCCTAATGCTCTATGAATACGACATTAGTAGAGGAATTGAAAAACAAACATCATCATCAGCTTAACTACCAAAGTCATCAATGCATAGTGGAAATTAATGGGATTAAATACCATATGATGTGTGAACACAGAATTTTTCCTGGATTTGGCTGGTCTACATTTCAGACAATTTAAAGGGGAGGTAGCATGGTAGAGTGGGAGTAATGATGAACCTGGATTCATGTCCTACCTCTTCCCCATTATCTATTTGTTCTTGGCCAAGTCATTTAACTCCTTTGGGTCTCAGTTTCCTCTTCTACAAAATGGGGGGATGGGGAAAGTCCCTTTCAGCTCTTGGTTTATGATCCTATGAATCTTGACTCCTTCATTGTCCCATCATGGATTTCTATACTTTTTATGACAAGTTGTGTGCAACACATTTTCTAAGCGATTGTGGTTATAATTTGCTCATAGCATCATAGAGCAAGAGCTGCAAGGGACCTCAGAAATCATTTAATCCAATCCTTTTGTTTTACTGATGAAGAAAACATAGTCTAGGGACAGTTAAGTGACTTATAGGGAACAAGTGTCAGAGAAAGGACTTAAACCCAGGTTTAGCTAGGTGACATGGTAGATAGAGCATCAGGCCTGGAGTCAGGAAGACCTGAGTTCGAATGTGACCTTAGATACTTACTAGCTATGTGACCTGGGCAGTCACTTAACACCATTTGCCTCAGTTTCCTCATCTGTCAAATGAGCTGGAGAAGGAAATGCCAAACCACTCTGGTATCTTTACCAAGAAAACCCCAAATGGGTCAAGAAGAGTCTGATGTGCCTGAAACAATGGAACAACAACCTCTGACTCTACAGCCAGCTCTTTCCACTGTATCTCTGCTGCCTGAGACTTAGAGGCTCTTTATCCGGAGAATTTTCAACAAGATAAGCCTGAATTTTTAACATTGAAATCATGGAATCATAGAAATACAGAATTAGAAGAGTCTTCAGAAGCTATCTAGATCAATCTCCATCTAAAGTATGAATCCTGTCTATAGCTTCCCTGCTAAGTGGTCACCTAGGACCCTATCTGAAGATTTTTAATGGTGGGGATTTCATTGCCTATTTCTAATCCACCAGTATAGAGGGTGTCCCAGAAGTATTAGTGCAGTTTTAAGCTTTTAAAGCTTTGTGCTTTGAAATGGACATTAGCATTAAATGAACTTCAAAATTGGATTTGGAAGGGAGGAGGTAGGGAGATAAAGGATAACATTTTATAAAACCTAGGTAAGCTACTTTACTCTGCTTAAAATACTAAAATATTACCACATCTCAAACTTTGCCGGGCAGACAGCAAGATGGAAAATGTTCTCTTTCTGATTCACTTAGTGGCCTGATATAGTGAATTATGAGAGCCTTAGGAATGATTTAGTGAGTTAGAATGCCTACTCTGAGTTCTAAAAATGGGAAATATAGTCTGAAACCATCAGAAGGATTCACAAAAAATTACTCCATAAATCTTTGAAATATTTAACATCCATGGGAAAACATCCAAAAAATATGTCCAGCATACATTAGTGTTTCATTTTGAGAAAACAAAGGTTCCTTGGATTTCTCAATGTAACCAATTATTTTAACTCAGCAGGCAGATAATCTATAGCCAATTCTAAATCATCTATTGTAACAGGGAACAGGGAGTGCATGAATAAATGAGATGTCCTCTTTAATGTTCTGTCCTTAGTATCTGGAGACAATACTACTGCCAAACAGTTAATAGGATATATGTTTTAAGGTTTTCTTTTCCTCTAGTAGTGGGGATAGGTTTATACTGAAACATCCACGCTCTCTTGCCCCAGCTTGAGTCCTTGAATCTTTTGTGAGATGATTGTTTGGGATTAGGACCATAGACTATACCTATGAAAAAGTTACAGCTCTCAGGCATTCAAATTCTTTTTTTTTTTTAATGAGGCAATTGAAATTAAGTGACTTGCCCAGGGTCACACAGCTAGTAAGTGTCAAGTGTCTGGTCTGAGACTGGATCTGAACTCAGGTCCTCCTGACTCCAGGTACTCTGTCCACTGAGCCATCTAGCTGCCCCAAGCATTCAAATTCTTGTCTGACATTGAAAGACCTTGAAAGTCTTGTGCCACAGGTAACGTTGTCCCACCTCTCCAGGATCATTTTATACTACTCTGTTCCATGTGTTCTAGACACCAGCCAAACTGGACTATCCGTTATACATTCCCCACATTTTTCCACCATTTACTACCATTTGCTCATATCGTTCCTTAGGCCTGGAAAAGTTTTACCTGCTCCTCCTCACCTGGTGAGTTCTTACCCATTCTTTAAAGCCTAAGTAAAGGATATCTCCTCAGGGAATCTTTCCCTCATCTTTCTATTCAGTAATGGTGTGCTCTTGTACCTCACCTAACACTTTGCACCTATCTATTTCACACACACACACACACACACACACACACACACACACACACACACACACATAATTTTATTTTATAATTATTTGACTTTCAGTCTTGTTCCCCTGTTAGACTACAAATTCCATGAGGAACTTATATATAAGGCTATGTCTTATCTACATTTTGTATCTTTTACAACACCTAGCAAGCACAATGCTCTGCATGCATTAGGCATTTAAGTAATATTTATTGCTGGATGAAACAATATCAGAAGAAATTAAAACCCCCACACTGATTAAATTGGCACCATATTATAAACTTCTGCTCTAGCTGGATGGTATAAACTAAGGAGATCCTTAGAAAATTTAAAGAAGTTAACTTTAAGAAAAGCACTTTAACTTCCTCCCTTATCAATGCTTTTATGAGGACTATTTTAAAAGTGATTAAAAGTGGATAAATTGTACCATGCTGTCAAAGGAGCCAATAATTCACAGGATCACAGGATTTAAAACTTAAAGGTCCTTGGATTCCAAACCAGCACTTTACTCCACACCTGGATTCATCATGCCAGCTAGGAAAGACTAGGGGTGGTTTTTCGTTTTGTTTTGGCTCTTAAGGTACTCTTCCTTCTCATTATTATCATAATTAACCCTTGAAAAACTTATCTACACCCACTGCATCCATTTCCTCTCCTTTTGCTTACTCCTCAGCTCTCTGCAATCTGACTTCTGATCTCATCACTTCACTGAATGTTCTCTCCAAAGTTATCGATAATCTCTCAGATGATCTTTTCTCAGTCCTCATCATTTTTGATTTATCTGTTGCTTTTGACATGCTTGACCAGGCCTTCTTCCTAGCTACTCTCTTCTTCTTCTTCTTCTTCTTCTTCTTCTTCTTCTTCTTCTTCTTCTTCTTCTTCTTCTTCTTCTTCTTCTTCTTCTTCTTCTTCTTCTTCTTCTCCTTCTCCTTCTCCTTCTCCTTCTCCTTCTCCTTCTCCTTCTCCTTCTCCTTCTCCTTCTCCTTCTCCTTCTCCTTCTCTTCCTTCTTCTTCTCTTCCTTCTTCTTCTCCTTCTCCTTCTTCTCCTTCTCCTCTTCCTCTTCCTCCTCCTCTTCTTCCTCCTTTCCCTCCTCCTCCTCCTCCTCTCTCTCCTCCTTTCCTCCTTTCTTTCCCCTATGACTTTCTTCCCTGCCCCCCACCCAATACAATCTCTCTCCTGCGCTTCAGTTCTTCATAACCAATTAATCTTCTGGATACTTCCAGCTGGTTGTCCCAGAGACATCTTAAATCCAACACATACAAAACTGAACCCATTATCTTTCTCCCTAAACTCTCCTCTTTTCCAAACTTTATTTCTGTCTAAAGCACCACCATCCTTCCCGTCTCCCACATTCATAATGTTGGCATGCATTATCCTTAATTCCTCACTGTCTCTCACCCCATATGTACATATGTAGCTGCTAAATCTTCTATCTCCACAACATCTTTCACAGTCAGCTTCCTTTCTCCACTCACATGGCTACCACCTTAACACAGGTCCTCATGACCTCTCATAGAGACTATTGCAACAGCCTCCTAATTGGTTTCCTTGCCTCAAGACTCCAGTTCTTCCTAAACATTGATGCCGAAGTTATCTTCTTTAAATGCAGATATGAACATGTGAATCCCATGCTCAACCAGCTCCCATGGCTTCCCTTTGTTTTGGGGGAATAAAATAGAAACCCTTCTGTTTAGTATTTAAACCCTGCATGATAACCTGTCTTTCCAGCCCCATTGGACATCACTCCCCATTCTGCACCCTGTGATCCAGAAAAACTGACCTTTTCTCTGGTGCTCACATAAGACATTCCATCTCGTGCTTTTATATTGGCTGTACTACTTGCCTGAAATTCTTTCCTTCCTTGTCTCTGCCTTATAGAGTCACTCTTTTCTTTTAAGACAGAGCTCAAGATCCATTTCTTTTGCATGAAAACTTTTCTGATCCTACCAACTGCTAGTGAGCTCTTTTTTGTGTTTAACTGTTTTGTTTATTGTTGCATTTATTAACTTCACATTTAGACTGACATATATATGCCCACACATATAATTTGTTGTCTCTCCCTTTAGGATATAATGTAACATAAACTCTTTGCAGATAAGGATTGTGCTTCTTTGTACTTATATGCCTATTGCCTAGCACAGTGTCTGGCTCATATTACATGCAATAAATACTTGTTGATAGATTAATTGGTTAACCAATCACCCCATTAATTCATAGCAAATATTTATTGAACACTTATCGTGCCTAAGACCAGTATCTTAGGTTTTGATTTGGCTAGCTAGCCAATGGCTATTGCTAATGGAGTCTTCTTTTTTCCTCAAAAGGAGGTTAGAAAACCCTGAAGTAAGGTTGACCACTCCATCCTCTGGAAAGTGTACTGGGAACAAGAGGAAGAGACAAGTGGCTCCCACATTCTGCCATTTTGACAGTTATAGACAGTCAGGACTTACATAAAAATGGCAGTGCTGATGAAGAGAATGGGAGCGGGCAGCCAAAATAACATTTGCAGGGCAACTCCTAGCCTCATTAGGTGACCTAAATCACATGGTACATGTTCGTATGTCTTATTTTCTGATAAGGGCAGGAGGTTAATTTGGTTTTGGAACAGTAGGTTTCATGAGTAATCTTTTGAATAGGGTTTAATAATAGCTAACATTTATATAGTACTTTAAAGTTTGTGAAGTGCTTTATGTATATATTATCTCATTTGATCCTTATAATGACTGACTGAGATAGTGGTTATAATTATTCCCCATTTTCAGAAGTGGAGACTGAGGCTAAGTGACTTGGTCAGTGTAATACATCTGGGACATGTCATAGGCAAGATCTTCAGACTAGGGTCTTCCTGACTACAAATCCAGTACCCTACCCACAGGACATGCTTCCGCTACAGTAGACTCTAGGTAGTCTTGTTGCCAAAGGAAACATTACTTCTGTACTCACTTTCTTGGGGTAGCTAAGTGGTACGGTGGAGAAAGGGCCAGGACTAGAGTGAGAGAGACCTAAGTTCAAATACAGCTGCAGAAACTTGCCACCCGCATGACCCTGGGCAAGTCACTTGATCTCTGTTGGTCTCTGTCTCTTCATCAGTAAAATGAGGATAATAAGAGCACCTGCCTGTGAGGGTTGTTGTGATGATCAAATGAGAATGATTGGACAGTGTGTAGCACATAGTCAATACTCTATAAAATGTTATCTATTATTGTTATTATTATCATCCTTGGTATGTGTTTGGAATGTATCTTCCTTCTGCTCTTGCCTTGTTTTTATCTCCTTCTCTTTACTCCCTGTTATCTTGATGAGTAGTTAAGCAACTCATTTGGCAGTGCATCACATTCAGCAGCTCCAGAATTGAAGACAAAAACAGCTACGAGAGTTGTGCCATTTGTGAATCTGGGTCCCTAACAAGCTCACGCTGCCAAATCTTGTGAAAGGCGCTGCTGCAAGGAAGGCCCAGCCCACATTTCTGCCAGAGCAAAGGGACAAAGTCAATCTTGAACCTGCAGAAGGTGCTGGCTGGCGGCTTCGTGGCACCAGTCCACACTTAAAAAGACGCAACAGCTTTACTTACTACGTTAAAAAAATGCAAAATACAGAGCTTCCTCTGGTGAGAGGAAGCCTCTCCCTCCTACATCCTGTTGCTAATCATCACAGTTTCACAGAATGTTAGAGCTAGAAAGTGACCTCATTTTTCTTTTGGTCTAACCACTTTATTTGACAGATAAGGACACAGAGAGGTTGCACAGTTTATCTAAGATCACACAGCTAGTCAGTGGCAGAGTTGAGATTCAAACACAGGCCTTCTAATCCCCAATCCATGGGGATGTAATTCTACAGTTTCAGTTTTGCATTCTCTACCTTTTGAGTATAATTTAGCATCTTGTTAGGTAGCTATTGTTATTTCCAAGAGATAGCAGAGTGTAGTAGTTAGAGAATTGACCCTGAAGTCATTCAAATCCTATGTTCAAAGCCTGCCTCTGATATATGGGGCAGTAGAGGAGGGGAAGCCTAGGCAAGTCATTTAATCTCTCAGTGTCCAAAGCAACTTCCCAAGACTCAGTTAGAGGGAAGTTACTGATCTGCATTGTAAGAGAGGGTAATGTGATCAGGAGTTCCCAACTTCATTGAAATCACAAGTCTGAACCAAAAATAAGAAAAAAACAAACAATGATTTCTGTGGCCTAGCTCAATGCCTTGTACATAGTAGATCTTCACTAAATATTTAGTGAATTTAATTTAATGAATATTTTAGACCTTTTATTTTAAAAGACGTGCTATAAATTGTCAAATATGACAAAAGATAGTCAATGTTGGCAGAGTTGTGAAAAGATGGGCACACTAATGCATTGTTGGTCTATTTGGGAATTGGTCCAACCATTCTTGTAAGTAATTTTGAAATTATGCAAAGAGAGTGACTAAAATGTTAATACTCTTTGATCCAGAGATTCCATTTCTTGGCATAGACAGAGAAGGAGGAGGAGGAGAAGGAAGAGGAGAAGAGTAACAACAATAACAAATAGCATAACAAGAAACTAGACCATATATTGTGAATACAAAATGGAACAGTTCTTGTCTTCAAGAAATTTATATTCTACTGAAGGTGGTGGGTGGGCATCACCAGTTGTCTTGATCTGTATCTTGCTACTGGACTCCAATGACTCTGAATGAGTGAGTGAGGCTGATGCCTCACTTAAATCCAATTCAATTGTAAGTCAAGACATCCTCCTCCTTGGTCCTCTTTGAGAATGAAGGACAAACAACAACATTCTATTGGTGTGTGTGTGTGTGTGTGTGTGTGTGTGTGTGTGTGTGTGTGTGTGTGTTTTATTTTTCTTATGATGTCTTTGTGCCACATTTTATTTTCTGCTGGTTCATATCTCTGAAAATATATCATCAGATAGTGGGAGAATGTAATTAAAAAAAATAATACTTTTCATACAACTTTTTTTCAGGAATACTTCTATTGCATAAAACAAGTGAGCTGGGTCCTGTAGAGAGAGTGTGCCATTTCTATGCTACTGATCACGTGGGTTGGAAAAGCCCGGTTATATTTGTTCTTCAAAAATTCCTGATGTGCACAATTGTGACACTGAACAGTTTCTACCACTTCTCACTGTGCTGAATTTAGCTTGTGCACTTGGTAGCAGGGAACTCTTTACAACATAAGTGACATTCAATTTCTACAGTATCCATCACAGAGCCGCACACAGGGAGCTCAGCAGAGCTAGAAGGAATTTTGGATTTTTTTTTCCACATTGGAAATAGCATTTCATGTCTGCCTCTTCTCAGTTCATTTTTTTTCCTTGAGGTGGAGAGAGTAATTTTCCTAAGGTCGTGATTCTCCAATAGACTGGTTTCATAGAATCTCATTTTGCTCATTGACCCTGGGGATGGAATTCAAGGCAAATAGCAGAAACAATACCTCAGGTGCATTTCCATCACCAACTCCTGAGTTCCTTTGGTAAGCCAGAACTTTCCCTACAGATTGCTTTGGTCACACTTTGCCGCACTGATGACAGATCTCAGAGAGCAAGGGAGTTTTTATTCCAGCTTTATGGATGGAATTTCTGATTGGCTCATTTCCTCATGAGCCCTCGGGTAGCTCAGTGACCAAGTTAGTGATCAGAATTATTCCTGGAATTCTCGTAGGGATGCCTAGAGTTATGAGCTCAAAAAGAGCTCTCCTGATCTGGGCAGTACTTCCAAAAGGGATGAAGACATGTATGTCAGCCTTCCCAATGGGATGTTTGGAGAATGTGGAAATTTTTATCTTAAGGTTAAAAAAAATCCAAAGTACTAGATTCCCCCTAGGTTAAAAAAATGAAGAAAATAAATTAAAGTATGGCCCTTAACAGTGTACATCACCCTACAGTGATCCAGATTCCTCCTCAGTTTGCTGTCCACAGCGTGATGGGAGCTGAGTTGGGAAATGAGTATCTTGTGATCATTAACTACCTCCCCCTCCCTACCCTTTCCCACCATCAAGAGGGGAATTTGAGGCCTGGTCCTTGAATACCCGAGTCCTAAATTGGACTATTTCCTTTGATGTCACATTCTGCTTGAACCTATTCCTTATTGTCTTGCCACGACCTTCTTTTCTCTTTTAGACCCTCTGGTGAATGGGCCTCAGGAGGAAGGAACTCATTAAAATATGTAGGTTCATAATGAGATAATAAATAATACAGTAATCTCACTCCTACTGAAGATACTCACTATCTCTGTTGACTTTCATTCTCATTTAAAAATCTTCAGAAGAGAACCTTCTGGGTATAATTTTGGCAAGAATTAGCAGATTTCCTCCTTATCCATGATGAATTTAAAGTGAAAATGACATATGATTCCTAATTTGATTGATTTTTTTTTTTGCAGGTATCTTCAAGGTTTATTTAAAGCAGGGCAGCAACAAGTCATCTCCTCCATCACCTGGCACAGTGATAAGTACTCAGGTAAAACAGTTTCATTTATATTCATTTTTAAAAAAAACTTGATAAATTTTGTTTAAATATTGTTCAAAAACAATTTGTTCTGGAAAAGGTACTAATCCTTTTGCCTCTAGGGTTTATATACATATTATAGACCCTTTAAAAATAGAGCATGTTAGAGTTAGAAGGAATCTCAGAGCTTTGATGGATTAGTCAATCCACAAGCATTTATTAGGCATCAGCTATGTTCCTGGAGAAGCAAATACAAAGAATGAAGCAATCCCTCCTCTCAAGGATCTTACATTTGAAGCTCTGTTTAATTAAGAATCTCAAATACAATATCCCCCCAAAGTAATCATCTCGCTTTTGCTTGGTGATCTCCCATGATGGAAAACTCCCACCCTCCGATGGCAGCCTGTCATTCCACTTGTAGTCTGCTTTAATTATTTTGAAAGTTTTCTTGTTATCAAGCTGAAATCTTTAGCTCTCCATTTCTGGCCCCAGCTCTGTCTCCTGGAGCCAGGGCTGATGCCTATTCCATGTGATAAGCCTTCAGTTGTTTGAAGATAGCCATTATGTTACCAAACCTTGGGAAAATTCACCACCTGCCTTTTTCCTCTCTAGGTTGCTGACTGAAGTTGACTAGAAATTCATGCTATCTGACCTAGCTGGACCCTCAGTAAGTCTTTTTACACATCTCTTGACTCCTGATCAAATTCCTGACAATGAATATTTCAAACCTTTTTGATATGTCTCAACCCCTCACTTGGTGCTTTTTTTTTTTTTTTGGTGGTTAGCTAAATGGCTGAGTAGATGCAATGCTGGGCCTGGAGTCAGGAAAACCTGAATTCAAATCCAGCCTTAGACAGTTACTAGCTGTTTGACCCTGGGCAAGTCACAATATCTGCTTACCTCAGTTTTTTCAACTGTATCAGCAGCGCCTATACCACAGGTTTATTTTGAGGATCACATGAGATAATATTTGTAAAAAATGGTCAGTGCTTGGTACACAATAGGTGCTATATAAATGCTTTTTCTCTTCCTTTTTCTAGTATAAAGGGTTAAAATTATTCTGTCTTTCCTATACCTTTGGACTGGTTTTTTTTCTATCTCTTTTGATCAAGTCAAGTCAATAAGCATTTATTAAGCCTACTTTGTAGCAGGCATTGTGCTAAACGCTGGGGATAAAAAGAAAGGCAAAAAAACAGTCCCTGCTCTTAAAGAGCTTTGCTAGGTCCATTTTCATTTTCTGTTCCCTAACCACAGATATTCATCAAGGTTCTGCCTTTAGTTTTTAAATCCCTTTTGGTGATCTCATCTATTCCTTTTGCTAAAATTATCACCATTAGCTATCTACAAAATCTAAATTTCTAGGCCCGACCTTCATCTCAAATTCCAACTTCTGTTGTTGCATATATCTCATTGGATGCCTCAAGTCATATAGCCAAAATTAAATCGATCATTCTTCCCCACCCCCATCACAAACCAATTTCTTTTTATGCTGTCCACATTTCAGTCTATGGTATTTCCATTCTTCAACTCACTCAGACGCAAAACCTCTTACATACCTCTCTTCAATACAATAAATTAATTTTAGCACAATGCCTGGTGCAAAGTAGGTGCTTAATAAGCACTTGTTTGCTTGACTTGATCCAAAGAGACAGAGAAGAACTAGTCCAAAGGCACAGGAAAAACAAGAATAATTTTAACCCTTTATACTGAGTTGTGGGGTGGGTTGCAATCTGCATTGTTGGAGGGAGTATCTATTAGAGGGACATCTATGAGGTCATGAATTCATTAAAATGTCAGCTCTTGTGTCAGATTGTAAGCTTTTTGAAAGAAGAAGCTATATCTTCTTGTTTTCCATATCCTCCCTAGCACCTAGCTCAGTGCTTTGAACACAGCAAGAACTCATTAATATTGATGAATGAATGAATGAATGAATATTTATTGAGCACTGTACTAAAGACTATACATAATAGAGCCAATTTAGAGTCAAATGTTAGAACTGGGTAGAAGAGCAGTGAGCATTCAGTGTTTCTTCAGGTTCTGGGAGAAACCTTCTGAAGTATGCCCTTGTATTATACTCCGTTGTGTTCTTCAAAAGTTGCTGGTGTAAAATATTTTTTGTCAATTAGTTGAAACTACATTTGGTTAATGGCATGTGTAATTAGCCCCCTGATCCTGCACGGAAGGGCACCTAACAAGAGGTAAAATGAACCATTTTTAGTGGTTGTAAAACTACTGAGGCAAGGAAAAGGAAAGGAGCTGAAGTTTAAAATACAAAAACAATTTTTTCCTCTAAAGAGTTTCTCTAAGAGAGGAAACTGTCAGTTCTGGTTTCAGTTAGAGAGGATAAACTGTTTTATCTGACATGGTAAACTGGATCCTTGCATATCTATTTTTAAAAATCTCCTGTTTCACTAAAATAGATATTTATATGAATTGATGAATGAATGAAGAAATGAATGATTAAATGTAATTATTCCAAGAACTCCATGAATATTAAAGAAATTTTAAGTCACTAGTCTAAAGTAAGTAAAAAAGACGCGTTGTTAAATGCTAATTATGAACCAATTGCATGAATCCAATATATGTAATATTGTATGCATGTAAGCAGAGGAAATTCTTCTCTCCATCCTCTTAGATGATGAAAGGTGTGCTGCTCAAAAAAGCACAATGAACCACTCTCCATTCTTTGCTCAGCTAGTTCTTGTACTCCACTGGTCCAACACTAAACCTTTCTAGCTCTGCAGGGCCCAACAAAGATTATTCTTGGCTCATCTTGTCTTTGGAAACCCAGAAATCCAAAATATTGAATTCTCATTACAGAATCACAGACTCTTAGAGCTGGAAACGACTTCAGAGGGCATTTAGGACAACTTGTGCCTGATCAGGAATTCTGTCACTGGTTTATCTAGATTCTACTTGAAGACTTCTAGTGATGGGGAACTCACTTCCTTATGAGGTACTACCCCATTCCACTTTTCGCCACCTCTCAATGATTAGGAAGCTTTCCCTTATACTGAGCCTAACTCTGCCTCTCTACAAGTTCCACCTATTGGTTCTTGCTCTACTCTCTGGGGCCATGACAGCTCTTCCCAAGTGGCAGCTCTTTAAGGCAGGTGATGTCATTTTCTTTCTTTTCTCACTTACTTTTCTCTCTTATGCCCTTCTAACTAGTCATAATACGATACTGAACTATGTTTTATTATGTGTCATGTGTATAAAAATCTTCCTCTCTTTGGCATTCAAAATCATTCATAACCTTCCCACTTTTTAGAGTCTTCTTACACCTTATTACTTACCACCCCATCCCCACACCCTAGTACCCTATGGTCCAGTGACACTGACTCCCTCCATCTCCAGACTGTGGGTATTTTCACCAGCTGTCCTTCATGCGTGGAATGTTCTAATTCTTCTTATTCACATCCTAGCTTCTCTAATTTTCTTCAAATCCCAGCTAAAACCCTACCTTCTATAGGAAGCTTTTCCTGATCCCCTTTAATTTTAGTGCATTCTCTTTGTTGATTCTTTCTAATTTATCCTTTATATAGCTTTTAAAAAATACATAGTTGTTTGCATGTTGTCTCCCCCATTGCTCCTTAAGAACAGAGACTATTTTTCACTCTTTATATCATCAGACCAGAACCTAGCACATAGTAAGCCTTTAGCATTTAACTGACTGACCACACAAATCCTATTCCAATGATTTATTTTGGCATGGAGGCTGGTCTGGGTTTCTAAACATCATTATAGCCAACTGTGAGCCCTGGCTGGTCCTATCAGACTGGAAAGATTTTGTGTCTTGGACTGATGAAGTTCAAGGACTGGCATAGTAAACAATGGAGAAGTTCATTGCTTGAGAACTGGCTACCAAAGGATGAATTTTTTGTTTGTTTTGACTTATTCATTTTGGTTTACTTTATTTTTAATTTATGGAATAAAACAAGCATTTCCATAACATAATCTAACAAAAAAGATTTTAATCATAGTAACCCATGAAGACTATCTGATAAGATACACAGTAGAATATCCTTCAAAGTGCTTCTCTCTGTATGGCTTCAGTTAATCTTAGTACGGTACAGTAAATGGAGGGCATACCTACACTGATGACATCCCAACACTTTGTTGTACTGAAGTACTGTATGTACAGATTGACTTCAATTTAACAAACATTTATTAAGAATATATGATGTTAGATATTCAGAAAACAGTGACAAAAATGAAATCATTCCTGCCTTTAAGGAGCTTATATCTTTTTTGGGGGTGGTGATGGTGGTAATGGTGGGGATAATGGTGATACATGTATAGGTAAATACATAGATATTATTTGCAGAGAAGAAAATACCTAAGAAAACACATTTACTTATATACAGATATGTAAGTACTATATATATATGAAGTAATGCAAAATTTATAAAATTTTTTCTTTTTTCTTATGAACTTAGTAAATATCAGTAAACACAAATATTTCCATATACAAAGAATAGAAAGGAGGATTGTATATGAAATTCAATTTCTGTTAAATAACTTTTTATAAAAGTATTCATTAAATTTAACACAATAGTAATAACACTTCTTGGCTTTTCTGTGTTCCCTTCTGAACTTGTTTCTACTTTATATTTTCAATGTTTCACTGATATTCTTCTCTTCTTCACTTTGCATCATTATTATTACCAAGCTTCTCCTCTCCCTGAGCCCTCTTATAACAAACAAAATATAGTTAAGAAAAAGGAATGAACACATTGGCAAAGTGTGAAAATAATACAAAGGAATTTCAAGGGGGTGGGGTAAAGACAACTTATAGCTGTGGGGATAGAAAGGAGCTCATTATAAAGTAGCACCTGAGCTGTACTTTGAAGGAAGCTAGGGGGTCTACAAAGATGGAGGTGAGGTGAGAGAGCATTACAGATGTGGGGGACAGCCTGTGTGAAGTCATGAAGAAGGGAGAAAGAATGTCAGCAACAGCTAGATAAGTGTCACTGGAATGGATAATGTGTGAAGAAGAATAATAGGAAATGATTAGAAAGGGAGACATATCATGGAATGACTTTAAATACCAGGTTGAGAACTTTCATTTTAGGGCCAATAGGAGCTCACTGAAGATTTTTGAGAAAAGGAATGTCATGGTAGGATCTGTGTTTTTAAAAAATCTTTTTGCAAACCCTAGGTGCGATGGATTGAAAAGGCAAAATACTGTAATCAGGGAAATCAATTAGGAAACTATTTCAGTTTTTAGGGGAGAAATATGGAGAGTCTGAATGAGGGTGGTAAGCTTGTAAGTGGAGAGAAAGAAGCAGGTATAAAATGCATTTTAGAGGAAGGGAAGAGGAATAAACATTTATGTAGTGCCTATTAAATGCCAGGCACTTTACAAATATTATCTCAAATATTAGAGGTTACCTGACTTGCCTAGGGTTACATAGATAGTAAGTATTGAATTTGAGTCTTTCTTACTTCAGGCCCATTGTTCCATCTGGTTGCCTAGGTAGAATTAGCAAGACTTGGCAACTGACTGAATATGGGGCTGGTAGTGGTAAAGATTAGTGAAGAGTCTAGGATAGTTCTAAATTTTGAATCTGGGTGACTGGAAAGATGGTGGTACTTTCAACAGAAACAAGGAAGTTCGAAGGAAGGCTAGAGACACAGAGACACATTAGGCAAGCTTTTTCTTAATTCACTCAGTCATTGTCCAGGGAAGAAAAATAGAAGACTTGACTTCTGTGTCTCATTCTCCCTCTGGGACCAATCTAGACCACTAAAACCACAAGACTGATCTCAATGAGAGCCCTTCTCAAATGTTCTGATCTGTCTTCCCTGAATGCTAGCAAGGGCAGGTGTCATGGAGTTGCCTAGGGGGTTAGTGCTGAATTAACCAGAGAAGTTTGACTTCATCATAATTGTTGACCTTAGCCGTGGTGCTTCTCTGATTAACTGTGGTGATAGAGTTTAATGAATCTTCACTAAATTGAAATGAAAATGAAACAGCCAAAAAGAGTCTTTCACATGTGAATTAGCAAACATTTTCTTACATGACTTCTAGAAAACATATCTTAAGTGATTTGCAGTGACATCATAAATGAATCCATTTGCCATGACACTTGTTAAGTGTTTGATTTATTAGTCTATGCCTTTATACATCTGGGCTATGGGGTATGGGGCAGATCTAGTATTTAGCTCATATGATTTGAGTCAGACTCTTTAGCACCAATGATTAGATGATATGATTCTGACCCAGCCGGGTTAGAGGTTTGTTCTTGAACCCTATTGTTTCTGAGGATTATGAAGACATGATCATATCTCAGCTACATCTCTTATTTGATTCAATGAGTTTGGGCCACTTGGACAGTTACAAGGGCTATAGCTTATGCCTAACTGGCCTGGACCCATGAGGGTATGTATATTCTGAACAGCCAGCCTAGCTAGTTCAGGGCTGAATGCTAGAGCACATAACTAGGTCTTTGTGGTTGAAAGGAGCCGTCTTTTAGCCTACACATGAAGCCAGCTTCTTTGTTCTAAGTAGACTGAAACTAATGTTGGCTTTGTATGAGTTTTTCAATAACAATTTGGTGACAAGAGGCCTTTTCTGTTCCCCACTTTCAGTTGTGGTTTGGGCTGAAAACCAACTCTCTCATCCAGTTACAGCAATTTGTGTCTTTATTGATTAATGAAGATAGATGAGCTTTTAGAGTCCAAGGACAAAAACTGGAGGGGGACAGCATGCTTTCATTTTATTTGTTGTTTGAATTAACTGCCTGGGTCCAAATGGATCTTAAATCCAATGCTGAACCTATTAAATTCCCAAAATTTGAATTACATTAAACTCCACAAATATTTATTGGTAAACTATAATGTGCTCAGAAGTGTGTTAATGATAATAATTATTATATATAATACCATGTGCATGTGACCAATTATTTTATATTTAAAACAGTCTGGCAGCTAGTCAGAACACAAGTCTTTCTTATTTTATAGATGAAGAAACTGAGGTCAAGCGAATTAATAAGTGACACTTAATAAGTGACAGAGCTGGGCTTGGAACTGAGGTCTTCTGAATCCTAATCTAGTACCATTTCGCTATGCTCAATTACCTTTCTGGACTAGATTCTTTGAATTTGTGTTACATAAGAGAATTATAAAATATACAAGAGCAGTTTAAGAATAAAAGAAATTGTGGTTGGGTCTAAGGCAGCTAGGAGAATCTTCTTCTTCCTCTTTACCCCAGGGTCCCTCTGTTCTATGCACAGGAATGAGTTAAGACTAGGCTCATTCCTGGGACAGCTTAGCCTCTAATGAGAGAAGTTAGACTTTATTTTCTATAGTTTTAAGCTTTTTAAACCCTCACCCAGGTACCCTGGGAATGATTTACTTAAGACTTCAATCTGAGCATATGTCTGGGATCTCATCAAAGGGGAGAGTTAAAAGATACTCAGTATATATTATGAATCAGTTATGAGACAGATATTTATTCTCACATTCAAAAGAAATGCCAAACACAGAAGAGTCATAGACATTCATTTGACAGAAACACACTTCAAAAGTAGCAGTAACAACCTCTATTATATTCTACTGGTAGGTTGTTAATCAAACCTTACCCAAAGGTAGTATTTTTTTTGGTACTTTTGAGGAGATATTTTACATTTTACCTTGATTTTGCACCATCCCTCTTATGGGACATGTCTTTTGGCAGGCCAGAGAGGTCTGGAGCTCATTTTATTTTGTTGCTGGTCATTTACTCTGAGAATTCAGATAGTTGCCAGGGATTTTTCTCCTACCACCAGTAAGCTCTAATCAAAGTATCCAAGACTTCCAATCCTTTTGAACTCACAAGGTGGCCTCTAAGCTTAGACATGTCTACCTTGGAATTGATACTCATTCACTCAAGATCACAACTAAACAAACATGGAGGAAGCAGCCCCAAACCCAGGATCAGGCTTGCCTAGGCAGAACATGGGCTTTAGTTGGCACATATTAGTGGCCACATGGTAGTTGCAGTGGTAGATAGAATGAGCTACTCTTTCCTCATCCATCATTTAAAATGCCGTCAAACACTTTTGACATGTTACACAACTGGAAAGAGTAGAGAGCAGCAGAGGGTAGGTTATTCATATTTAAATTTTACTTTATTGCTAATTTTAATAAGAGTTTATTATTATCTTTTGTTTTTTATATTACCAGAATTTCTCCTACTATTCCTGCCCCTCCCCTCCCAGAAAGCTAATTTACATAACAAACATTTTTTTAAGAAAAAAGGAGAAAAAGGAGAAAGAGACAAAAACCCAGCAAAACTAATCAATCCATCTAAAATATGTGAAAGTATATGCAATGTAACATTCCCATGGACCTCCCACCTCTGCAAAAGGAGTAGAATAGGGATGTCTTCTCATATCTCTTTTTTGGGAGCTCCCCTTTTTTCTTTTTCTCTTTTGGTAATTTTGCAATATTCATTTTTGATTGTTTTGTGGTTGTTCTTTTCATTTACATTGTTGTAGTCCTTGTATATATAATTTACTTGTTTCTGCTTACTTTATTCTGCATCACATTGTGTTGGTATTTTTATGCTTTCTGTATTTCATTACATTCATTATTCTTTCCTTCTTTCTTTCTTTCTTTCCTTCTTTCTTTCTTTCTTTCTTTCTTTCCTTCTTTCTTTCCTTCTTTCTTTCTTTCTTTCCTTCTTTCTTTCTTTCTTTCTTTCTTTCTTTCTTTCTTTCTTTCTTTCTTTCTTTCTTTCTTTCTTTCTTTCTTTCTTTCTTTCTTTCTTTCTTTCTTTCTTTCTTTCTTTTCTTTCTTTCTTTCTTTCTTTCTTTTCTTTCTTTCTTTCTTTCTTTCTTCTAGGCAATTAGGTTAAGTGGCTTGCCCAGGGTCACACAGCTAGTAAGTGTCAAGTGTTTGAGACTGGATTTGAACTTAAGTCCTCCTGACTCCAGGGCCAGTGCTCTATCCACTGTGCCACTTAGCTGCCCCACATTCATTGTTTCTTACAGTATAGCAATATTCCATTATAATCATGTACACACAATTTATTTAGCTGTGCCCCAGCAGATGGTCATCTGCTTTGTTTCCAATTCTTTGCTATCACAAAAAGTGCTGCTATAAATAATTTTGTGTATATGAGGATTTTCTTCTTATCAGTGACCTCCTTTAATATAAACCTAGTAGTGGAATCTTTGGATCAGAGGGTATAAACATTTTAGTCTTTTTTTTTATAATTGCAAATTGCTTCCTAAAATGGTCATACCAATTTGTATCTCCACTAGCAATGTGATAGTGTACCTATTGTCTATTCTCATCTTTTGTCCCCTTTGCCAATTTATTAGGTGTGAAGTAAAAGTTCATTCACTTTTTTTTTTCTGGAGTGAGGGGAGGCAGTTGTGGTTAAGTGACTTGGCCAGGGTCATGTAGCTAGTAAGTGTCTGAGGCCAGATTTCAACTCAAGTCCTCCTGACTCAATGGCCAGTGCTCTATACCCTTCATTACTTAATTGCCTAGGGTCATTCACTTTTAAAGACTCATTGAGTCATTGGTTCTTTTCAGCTGGGCAGCCAATAAGATTATTATCACCATCAATATTATCTAAACACCAACCCTCCTCAGTGCTGGCCAAAATCAGTTAAACGTTCTTCATACCTAAAGTACCCGAACACTGAGCTAGTATATGTCTGGTGGGAGACAGTAAGGGCAGCTCTGCACATGTCTTATTTAACCCTGGGTTACAGAAGTGTTAGTTATGTTCTCTCCTTTCAAGGAACTCACAGCCTTTTGGTGGAGATAAGAAATGCAAACAGCATGTAACATGTATGTAAATAGATCATAGGATGAGAGATTTAGAATACAAAGAGACCTTAGGGGTCATCTAGTCCAATCCCTTCCTTTTGCAGATAAGGAGACTGAAATTCAGAGAGATAAAGGGGCTTGCTCTAGGTCACATCAGTAGTTAGTGGCAGAAGCAGAGTTTGAACCCAGGTTCTCTTACTTCAAATCCAGTGCTTTTTCCACTGTGCTGTGCTGATGGCCTGAAAAATTAATTAATACTGGCAAGGCAGGACCTAAGCAGTGAGAATGGTAGACTTACTTTATGGACTGACCAAATAAATACCAATATTATCACCATTGTTATATTACTTTTTTGGGGGGGTATATGGGATCACTCTACCTTAAGTTGGTATATTGCGCTGAGGATCATGAAGTGAATACTTTAGGACAATGGCTCTTCTTTGACAGAATTCACTCCAATATATTGACACTTTAATGAATCTTATATCATTGATTTGTGATCTCCCTCCAACAGAACAGATTACAATCCAGTCACATCTTCTGATCTTGTGTAAGTCTGAGTCCTCCCAGAGGAGACACCCAGAATACTGGGGGCCTTCCTGCAGCTCTTTTCATGTTCTTTGAGTGCCAGAGCAAAACCCAAGCTGTCCATCTTTTATCTGCCATTTTTTGTTACAAGTCAAGATCAATTTAATTAAGATTAAACAACATCAAACGCTTCTCACACAAATAAAGTCAGATTTAAATAACTGGAAAAATATCAGTTGCTCATGGGTAGGCCAAGCTAATATAATAAAAATGACAATTCAGCCTAAATTAATTTACTTATTCAGTGTCATACCAATCAAACTACCAAAACATTATTTTATAGAGCTGGAAAAAACAATAACAAAGTTCATCTAGAGGAACAAAAGGTCTAATGAAAAGAAATGCAAGGTGGACTAGCTGTACCAGATCTTAAATTGTATTATAAAGCAGCAATCATCATTAGTTCTAATTCTTCTTTACATCATGACTAATGGGAAAATATGCTTAATATGAATATATAAGTAGAGCCTATATCAGATTGCACACCATCTTGGGGAGAGGAAAGGGAAAGAGGGGGAGAAAATTTAAAACTCAAAATCTTATGGAAGTGGATTTGAAAACCAAAAATAAATTAGTTATTAAAAAAGATTAAACAACATCATAGACTCATTCCCTTGACTGTTTTTATTGGCTCCACTTAGAGTACAAGTACTGAAGTATACTTCAAGCTGATGGATACATACAGCAGGAACATTTTATAAGACTTGAGGAGTGGGCAGCCATGTGACAATGTGGGGCAAGCCTCAAGGAAAGAAAAATAAGGCAAATATCTGTAGAGATATTGAGCCTCATGCATTTTCAGTGGTGGAGGTTGTATAACTGATCCATATACCATACTGTACATTGAATAGTTTTGTCATGAGGGGATCCTTTTACCTATTTTCTTTGTATCCATCTCATCTTTGATTTAGTGATTTACCTGGGATTTTGCTGTGGGGTACGAGCAGAGGCAGAGAAGAAAATTTGACTCATCTGGGGCTCAAGTACAGATTAAGCTTTTCACTGCTTCTATTAGTTAGCCCTTCAAAAACATCCCTTAATAATCAAGACATATTGATATCACTGGCAAACAAATTTCTGATAGATAGATCACGTGATTGACTTTGTCCTGGGGAGAATTTTCAATGACAATGGCAACCAAGAGAAGAGCCAATAAAAAGCCAAAGAAAACAAAGAAAGGAAAAGAAAAGAAAAACACTGTTCCTGAAAGCTACTAAGCATTAGGGCAAAGGGGAAAGAAAATCGATCTGAGCGTGATAGCACTTTATAGTAAAACATGAAGTATGTTTTTCTTGAATAAAAGATTGCAATATGACTAGAGAGTACAGTAAATAACACTCACAAGTCAAATTTATGCAAGATGCTTTTCAAGTGTTACTTTATTGTTATGCTAATTAAACTTAATTCATAAATAATATATCAAGTTGAGATGTATTTTGCAAATGTGGTCGATTAAGGAACACTTAAGTTCGTAACTCCTCCCAGTTGGCTGAGTTCTTAATATCACATGGTTATCTGTCAGGACAAGGAGATTATATTAGTGTTAAGAAGCAGTTTAGATTTGCTTGGAATTCTAATTAAAACTCGTTATACAAGAAGAACAACAAACAAGTGATTATGGAATTTCTGCAATTCAGTCTGTGCATTAAGACAAAGCTTATTACTAGCTTTAAGTGATTCTCAGACTCTTTAACTAAGACCTCAAGGTAGCTGGAGTCTGACTGCTAATCCTAATTGTGAAAGATGGAAGTTACTTTTAGATTTCCATATTTGAAATCACTTAAATAGAATAATTTCCTCTTTTTAAGCCTAAGTTTTAAAGAGTAGACTGTAAACATTAAAAAAATAGACCATCTGGGTTATTTTCATAGGCTTATAGGATGTAGAACTGAAAGGGTCTTTGGAGATCAAGTCCAACTTTCTTATACATGTGTAAGTGTTAACGGAAAATGCCTTTGTACAGTGAAGACCTAAGGTGATATATACTGCCAGTAGAGCTAATGTTATTAACTCTGTGTGATCCTGGGCAAGTCATCTAGCCTCATTGAACCTCATCCGTACAGTGAAGATAATATGTCTACTACCTACCTTACATGCAGTTCCATGGCCCAGTCTTCCTCCAACTCCCTAAGGGAGTTGAGGCTACACAGACTCAGGTCTGTTCAGAAGGCTTGACCCCTCCAGGGGAATAAGATATTTTGTCAGTCTTTGCCACCACGCCAGAGTAAAACACCAAGGAAATCTCTAAAATACAGCTTAGATATGGATTGTGTCTCGGGTTTCTCCCAAAGTAGACAACAGGATCCTTTCTCACCAAAAGTAATATATGTTCAGGATGGGTATAGTAGTGGATCAGCCTTTTCTTTCCTTTAGGAGAGAAAATCCATAAGGTTCAGAAAAGCTCTTAAAGGCACACAAGAACACATTTAAGAAACAAAATTTTCAAATAGTCCATTATATTCATTTTACTCCTACATTTAAATAAAGACCCTTTGTGAAAGTATTGAACAGATATTTCTTTAAAAATTTTTTTCAGTTGTTAAGCATTTTTCTTTCTCCCCTCCCTCCACTTAAAAATTTAAAACTCTTGTAACAAATATGCATCGTCAAGCAAAATGAGTTCCCATCCTGGTCACAAGATGTATTTCTCATGCTTGTATTAGTCCATCACCATTTAGCCAGGAAATGGGCAGCATTCTTCAATATTGGTCCTCTGGAATCATAGTTGATCGTTATGTTGATCAGAGATCTTAAATACTTCAGAATTTTAAAAAAATATTAATGTTATAGTATACATTGTTCTGCTGGTTCCTCTCACTTCACTCTGCATTAGTTAATACAAAATCTTTCCAGGTTTCTCTGAAACCATTTCTTAATTTCTATAGCATAATAGTATTTCATTATATTTATAAATTATATTTGTTCTACCATTTCGTGATTGATGGGTGCTCCTTTAGTTTCCAGTTCTTTGTCACTACCAAAAGAGGTGCTATAATTATTTTTGTACATATAGGTCTTTTTCCTCTTTCTTTCATCTGGGGGTATAAGCCTCGCAATGGTATCACTAGGTTAAAGGGCATGCATAATGGAGGAACTTTTAGGTATAGTTCCAAAATGTTTTTCAATGTGACTGGACCAATTCAAAGCTCCACCAATAGGTACACTAGCTTAGCTATTTTCCCACATGCCCTCCAACATTTGTTATTTTCCTCCTTTCTCATCTTTGCCAATGTAATTGGTGTGAATTGAAAACTGAGTTGCTTTAATTTGCATTTCTCTGATTATTAATGATTTGAAGCATTTTATCATGATTGTTGATAGCTTGGATTTCTTCTCTTGAAAAGTATATGTTCATATCCTTTAACCAGTTATCAGTTGGGGACTGTCTATTATTCTTAGGAATTTGAATCTGCTTCTTATATATCTTGAAAGTAAGAACCTTATTATGGAAACTTGCCACAAAGTTCCTCTTCGTCCCCTCAGTTAACTGTTCTCCTTCTAATCTTAGATATGTTGTATTTATCCATGCAATATTTAAAAAAAATTCTCTTATGTAATCCTCTCTATGACTCGTTTGGTTAGGAATTCTTGCCCTATTCATAGATCAGAAAGGTGCTTTTTTTCATTGTTCCTCTAATTTGTTTATGATGTGAACTTTTTTATGTAGTTCATATATTCATTTGGAGTTTGGTATATGGTGTGAAGTGTTAGTCAAACTTAACTTCTGCCAGATTGCTGTCAAGTTTTCCCAATTCTTTGGGGGGGTTGTCAAATAGTGTCTTTATCCTAGTAGCTGGAGTCTTTGGGTTACTTGGTTGCTAGGCTACTGTGTTTGCTTCAGAATGTTATATACCATATCTGTTACACTGATAGACTTTTCTATTTTTTAACCAATACTAATTTTTTTTTTGCTGATTACTATTTTATAGTGTATGTTGACATTTGTTCTGCCAGGCTTCTTTTATTTCCACTTTTTAAATTTTTTCCCTTGAAATTCTTGACTTTTTGTTCTTCCAGGTGAATTTTGTTATTATTTTTCCAGTCCTATAAAATATTTCTTTAATAATTTAATAGATATGGCACTGAATACATAAATTGATTTTGGTACTATTATAATTTTTATATAATAGTGGCCTATATATGAGCAATTATTTAGGTCTGTTTTTATTTTTGTAAACAGTGGTTTTAGTCATATTCATATAGTTCCTGTATGTATCATGGTAAGTAGATTCCCAAGTATTTCATACATTCTGTGTTATTGTTCAGTTGTGTCCGACTCTTCATGAGTCTGTAGATCACAACACACCAATACTGTGCCTGGGGCTTTCTTGGCAAAGATTCTGGAGTAGTTTGCCATTCTTTTCTCCACTAGATTAAAGCAAATAGAGGTTGTCTTGCCCAGGATCACGCAAGTAGTGTCTGAGGCCAGATTTGAACTTAGGTTTTCCTGACTCCAGGTCCATCTCTCTACCCACTGAGCCACCTAGCTGCCTCAATACATGCTGTAGTCATTTTAAATGGAATTTCTTTTTCTGTCTCTTCCTGTAGGATTTTATTGAAAATACACTTATTTGCATGGTTTTATTTTGCATCCTGCAAATTTGCTAAAATTATTATTTCTTTCAATTAATTTTTAGTTGACTCTCCAGAATTCTTTAAACAAACCATCATATCATCTAAAAAAACATAGTTAGCTTTTCTGTGTTAAATAGTAGTAGTGACTATGGGCATTCTTGCTTCATTCTTGATCTTATTAGAAAAGACTCTAATTTGTACTCTGTGCAATGCAGACTCTTGGTTTTAGAAATATACCATTTACTCTTTTGAGGAAGGATTCATTTAGTTCTGTGTTTTCTGGTGTTTTTTAGAAATCAGAAATATTTTTTCAAGATCCTTTTCTATTGATTTAATCATATGACTTTTCTGTTCTTATTATTAATATGATTAATTATGTTTGTAGTTTTCCTAATATTAAATCAACCCTGTATTCCCGATATAAGTCTAACCTAGTCATAGTATATGTTGTTGTTGGGTCATTTTACAGTTGTGTCTGACTCTTTGTGACCCCATTTAGGGTTTTCTTGGCAAAGTGGTTTTGGAGTGGTTAGCCATTTCCTTCTCCAGCTCATTTTACAGATGAGGAAACTGAGGCAAACAGATTAGCCCAGGGTTACATAGCTAGAAAGTGTCTGAGGCTGAATTTGAACTCATGAAAATGAATCTTCCTGAATCCAAGCCCACTGCTCTATCCACTGAGTTACCCAGGTACCTATTATGTTAATTATGTTGCTGTAGTGTATCTGCTAGTATTTTATTTAAAACTTTTGCATCTGTGGTCTTTTTTCCCCCTCTTTTTATGGCTTAGGTATCAAGGTTATGTTCATATCACAGAAAAAAATTAGTAGGATATATTTTGTTTTTGTTTTTGGCTAGGCAATGGAGTTAAGTGACTTGCCCAGAGTCACACAGCTAATAAGTGTTATGTGTCTGAGGCCGGATTTGAACTCAGGTCATCCTGAATCCAGGGCCAGTGCTCTATCCACTGCGCCACCTAGCTGCCTCCTTCTTTTGTTATTTTTGAAAAATGTTTGGGTAATATTGGAATTAATTGTTCTTTGAATGTTTGATAGAATTCACTTGTGAATCCATCTTGATTACATTCTCTGTTTCTTTTCTGTTAATCTGGATAATTTGTAGTTTTATAAATATTTTTCCATTTCACTTAAGTTTTGGGCTTTTGTCATGTTATTAGGCAAAATAGTTGTAACAATATTTTTTATTGAATTTTCATTTTTCATTTTTGAGAGTGGTAATTTGATTTTCCTTTTCGTTTTTTAGTCAAGTTAGCCAATGGTTTTAAATTTTTGTTGGTTTTGAATATATATTTCACATTTACTTAGGACCTATACTGTCCAAGCAACTCAAAGCAATTTTAGGAGGCTGTTGAGGTCCATCCATATCTCTTGTCCTTTTTTTTTTTCACTTTTTGCTAGGCAATTGGGGTTAAGTGACTTGCCGAGGGTCACACAGCTAGTAAGTATTGTGTGTTATGTGTCTGAGACCAGATTTGAACTCAGGTCCTCCTGACTCCAAGACTGAAGCTCTATCCACTGCACCTCCTTGTCCTTTTAATATATGCCTTTAACATTCTAGTTTCAGGTGATCCTGGCAGTGGTCTTTGTGCTCTGAGAATTATGCTTTGTGGACATATCTGATGCCTGAGTCCTGAGTCAGAAATTCATGACTTACTAGATAACTCTTAAGACTTGAAATACCTCTTTCTCAGGATTTCTATTTGCTGACCTGCGTTAATGAGAGGAAATTGAAAGGCAAAAGTAGCAAACAAGAATTAGGAAATCTAATAATGTCAGTCTTAGGTTTACTTGTGCAAGCACATGTCTTTCACTGCCATGAACTTCTGCTGAAAGTCAGCATTGCTTCTGGTGGACAGAATGTGGAGGAGGGTGAGAAATTTCTTCCCTTCTGTACTTTTGTGGAAATCAAGGGAGAGAAATATATCAATCTTACAGACTGCAGAATAGTTGTCTCTTTCTGACGTAAGTCCATTCTCCTGGGCTTTAATCACCAATCATCTTTGATGCATAACAGTCACTGGATGCCAATCAGGAATTCTCTGTGTCAACAAAACAAGGGGCTGATATACATTTCAAGCTCCGTAGGAGGTACCCATCTTCTGATAAATAACCATCCCATGTAATCCCATTAAGAAGACTTAGATTTTCCTGATCACCTCCCCTGCTTCCCATTACAATAAGGTCAGCTGTGAGGAAAGTGATTTGTGAATTGTAAAATGTAAAACTCTCTGAGACTATACAATAATAATGTTGTATATCTATAGCTCTCTCTGTATATGAGCAATGTACTGAGTGCTTTTCTCACAGCAACCTGGACATCTACAGTGATAGATGTATTATATGTAAGCAACAAGGTTATATGGTGGCTAGAGGACCTGATCTCAAAGTCAGGAAGACCTAATGCTTCTAATACATATTAGTTATGTGACTATCAGCAAATCATTCGACTGCTCAGTGCTCTACACAATTTTCTAATTCTCTAAATTACAGCTGAGTAGCTGATCTGCACCAGTGAAGGGAGTTTCCAACCAGGGAGCTTTCTTTAGTGTAGACAGCTTCCATTGTAGAAAATCTGCCCACCACTGCAGACTGGCAAGTGTACTGTAACTGAGAGCTGCCTGGGGACCCTGAGAAATTATATACCTCATTCACTGTGACACAATTAAATCCCTCAGAGGAGGGATTTGAACCTGTTTTCCTGTCTCCAAGACCATCTCCTTTCATTACAGTATCCTGCCTTTTATAGCACATCATAAACATGAACTATGAATACTATTGACTTTAGAGCCCTGTACCAAATCTTAAAACTGCTGTGTAGAACACTACACTTATTGCTGTTAAGGAATAAAAAAGTAGACTACTTGGCCTTTGCTCTGAAGAAATTTAACTTAAAATTGAAGATATAAGGATGGTCTTGTAATTTTGAATCATAGAACCTTAGAAGAAACCTCATGATCTTTTACTATAATCTATTCCTGAAGCACTCTGGAGGAGGGAGTAAGGCTGGTGACTTTGCACAGCCCTCTCTCACTTAAATCCAATTCACTTGCAAGTCATGGAATCATGACTTCCCAATGTCATGGTCCTCTTTAAGAAAGAAGGACCAACAACAACCTGTGAGTAGTAGTTGCTGCCTCACTGGGGACCCAACTGGCCAGTTCCAGTTAGGCAATGCAGCCCCCTCCCTCCCTCCCTCCCTCCCTTCCTCCCTCCCTCCTTCCCTCCCTCCTTCCTTCCTTCCTTTCTTCTCTTCCTCACTCCTCTCCATCTGTGTACATAGGTTTTTATATCTTCACCTGCAGGTGCTCAGCCCAAAGGAATGTAAATTTTGATCACTGAAACCTTGCAAGATATCTTGGGGTTTATGGACTAGATTTCTTTCTTAAGGACCATGCCTTAAACCCAAATCACTTTGGGTCTCATAGATTGGCCAACAATTGGACCTAGTCTAAGCCTCACTTGGTCATTGTTTGGGCCCTAATAGCTCAGAGTGAGTATAAATAGCAATTGTTTCTGTTTTGGCCAGAAACCCTAAAGGTCTACCCCTCCCAGATAATTTTTTTTTTTACAAAAAAAATGTAAAAGAGGCCATTTTTTTTTTTACTCATTTCTAATTTAGCCTTAATCACTGAATGGGCATTGCCTCAGACAAACTGAGACCTGGGAAAAACCTTAACTTAAAAAGGCCATGTTCTCCCACTGCATCAGGGACCATCTTCTGTCGTCCTGATCTATTTCTTGCCTCCAGATGTCTCTGGAGGAGAAAGTTGGGCTGGTGACTTTGCACAGTGCCCCCTCACTTAAATCCAATTCACTGTAAGTCATGACATCACCTTCCTGATATCATGGTCCTCTTGGAGAGCAAAGGACAGACAACATTCCTGAAGCATGAATTCCTTCTACCAAATCATTGACAAGTAATCTTCCCACCTCCCTTTGGAAAGCCCCATTGCTGAGGAAATTCACTGCCTTCTGAGGGATCCCATTCCATTTCAGGACAGCTCTAATTGTTAGGAAGCTGTTCCTTATAATGAGATGAAATCTGCCTCCTAACTTGCCCAGAGAGATAGATTTCCCAAGGAAAAAGAATTTCTAACAATAAGGCAGATGTGTTTAGGATATAATAAGCCAAAATCTACTAGGAAAACAGAAGGAGGATTCCTCCCACCTCCCCCCTATCAGCCACTCCCACTTCCCTCCCATTTCCCAGTGGAAAATATTCAGGCTGAGTATTTAGGGTATGGAAAGAGCTGGAGAGCCCCTTGAAGAGCATTAAGTACAGACTCCCCTCCCCAAGGCAAGTTAAGCTGTTTGAGTTGTTGTCAGTCACATTGGTGGCAAGAGTTTCAGATCCTGTCCTGAAAGAAGGTTTTACTTGGGAAGTGGTGGTAGTGATGGAGAACATGAAGATACTGAGTATCTTGAAGGGAAAGCAAATGGAAGACAGAGGAAAAGAGGTAAATCAGAGAGACTATTAACTTTAAAATATTTGTTAAGGTTGACCCTTGTGCTAAGAAATTTATTATCTATGGGTGAACTAATATTCAGAATAATTATAGTGGTGTTCAGGCATTTTTTCAGTTGTGTCTGATTCTTCCTGACCCCATTTGGGATTTTCTTGGCAAAGGGATTGGAGTGGCTTACCATTTCTTTTTCCAGATCATTTTATAGATGAGAAGACTGAGGCAAATAGGATTAAGTGACTTGCCCAGAGTAACACAGCTAGTAAGTGTCTGAGGCTAGGTTTGAACTCAGGTCTTCCTGAGTCCAGGCCCAGTGTTCTATCTACTGTGCCATCTAGCTGCCTTACATATATATAAAATGGTCTACTTTTAATATAATGCTTTACCCATATCATCCTTCTAACATGTTTTTGAGGTCAGAAATGCAAATATCCTTGTTCCTAATTGACAGATGAAGAAACTGAGACTTAGAGATTGAAATAATTTGTCCAAGCTGTTTGACTTGTCACAGAGCTTGTGAGTTGAGCTAAGTCAGCAAGCATTGTTATTATTATTACTATTATTAATGATAGCTAACGTTTATATAGTTGCTTACCATGTGTCAGGCACTATGCTAAGTTCAGGGAATATAAATAAATTCAGAAGGAAAGACAGTCCCTGCCTTTGAGGAGCTTACATTCTAATGGGGGAAGATGATACATGAAAGAAAGCTGAAGATGATAGAGGGGAAAGTAACTCAATGGGAGGCATGGTAGAGAAAGTCTAGAGGAGGGGAAGGGAACCTGCCGCCTCCAGGCCACATGTGGCCCTCTAGGTCCTCAAGTATGGCCCTTTGAACCCAAATGGATTCCATCAAAGGGCCACACTTGAGGACCTAGAGGGCCACATGTGGTCTCGAGGCCGCAGGTTCCCGTCCCTTGGCCTAGAGAATCAGGAGCAGAGAACAGAGGAAAATGAATCCATGCCTAGTCTGGGCACTTCCCTTAAAATGGAAGTTCTGAGAGGAACTAATCAAGAGATTGAAGGGATTGACTGTACTTCTGATGTGAGAAGCCCAGGGGTGGAGTAGAACTTCTTGGGTGAGGAGGCTTCTATGGCACAGTAAAGAAAGTCTGGAGAATCCAGAGTGGAACTGAAGACGAAATAAATAATAATGAGATAAATAAAGATAGTTGTAAAAGTGTGAGATAGTGAGTCAGAAGGAGGCCCTGCCTACATGTTTTGGTTGGACAGTGGCTAGGGCACTGATTCTGAAGCTTCACTGCTTACTACCTGGGAGACCTCATGGAAGGTTCTTCATCTCTTTGGGCCTCATTTGCTTTATCTGTAAATGGGAAGGGGAGTTAGATTAGATTCATATAGTTCTAAAGATCCCTTATAGTGCTAAACTTATGATCTGTTGATCTCAGCTCTGCTTCATGACCTTGGTCAAGTCACCCAACTCCTCTGGGCTTCAGCTTTCTTTTCTGTAAAATGAGGGCATTGGGCCAGATTAGGGGTTCTTAACCTTAGTGTGTGTGTGTGTGTGTGTGTGTGTGTGTGTGTGTGCACGCATGCATTATGAACTCCTTTGGTAGTATTGTTAAGTCTAAGGATCCCTTCTCAGAATAGTGTTTTTGCATTCATAACATGAAGTGTATAGCATCACAGAGAAAACCAATTATATTGAAATGTAGTTATTGAAATAAAAACAACAACAACAACAATAAGTTCATGGACCCCAGGCTAAGAAACCCTAGGACAGATGACCTATATCCTCCCCTCCATCACCAATAATTTCTAAATCTATGGTAGACTAGGAGGCAAACAAAGGTCTTTTGATCTCAAGGCAGGGGCTCCTCCCTTCCTCGCTCCATTCTGCTGTGCTGCCTCCTGCATCAAAGACTGGGATCCTGAGTTGCAGAATTCATTTCCCTAGGTCACCCAACATGTTCAGGGTAGAACTTGGATCCGGATCTATCATATCTGAGTTTTGAGTGGATGGCTTAGTCCAGATCAATTCAGAAACCAATCATGCCATTTTCAAAGAAAACAAGCTGCTACCATCCAGTAAAGAGGGGAGAGAGGAAATTAAATTGTGTTAATCCAGGGCAGGTGGTAGGCTAAAGGGTTTCACGTGCTTAAATTTCTGTCCTGGTAAGTCTCCAGAGGGCTTTGGGAAGGGGGGGGCATCTCCAGTCATCCTGATCTATATCTGGCCACTGGAACCAGATGGCTCTGCAAGAGAGAGTGAGGCTGGAGACTTTGCCCAGCCCTGCCTCACTTCAATCCAATTCACTTGCAATTCAGGACATCACCTTCATGATGTCATTGGTCCTGTTTGAGAACAAAGGACAAACAACAACAGCAACAACATGTTTGGGTGAGATTTGGTCTGATTTCTTTCCCTATTTCCTGTAGTTGACAAAAGGTTCCATTTCAGTTGTGGAGGAAGCAAAATATTTTGAGATCCTAAGGTGGAGGAGTGGTCTTAGTATCCCACTTATACAAGCTGAGTTTGTTTGTTTTGTGAGAAGGGTAGAGAGAAATCTATCTTTATATCAACCTCTCTGACTTGTTACGCTTCTTCTGTTCTGAGTGTACAGCTGTGGTCTTATATGTAAAGAGAGCAAACAAATACACACAGAATGAGAATTTGAGAGTACCAGAAGGGCTTCTGTTCTCTCCTCCCTTCTGAAATGCCCAAATAATGACTCTCTGATAACAGAACCGGTGATACAGGGCATCCTCTGATAAAAGGCAGATAACTATGCAGCAACAATAGAATACCCTGAGCTACCTGCTGGCTGAAAGGGAGTGAAATACAGGACAAGCCAATTTTGGTAAGATGGTAGAGGAGAAGGCCATCTCATGTCTGCGAGAGCAGGCCTGTGCTTAGGGAGTCTTGGACAGTTAAGGATTAGGGTGTCTGGGGTAGGTGGGTGTTAGAGGTGTCTGATTGAGTGAAAGAATGTGACTGAAAGGGAAGAGGGGAAGGGACTTTGAAGAGGCACTTTGACTACTTGTCAACTTTGTCGAGGGCTGACATGTGGATAGAGTTTTGTCTGTTTTCCCCCCCATGTATCTTTTTCAATTCATTTGCCTGATGAATGAAAAAAGTAAGATTACCATCAAATATTAGCACAGAACTTAGGTCGGGAAAGGACCCTGGAACATCACTGAACTTAACCAAATGCAATACCTCTCTGAGATTCAGTGTCCTCATCCAAATCAGAGGATAGGTTAAGTGATGTCTAGGTCCCTTCCAGCTCTAAATCCACTTAAATGAAATGGCAAAGAAAAATCCTTTCTACTGCTAATGTTCTTGGGTTCAATGTGAAAAAATACTGTGGTTTGTCCTTCATTCTTGAAGAGGACCATGACATCAGGGAGATGATGACATGATTTGTAATTGACTTTGAGGGTGGACTGTGCAAAGTCACCAGCCTCACTCTCTCCTCCAGAGCCAAACGATATGGGATAGTTGGAAGATCTGATTGAAATTATGCATTTTTAGCCTCGATATTTAGGGATAGCATTCAGATGCTAGAACAATATTTATGTAATATGTATTTTTGTCAGACACTTCCTGCATTCAAGGATTCTCCTTAAAAGTTGTGGCTGGCTACATGCTTCCTCAGCTATTTCACAATTGCACAGGAACTTGGTAAGATTGGAATCTTTTATTAATGTATCAAGCCATCATGGCCTGGAATAGGCAGTTAACTCTTGGAAACTCTGTAAGAGAGATATTTTTCCGTGTATTGATTTAATTTTCAGCAGAATCAAAATAGGAGACTATCAGGGAATGCATATGTTTTCTCATCTCTGAATGAATTGGAAATCAAGTGGGCGCAGCTAGGTGGAGCTGGAGAGAGGTGGGCTCTTCACCTTTTTAGGTGGTCCTTAAGTCCCTGAATTGCTTTGGACTTTGGGTGCTTCTGGCTTCTAGGAAACTGAGGCACACAGTATTTAAGTGACTTTATAATGGTGACACAGCTCTTTAAGTGTCTGAGGCCAAATTTGAATTCAGATTTTCCTGACTTCAGCTTTGAGAGAGAAGATGGAAGATATTAACCCCACTTCAGGTTTCTGAAAAGACTCTGGGAATAAACCAACATGAGAGAAGTTGGCCATCTCCATTATGTTTCTACCCTCAGCTTACTAAACTAGAGACGTTGAGGAACTTCCTCTTGGGTAAGATCTGGGACTTGGTGGAGCCCAGTTACCTTGCTTCCAGTGAGAGAACTCCTTCACTTTGTATTGTTTGGAATCTATTTTCCTATGAATACTTTCTCTGATTTCTACTTTTGCTATGATTTGGATAAATGGATTTCTTTGAAAACTCTCATGTGTGTTCATGGAACTGGTGTTTGGTGGGAAAGGGGTCAAGCCTTGGAAACAAAGCTTGGGACCCTCCTTTGTCCAATAATGAAACTGATCAGGAGTTAGATTGAGCTTGAAAATAGCATCCCCTAGAATAACAACAATTAAGGGAGGAGATATAATTGTAGCCTGATATTCCCTCTCTGAGGAGAGGAGAGTGGTGGTCACTTGCCCCAGCTTCCTGCCTCCCCTTGAGGGAAATCATCTCCCTTGAAAAAAGTGGGGCGGGGATGATGGAGATGTCTATTCTGCCTCAGTTCGAGCCGCACAATGACACCCACCAGGGCACTATACATGTGTGGTAGACTCACTAAGCATGAGCACACACACACACACACACACACACACACACCCCCACACACACACACCCCTCAAATGACAGGAATACAAAGATGAAATATCCTCAGAAAGTTTACATTTACTGGGTTTTGTGTGTGTAACAGGTACACAGTTTAGTATAATTGAAGTTAGAAGTGTAATATGGGAAATGAAAGACCCAAAGTGCCTGAAGTGAACGTGAGGCAGAGAACACTTTCAGCCAGGGAGATCAGGGAAATCTTATGGAGAAGGTGGCATTTGAGGTGCTTCTTGAGGTAAGAGAAGGATTTTGACAAGCAGAGATGAAGGAAGGAAGGTGTGGAGGATGGTCTGTGCAAATGCTTAAGGGTGGAATGATGGCACACCAAGTTTGGGGAACAGCTAGTCATCTAATCTGAATGGAAAGTGAGGAGGAAGAATGAGAGGAAGTAAATTGAAATAGGGCTGAAAATGTAAGTTGGGGCCAGGTTATGAAAGCTGTTCAATGCCAGCCTAAGGATACTAAATTTTATCCTCTATGCAAAAAAGGAGCCACTACAAAATTTTAACTTGTGAAAATGTTGTGGTCAGATATGCCTTAGGAAGATTATTTTGGTAGCTGTGCAGAAGATGTGTTGGAGTGGGCAAAGATCTGAGCAAAATAGATTGATCACATTATCTTATTGGCACCTTGAGACTTGAGAGGGCATAGATACAGCAGAGATAAATTTCACTTGAGAATGGGAGAGGGAAAGGGGAAAAGCATTTAGATAGCATCTACTGTATGTCAGAAGCTTTATAAATATCACTTTATTTGATTCTCACAACAATCCTGTGAGGTGGGGGCTATTATTATCCCCATTTTACAGTTGAGAGAACTGTGGCGATCAGAAAGTAAATGATTTGCCTAGGGTCACATAGATAGTAAGTGAGGCTGGATTTGAACTCAGATCTTCCTGACCCCAGGCCAAGCACTCTGTATTCACTGTGCCATCTAGCTGCCAGCAACAAGCTTCATGTATTGAGGATACTGATAGCAAGGGTGGGTTTCCAGAAATAAACTTTGCTGCTTTTGTAGCTTTTTCCTATAACCCTTTGAAATGTTCCCAAAGCCACAACTTTCCTAGGTTGTTTGATTGGTTTCCTTCTTTTAGTCCTTCCTTCCTTCCTCCCTCCCTCCCCCTTCCATCCCTCCCTCCCTCCCTTCCTTCCTTCCTCCCTTCCTCCCTCCCTCCCTAAGGGAACACAAATAAAACAACACAGAACCTGCTTTAAAGGAGTTTGCTATTTAATGGGAAGAGGGAAAGATAGACTAATTCAGAAAGAAATGTTATACAGGAGAAAGTGCAGTAATTTCAAAGAGGTCCAGCTAATGACCTATGAGAATGTCTGTGTTCCAGCTGGAAAGTGGTGAGGGGAGGGGAGCAAGTGAGTGGGAAATGTCAGGTTGGGGGAGGGACTTCAAGGGAGACTTCCTAGAGAAGGTAGGAATTGAGATGGGCCTTTTGAAGAAAGAGAGTAAGCTTAACACAAGGCTTGGCTCCAGCAAAGGGACAGAGATAATAGAAGGTAGGACCAGGATAAGGGGTGAAGAATAGTCCAATTTGGCTGTCTTGTTACATGAAGTGGGTTGGCCATCCTTTTCAGAGCTGTGGATATTTGTACAAGGCAAGGATTATGTTTTCATTTAATTTCCAGCATCCTTCCTGATAATGATCAGCTTTTTTTTGACCTTTCTGGATGCAATAGAATTCATTCACTCATTCAATATTTACTGAACCCCTCCCATGTGCAGGGAACATACAAAGAAGTATAAAAAGTTCTTTCTTTCCTCATGGACCTTACATTCTAGGTGGGGAGATGACAGGTGCACAAATAACTGGTATAGACAGAATAAGATGTGTCACAAGACAGAGTGAGTGAATGAATGGACCAATGAATGAAAAATCATTTATTAAACACTTACTATGTAGCACGTACCATACTAAGGTCTGGGTACACAAATATATAAAAGAGACAGACGTTTGCTCTCAAAGAACTTATAATTGTAATAGAAAGAAACAATACCTTTAGGAGAGGGGTGGACAGGGTAACATGTTCTTGGAAATCTCAGGGATGGTGAGTAAAACTATAAGGCATTTCATTCATGTGCCCTTTCAAAGACAATGGTAGTACTGATCTGATCGCAGTGCTCCAAGAAAGATGTGGAAGTTGAGAAAGCTTGTGCTTACCTCAGCAAGATGGAAAATGGCCACAGTGAAGCTAAGGATGCATGTTCCCAGGGAATTTGGAGCTAAATCAAGTACACGCAAAATACTGTGAGAACCCAATGGAATGAAATAGCACTGCTGGGTAGGATGATCTGGGTCTGTTGAGTAGGGAAAATTAGCTCATTAGTCGGCTTTCTAAAACTACCTTTCTGGTGTTATTCATTCATTCATTCACTCACTCTTTCATTCAATTTCTCATTTGATATGGGAAGTAATTGAGAGTTAAAAATACTTCTCTTTCCTCAGAATTGTGCCTAGCATTTGATGTATCATCACTTTTCTCATTTTCTAAGCTTTAAGCATTGGAGTCTCTCTTTAACTGCTCCTTTTTCTTTGCCCTCCACATGCAACCATGGATTAAGTCTGCCAGATTGTTTTCTTGAAACTCTTTTTCTTCTTTGTATTCAGATTCCTATCAGTTGTTATTTAAATCCATAAAAATACTGAATAAAAAGGATTTTATTGACCCAGAGGAAACATTTTTTGACCTTCAGGTGATAAAGTACTGGAATGAGCTGTTTAGGGAAGGTAGGGAACCTTTATCCTAGGAGATCTCCAAGAAGATAATAAACTGTCTGCCCTTGATGGTGTGGATTGGCACTTGCTTGAAATCAGGGGACTAAACCAGATGTTCTCTTGAGGTCTCTTGCATCTCTGTGACATTGATTTTATAATTTTATTTGATCAAAATTACAGAAAGTGGCCTGAGAGGGAATAAAACATCAAAGAAGATTCTTTCATGTCTGTGAATCTTCTTGAGTAGATTCTTGAGTAGGATTTTTAGAAAAGGAAGAAACTGAAGGAATTCCTGCAGCAGTAGCTTCTTCAGTTATATTTTCCACTGGGACTCATCTGTATGTTAATTTGAGGGAAACAAAGAGTCTTTAAAAATAACTACTAAATGTAGCTCTGCAGGTTATAGCCAAACAAAAACTTTTCGTGTTGGCCATGTTGAGTGTGTTGGCAGTATGGGCTCTGTTGAACCACCTTGTCCTCTATGGCTGTGAGCACATCTGACATTTTATTAGGTGATGGGAATAAAGTCAATCAATTGAACAACTGTTATTAAGTGCCTGTTGCATATCAGGTACTGTGCTAGGCACTGAATTTTACAATGACAAGGGGAAACAGCTCAAGGAGCTGATTTTCTATGGGGTAGACAACATAACCACGTATAGGCTTATGGAGAATATTTACAAATGGGGATGCAAGGTGGGACACTAAAATTTTGGTGGATATGAAAGGCTTTATGTAGAATTTGTTGAATTTTAAGACAGAGATTCATCAGGTCAAGTCAACAAGCTTTGATGAAATGTCTACGTTATTCCAGGCACTGTATTATGAACTAGAGTGAGGAAGGGGAGTATTGTAGGCATATGGGACAACCAATGCAAAGTCACAGAAATGGGAAATAGACTGTTGTATATGAGGAACAAAAAGAAAGTCAGTTTTTGGAGCATGTGAAGGGGGAGTAATGTGTAAAAGGACTAGAAAGGAAGGTGGAGGCCAGCTTTTGAAGAACTTTAAATGCCAAAAAGAGGAATATGTGTGTGTGTATACATACATACATACATACATACACATATACATACATATATATGTATATATATGTAATTTTTAGAGATAATAAGTACTCCTGGAAATAATAAAGCAGAAAGAATAGAACAGAAAGCAATGGCATGGCATGACATGGGATGGGATGGGATGAAATGGAATAGAATAGAAAAGATTAGCATGGCATGAGATAGGGCAGGGTGGAATAGAATAGAACATAACAGAGTGAAATGGAATGCAATGTTAGAGTTTGAAGGGTCTTTAAAAGTTATTTAGTAGAACCTCCTTATTTTACAGATGAAGAAACTGAAGCTCCGGAAGAGGTTAAATAAATGATTCACTTAAGGTTGCATGGATTATGTAAAGAAATAGACATAAAATTAGAAAATTATGTTGCATATGATGCTGAAATAATTGGTTAAAAAGGAAGAATCTCATTCCATCAGGTTGTTTGGCAGTAAGCAATCACAGGCTTGCAGAATTGAAAGGAGATTTAGATGTTGTCCAACCTAGTCATTACCTGTAGTGAATACTTTGATTCATCCTATGTTTGAACACTCCCAATGGCAGGGGACTCACTAGCTCCATAGGCAAGCCAATCCATTTTATTTTTGACAGTTCTGGTTATTACAGAATCACAGAATTTCAGAAATGGAATGAGACTCTAGTGGTCAGTTATGTAGTCCAACCCATACCCCAAATCCCGCCTGCTAAAACATAGACAAGTGGACATTCAACCTCTGCTTAAAGACTTGTTAGTAATTTCCTCTTTTAATTGAGCTTTCTATCTCCTTATCACTTCTACTCTTTGGTCTTGTTCTGCCCTCAGGGGCCAAACAGAATGTCTATTTTCTCTTTCCTGAGACAACTTTTCAAATATTTAAAAGTAGTAATCATCATACTGTCTTGCCACCAACTCTTCCTTATTCCTCTCCTGACTCTCTGGATTTAATTCTATATCTCAACTGTCTTCTTACTCTGGAACATCCCTCTGTGCATGTGGCCTCCTCATCTTGAATCATCCTTGAAGCTCCCATCTCTCTTTGGTGAATTCCTCCCAAAAACCTTGAAGAAGGGCTCGGGACAGTCCTCCTTCATTCATCTTCCAGGTCTATTTCTGATTCTCTGGACTTTTCCACCATACCTCAGCTGCTTTCTTAATTTGACTGTTTCCTTAGTATCTGTGGCCTTCTTACCCTGGAACATCCCACTAACCCTGTGATCCCCTCCTCCAACTGGTGAATTCCTCTCCAAACCTCTATTTTGAGATTGAGCCCAGGATAGCATCCTTCATTCTTCTCCTGGCTCTGCTTGACCCTAAAGACTTTGCCACCATGTAGCCACAAGTCCCTCCTCCATCTCTACTTTCCATATGCTTTTTAAATGTTGTCTTCCTCCATTAGAATGTAAGATTCTTAACAGCAAAGACTGTCTTTATTTTTGCATAGTCACTACTTAATGCTTTCTGATTTGCTGAATTTTCTTAGTTAATGATTTGATCTTGTTTGGTTATTGATTTTACTTGTCTTTTTCTTTAATACTGAGTTTTACCAAACACATGTATATGTAGATATCACTTGTGTGGATGTAGAATTTATATCTTAGAACTTACTATTTAACCTTGTTTTAAGTATAATGTAATACACTATCATACATAATTAGCTATTACCTACCCTAGGCTATAATGTGGTAGAAGGCCTATTGTGATTTCGAATCAAAAAGGAATGATTGAAGTCAAGTGGTAGTCTTTTCCCACCATTTTGGACAAATGTAGACACCCTGGCACATCCCAGGGCGATAAGTATATTGGGAATATATTTAAGATGGGGTCACTCAATATGAATTTCTAGAATCCTGAGTCAGCCAATTAAAGAAGGTCGATTGGTGCTTCCTGTATTTTAGGGTGACTGAGGAAAATCTTCCATGAGTCCTTGGGAGCTGTAGACAGCTCTCATCTGTTCTAACCCACTAAGGTAAAGCAGCTTAGGCCAAGCCCATGAGTACATGGTGGGAAATGAGGTCACTGTGAAATAACTAGGATGGAAAGTCATTAATAACCCCTAGTATACTCTTATGGTCCAGTGATATGATTTATTGATATTAGAACACAAAGATGTCCCTAACCAACCCTATTCTCCTATATGTTTTAGGTTATCTAAGAAAAATTGGGCTAAACACATTCTATTTAGCTTATTCTATGAAGCTTGCCAAGGTCAAACTGAGACTTGAGATGGGTGTTCTCCCTCATGTGACATCTTTATCCATCAATTTCTACTTTCTTCATTTGCCTTTAATTTCCACATTGTCTCCTCTCCAGGGTCAGAGGTGACAGGTGGGTTTTTTAAATGGGCCATCCTGAGAAATGGTTTTCTCTGTGATTAGGCACAATCTCTGTAGCTATAATTTATCTTTTCAATTCTAGCCCTTGAGGAACCCAGCAAATTATTCTGTCTCTAGCCCTTTGTAATGTTCCACCAGGGACTCAAGTGAGTGGATCGGTCATGGTCTAAACCACGTCAGCTGGAAGGTTTCTGTGAGTGCACAGCCCAGTTAACCAATACCAGCGTGACAAAAAAGTACAAGGAAAGAATAAACCACTCAGGCATGCAAGATAACACCAGGTTTATAGGGAGCCAAGAGCCATTCAATCAAGTCTCTAAGTTTTTGTGAATTTTTTTTTTCAGGAAGTTAACTGACTGAAAGTTCAGTTATGAAGCATGAAGAGCAAATGCTGCCTTACCAGAATGATTGGTATAACAAATACTTAGAGTATATCGTATTTATGATCCTAGCTAATGACATAGTTGTAAACTGAGCCTCAAATATTTCAATTTAGTCCCACTGCCAGTCATTATTTAAACGAGATGCAAAATCCCATGTCTTATGTTGGATCTGTATCTGGATGCTGAAAACGGATTTTTTAAAAAAAGATATCTTAGAGACAGTATGATTAAAAGGAAATCTAGTGTTAGAGGAAGACTTTGGCATAGGGTGTGCTGGACCTAAATGACTGTGCCAAACAAACGTTGAAACTGGCCAAGTCATAGAACTGTGAGGCTGAAAGGAACCTCAAGAGATTATCTAAGTCAATCAATCAATCAACCAGCTTTCCAGCCAACCAAATAAACAACACTTATTAATCAGCGAGTACAGGTCAGTCTCTGTGCTATGTGCTGCAGATACAAAGACAAAAATGAAATAATTTCTTCCCTCAAGGACCTTATATTTTATCATAAGCTTCTTATTTTACTTTTTAAAGGATCTGAGGCCCACAGGGATTAAGTGCTATGTTCAGGTTTGCACCTGTGGTTAGTGACAATCCAGAATTATCATTGATGTCTCTTGACCCCTCATCCAGGACTTTGTCTGCTATGTGATGCTTTCCTTGTTATACCTCAGGTCTGAGAAGTGGTTGACATGGTGACTCAGTAAAATGACTGATGTTCATGTAATGCCACCACTGGTGAACCAGAGCAAGCAAATTCCTCCTTCATCTTTCTGGGTTGGGAGGGCAAAAATCACCTTATACATCAATTTCTGAGATTCAGTGTGTTCTATTTGGTATCTTTAACCATGCAGGTTTTTGTTGTTCAGTTATTTCAGTGATGTCTAACTCTTGGTGACCCCATTTAGGGTTTTCTTGGCAAAAATAATAGACACAAATAGGTATACATACATACATACATATATGTGTAAAATTATTCTATACATACTTATATTTATAAATTATCTCTTTGGATGAAGATAGCTTCTTCTTCATGTGTCCTTTATAGTTAATTTAGGTGTTTATAATAGTCAAAATGACTTATTTGCTCAAAGTAATTTTTTTTTTTGTGAGGCAGTTGGGGTTAAGTGACTTGCCCGGAGTCACACAGCTAGTCAAAGTCATTCTTAAAATGATATTGTTTTTTTTTAAATAATATTTTTTTTTTTAAAATAAGACTAAGTATTAGAAATGCTTGTTTTATTCCACAAATTTAACAAAACAACGATAATGGAGTGATTTGTCATTTCCTTCTCCAGCTCATTTTACAGATGAGGAAACTGAGGGTTAAGTGACTTGTCCAGGGTCACACAGCTAAGAAGTGTCTGAGGCTGGATTTGAATTCAGGAAGATGAGTCTTCCTGACTCCAGGTCTAGCACTCTATCCATTGTACCACCTAGCTGCCCATGTAGGTTTAGTACTTTGTTAACTTGAGTGTATGAGAAATTTCTAACCAGTTGCAGGGTTAGCAATAATACTATGTTAATCCAATAGAACAAATTATTATTATTGGTGATTAAACACTGTTATCAAGAGCCTTACATATATTAAAATGACATTTATGATGTCAGCAAATAATTGTTTATTCATAGATACAAAATTAGAACACACCTGGGGTGATATAATATCTTAACTCACAACATCAGAGGAATATGATTATTGTCTTTATATAAGCTTTCAAGACTCTCAAAATCTTGGAGTATGAGATCTTTAGAATATAAACAAGGAGAAATCTATGACTACATGGCACACTGTAGTGTTTTCTGACAATATTTGTTCAGAAACCTGCCTATTTGCAGATAGTTTGCTGATCTATGAATGGCCAAGTAGACCCTGCCCAAGTCCAAAAAAACTATTTAGGGTCCTATAAACTAACTGAAACATCAACTTACTTTCAAAAATGGTTGATAATGGTACTGAAGGCCTCTAACTTGTCCTAAACATAATCTTTCCCCTCCTGCTTTAACTATATTAAAAAGCACAGTTCTCTGCATCTCAGGGAACTTTCATCCTGATTATTCCTTTATTCAAGAAATCTATGCACATTAACTCTATTGAATTAATTTGAATCCAACAAACACTGTGTTTACCATATGCCAGATACTGTAAAAGCCCCTAAGAATCAGATGAAAAAATGACTCAGTCTTTGTCCGCAAGGAGCTTTTGGGATGAAAACTGCACTGGGGAGAGATATGGCATGTGTGTAAACAAGTATTACATAGGGTAGAACGTGATGAGTAAAAGGAGAGATCCAGGTAATGTGTCTTAGGAAAATCTGACAAAGGAGATTGAGGCAGGGAATCAGAGAAAGCTTAGTGACCATGGTGGCACCTGACCTTGGCCTTGAAGAGAGAGGTGGATTTCAATCAATCGACAATATTTACCAAACACGTACTATCTACCAGGCACTGTACTAGGCATGGGGGCTACAAATACAAATAATGAAATAATCTCTGTTTTTAAGGATTTTACATTCTAACACATAGACAAAGAAGTAAAGAACGGATTTCAGGCATGGAGGATGGCCTACATAATGTCATAGATGCAGAAGACGGCCAGAGAGGATGGGAGAATACCTAGTAGCCCAGCTTGGCTATAGAGTAGACCTCCTGAGGGGGAGTAATTTGAAATGGGGCGGTGGAGTCAGTGGGGAGACTGAAAGGGCAGGCTAAGGAGTTTGTATTTTTATTTTACAGGCAATGGGGGAGTCCCTGCAGCTTCATGAGCAGAGGAGTGGCATAACTTTGTATTAAGAGGGTTATAATTATGACAGGATGGACTAGATAGGGGTGGAACTGGAGATAGGGAGGCTGATATCTATGGTATCTACCTCTGACTCTCTACCTACTTGGCTTTTAGTAAATGTTGTTGGTTAACCAATTGACTAATGCATTCAAATTGAATATGAAAAATTATTGTCCTTTTTTTTTTTTTAGTAAAGTTTAATCCTAGGGAATTTTCAGTGTGTTGTTGGGGGAGTTGTAATTCTTAGCTGTTCTGGGCTGGACCAGATTCTCAGATCATTAGCATTCTGTTCTTCACAGTAGGGGGCAGTTTGGCTGCAAATTATGCTCATCTGAGCTTTGATAGAACTTTATGAACAGCATTGCAGACCTCTTTCCAATGCTTCTGCTCCCAACAATGTAAAAAGGAAATCTCCAACTGCAAAGGCAGATCTTACAAAAGATCTGTGGGATCAATGCAGTTAGATCCCCCAAAGCTCCTTAAAATGACTTTTTACTTCATCTTTTCTCCCTAGATGCACCATAAAACTAGACTTTGGAGACTTAATGTTCTTTCACAATTTTTTTCCCCTTAAGTCTCCTGCCCTTTTTTATGAACAAAATATTAGTCAAAAAATGTGCTTGAGCTCCCAATTGCTTGTTGAGAAATAGGTCAGTGCTAGTCATGTTTAGCATTCTTCCTCTTCTTCTTTTTCTTATTTTCCTTGGGTTGGAATCTGCCTTCAGACGATTTTTCACAGAGGATAAGGATTAGTGCCTCTTTATCAATGTTGTCCATATCCCCACTCAGTATACTTTATTATCACTGCTAGAAGGTGCTTCGTGAAGACTGAGTTGTAGAGCTGTAAAATCAAGCTTCCCAAAGCCGGGGAAAATTGAAATGTCACTCTCTTATAAGGAGTTTTAGGAGAGAGACTAAGCAGTGACTTCAATACAAGCCATCCATTCTATGGCCTAGTTTAGAAACTTTCAAAATCAATTTTAAATCTTTTCTTTATAGCTTTCACATCCCTTCAATATCACACCTTTTTTATTATGAAATTGCCTTGGCCAGGGCAACATTGGGAGGTAGGAGAATTGGCGGGGGGGAGGTGTTGAGAAACATTGATTTGTTATCCACAGTGACTCTTGTTTGCCAGCTTTGTCAGGCACCAACCTGGATTCAGGCCTGGGTGTGTGCCCTCGACGTATTAGGCCTTCATGCTGTTTGGCAGACAGTCCTCTTCATTTGCGCTCATTGTGGATGCTCTAATAACCTTCCTCAAGGCCAAATGAGATTTATATGGAATGGGAAGTCAGCTAGAAGACTGCAGAATGACTATGCTAATTAGAAACCAAAATATAAACAACATCAACTCCACATGGAGACTGCTGCCCTACTTAATACATCCCTAGCAGACCAAATTAAGAGAAATCCCATTATCTTTTTCAGGGTTTCTGAATGTTTTTTTTTCTTCTTTTCTGGCCACATGTTTGATGTTTGTGCAGAGCGCTAATGTGGGGATATTTCATGATTGCTTTGGTTCTAAAGTGTAGCCCCATCTCCTCTACCCCCTCCCAATTACAAGGCTGCAAAGCCATTATTTGCAATTAAGCCAAATTTGCTTGTTTTTCATTTCCACGGTCAGTTTATGCCTCACGTTCTCAAGATTTTGCCGTTAGCAAAGTGCACAGCATTTCTGATTTTAATGTGCTCTCTCAAGTTTTATTGGCCTGGCTGTACAACTGCAGCTCACTATAGCCAGGTGAAGAGAAAAAAAATACCAAACAATTCTTTGGACCTAGGTAAGGTACAAGGAGCATTTTCCAATACTGATTCCAAAATACCCTAAAGGAAATGAATATTCTGCCTAGTAATCTCTGAATTTATGGCCAATTCCATTCTCTAGGGGTTATGAAAAGCTCTGTTCATGAACTCATTTACCCTGAGAGCTTTGCACAGGCAAGTATCATGCCACAGGCAATGCTAGTAGGGATCTCATAAGCTCTTGAGGACACTTATCCCAACTCCCACTCGGATGGACTAGTCAGCTTTCCAATGCAAGGCTACCTACATATCCTCCATAAGGGGCTAGAAGTATCTTTCTCTAATGCTATTGGTTAAAGCCCCCATTTCAGTATGTTCTGCCCAATGTTAACTGCCAAAGATTAGTGCCTTAGTTTCATTTAACCAGACTATCAATTAGCTTTTACAAAGGCATATTTACTGAGAAGATTTAAGCACAGAATATACAAACAATTTCCCCTCCAAACACCTGGGGTACTGCTCTTTCCCCCTATGCTGTCTTGATCTCTGGGGAAAGTGGCTTCAAACATGAAACAGTTTCTGCATAACATTTATCCACCAAGTTCACTTCCAAATTCCACATAACCAGCAGATAAATATGGTAGCTACTTCTTGGCTGCCTTTGATCTATGCTGAGTCAAATAGGTTGCTCATGGTTTTGCTTCTTACTGTCTATTTTCTAGCAAATCTTAGTATCAACTCAAGCTCCAAAACTTCTGACACTTGTTATTCTGACATTTTGAATTCCACAGGGTTATAGCCATCATCATATTGTTGTTCAGTCATTCAGTAGTGTCTGACTCTATGTGACTCCATGGATGTCGTCCGTGGATTTTCTTGGCAAAGATACTGGAAGGGTTCGCCATTTCCTTCTCCATCCTCAGATGAAGAACTGAGACAAATAGGGGTTAAGTGATTTGCTCAGGGTCACACAACCAGTAAGTGTTTGAAGCTGGATTTGAACGTAAATCTTCCCGACTCTAGGCTTGGTTCCCTGTCTACTGCACCACTTAGCTGCCCTGTCTTTAATATTCCTTCACCTAAATCAGGAAAGTACAAATACAAAGAGATGAAAAACAAATAAAAAACAAACAAAAAAATTGGCCTGGGTTCATGGACTACATGTTGGTCCTGGGTAGGAGAGGACTTGAGGGTTCTACCTCTCCTGAGACTTACAGCATGTTTCTCATTCAAAATACTTGAAACAGGCAGGAAAATATGAGTCCTGCTTTGTGCTGATGATGCCTTTTGGATGATCACTCAGTTTTGGCTCAGCAGCTAGTAAAAAATCCATCTCTTCACCGCAGAATTAGTAAACTGAAACCAGTTACAGACTATCTGGGCGTGCTCCAAAGTCCACGTGGGGATGCTATTGCCAATATCTCAGTAGTGTTACTTTGAAGGAGACATGATTTAATATGTCTGGGTAATCTCTCTATGGACGCTGATCCCAACCTTCCATTCCTATTTATCCTATGTGATTCTTGTTCCCATTCGCCCCCTCCCTCCCCATACCATCTATATAAGACCTAGATAATATGTTAGAAACCTTCCTTTTTTTCATGTCAGAAGTATCAGTGCACCACTCAGTATGCCCATCTGTTGTCTCCAATTTGCACTCCATGAATAACTCATCCCCTTTTCTAGTCATTCTTGATAATGGTTTTTTTTTCACTGCTTCTTGCATATAAGACATTTGCTAGTAGCTTACTTAAGCCCATTTACACCCACCACGAGTCTTTCCATTATCCTTTGGGTTATTTGTAATTGTAATTGTTCTAATATCATGGTGTTCCATGATTCACAGCCATATGGCATCCCTGGGAGAACATTGTCAAAGATGTGGACTTCCATAGCGATGAGAAGTATGGGATCACTGACAGCACTGTATAATTTACCAAATGTAAATCAATCTGATGTGGAGTTCAAAGGATGTGGGTTCAAATCCTGACACTGTTAATTTACTCCCTAGGTGTGACTTTGGGCGACTTCTCTGGGCCCTAGTTAGACATCTATAAAATGAGAGAGTTAGACTGGATGGTTATAAGGTCTCTTCTGCTTCTAAATCTATGATCTTATGTCCTTATGACCTGTCCAAGATACACCTTTTGATATACTAATTTGACAGTTCCAGTTGCAGGGCATAATCTGGGAGATAGGAACGCTTTGGCTTGAACTCCTTGGTCCAATCTACAATACCAGGTTCCCTCTCAGCCCACTAGGGAACTTTCTAATTATGTGATGGGCTTGTGGGTATTCTGTCAGTATTCCTAATTTATCTCTCTTCTTGTTTCTACTAAGGGGAAAAAAAAGAAATAAAAATGGAGAAGAGAGCTGTAAGAACCCTTCCTATCTTTCCCCTACTTCCTATTCCTTGGAGGAGGAGCAAGGTGGGATACACATGTATAGTATGTTGTAGTAGACATGGCTTGAGTAATGAGGGAAAAGCTGACTTTCCTAGAATGCTATGGGTTAAAGTAACATGGGAGAAAACACAGATCAGGTGTTTCTGGACAAATAGGTGTGGCTGGGAAGAAGAAGTAAAGAAGAGGAAGAGACAGAAGGATAGAGTGAAGTTTTTTCATTGTATTTCTGATCTGGGGGCAGGGAGGACCTTGTTGCCTTGGGGCAGTAGGATTGGAGTTTGTGGTGGCAGCATATAGAAGTTGGAACAGGAGCCCACAGTCCCAGTAGCCAGTGCATAAGAATGCACATTTGCAATCACAATGTGTTCAGGCTTCTGGAACTTCTCCTTTTTTTCTGCATATAGTATGGAATGCTGGAGGAACTGAAGAATGGATGAAACAGCATTTAATGAGTACTTGAGCCACAGGTGAGAGAATTGGGTGACAGTTGAACATCAGAGGAGGATGAGCAGCCCTGAGAAGGGCTTATCAAGCTCTCACACCAGAGGTGCTAGCCCTCCCTGACCACCCCATTTCACCCTTGGCTCCCAAAAAGCTGTGGCATACACAGTGGCCACACCCTGATAAAACTGTCTCAGAAGTCAGGCTAAACCAGGTTGAGAGGAAGTGACAGACCTCGAACCCATCGGTGAGTTAGGGGGATGTCTACTTCAAGCATATGAAGACTTCCCCTGGTGGAATGGGTAGATGAGAACAATTTGTTCCAACAACCATGAAGACAGCTGAAGCAGGCACTTAGAGATTAGTCAGACATGGAAGATTCCAAGGTCATCCACTGCATTCTGGGCCACCACCAGTTGTCTTAACTTTTGTCCTGCCACTGGACTTTGACGACCAGAAGAGAGAGTGAGTCTGATGGCTTTGCACAGTTCTGCCTCACTTAAATCCAATTCACATGCAAGTTAAGACATCATCCCAGAATGTCATTGGTCCTCTCAAAAGCAAAGGACAAACAACAGTAAGTACTTACTCTTATACCAAGCACTGAGGTAAGAGGTGGGAATATAGACAGAACATTCAAGAAAATCCCAGCCACTTGACTTTAGAAAAACATGGAAACACTTGCATGACATAATGATGAGAGAAATAAGCAGAACCAAGAGAATGTTGTACACAGTAAGAGCAGTATTATTTTAAGAACAACTTTGGGAAACTAAGTCATTTTGAATATTATAAATACCTGAATTTACTACAAAGGACCTATGAAAGAAGATGCTGTCTACCTCCAGAGAAAGAACTGATAAAATAGAAGTATTTATAGTATGTTTTTACATACATATATGTATTTGTGTCTAATGATAGCCATCTCTAGGGTAGAGGGAGAGGGAAGAAAAAAATATAAAAAGTGCACAGCAGAGAATAAAAGAAAATGTAGAAGGAAGTAGAAAAAGCAGAATAGCTATGAAAATGACAAGTAGTACTTCTTTAGTTTTTTAAAAAAATAAACTGTGTGAAATATAAATTCATGATTTTATAGTGAATCCTCTTTTTAGGTTGTACTGTGTACATGGAAATGATCTTTTTATTGTCTTTGTGTATTTAAGTTCAAAATGAATTAAAAAAAAAGAAATTCCCTACTGTTGTTAAGGAATTCACACTCTAATTGCAGTCTACCACACTTCAGAAAAAAAGTACAGCTGCAGGGCGGATAGAAAGGTCGTACAAGGATGGTGTAGATGGCAAAGCCCAGAGGTTCTTCTTGCATAAGTAGATTAGATGATAGTGTGAGGGGATTTCAGGGCATAGAGGCAGATGATAAGGTTTTGAGGACCTTAGAAAACAAAAAAGATAGTAAAGCTTGTTGGTTCTCCAGCTTACCAGAAAGAATGGAATTTTTGACTCTTGGCTCCTTCCAACCTTGTGAATAGTTAAGTAACCTAGCCTAAGAGAGGAGATAAGAGATAAAGATGCGCCTAGTGGTAGTGGGACTTCCCATTACCTAACCATCCAGAATGGGTTCTGATGTATGTATGCATGCATGTATGTATATGTATATTCACACACACCATGCACATGTACACACATAGAGATTATATATGTACATGTATGTATATATACATATATGTATATATGTGTATCTATCTATATCTATCTATCTATCTGTCTGTCTATCTATCTATCTATCTATCTATCTATCTATCTATCTATCTATCTATCTAGAGAAAATACCCAATGGCTTTAGAAAAATGGGTCCTGCGTGGCCTCAGATGATCTTAGAAATGGTCCATCAAAACCAAAAGAAAGGCTGATCTGGCCTAGACAAACCTCACCAATTAAGATTGAGCCAGCCTTCCTGTCTGCTACATTGTTAACCAGTTGCTTCTCTCATAGGGAAGAGAAAGTTCAGGTTTAGAAGTCATGTGTGCTTATCAATCTTTGAAAATAGTACCTAAAGAGTACTCCCTAAGAGATTTAGTGATATTTTGCTACAATTGTGGACAAGGTGGACAGTAGCAGTCTGGGTGCACTTGAGGTGAGAACCTAGGATTGTTCTAGCAAAATCTAAAGTCCACTGGATTGGTATTTAGAAAGAGGGATGAAATCAGAGGTTATGGCTACTCTCTGCCCCTAAGAAATTGGGTCCTGACATATTGAACTTGTCTTAGTATATATGGATGCATAAAATCCTAGGTAACAATAACAGTGAGGATTCAAGACTGTCCTGTGATAGACAATGGGGTTCCAGGGATAATTGTATTCTAGCAATTTTATGAAGAACACCTAGAGTATCGATACCTCTCCAATGTATGGAGTGATTAGGCTTCTGTGCATTGAAGGAGTACTACCCATATTTAGATCATATCTTGGTAAAGATAGTAATATGAAATTAGTCCAGAAAGGCAGGCTGGAGTCAGACTGTGAAGGATTTAAAATTCCAAGCTAAAGAGCTAGTATTTTATCCTAGAGGCAATAGTTAGCCAGTGAAAGTCCTTGAACAGAGGACTTAAAAAAAAAAAGCCTAGCGATGGCTAGGCTTGTACTTAGAAAAGATTATTTTGGAAAAGAAAAAAAAATGAGTTGAAATCTAGCCTCAAACACTTAATAGCTGTGTGAACCTGGGCAAGTCACTTAACCCTGATTGCCTGCAAAAAAAGATTATTTTGGTAACTCTCTATAGTATGAATTGGAGAAGCCAGGTACTAGGAACTGGAAAGATCCCACTTCCTATAAGAAGCCTTTCCTAGCCCCTTTCCTTACTCCCACCACACCCTAGTGTCTTTCCTTTGCGGTTACTTTCTGTTACACAGTATATATCTTCAACATATAAAGTTTGAGCATGAAGTCTGTCCCAATACAATGTGAATTCTTTGAAGGCAGAAACTGCACATTTAATTTGTTTGCATTTTCAGTGCTTAGCATAGTTCTTGTCATATAATAAGTAGTTAGTTATTATTAACAATATAAACATCGATATTAATAATGGTTAGCTAAAAAAACTCAGGATGAAGATTGCGTTTTTCCCTGTATCAGTATTATATGTGACCAAGGGGTAAGTCACACAATTCAGCTTAATGATCTTGACCTTGTCAAGGGTGGTCATGGAAAACTGGTGTCTCTAAAATGGGAGACCTACTATATCCCAAAGAGATCATAAAAAAGGGAAAAGGACCCACATGTACACAAATATTTATAGCAGCTCTTTCTGTGGTGGCAAAGAATTGGAAATTGAGGGGATGCCCGTCAGCTGGGAATGGCTGAACAAGTTGTGGTATATGAATGTAATGCAATATTATTGTGCTATAAGAAATGATGAACAGGATGACTTCAGAAAAACCTGGAAAGACTTGTATGGTCTGATGCTGAGTGAAGTGAGCAGAACCAGAAGGACATTGTACACAGTAACAGTCACTTTGAGTGATGACTAACTTTGATAGACTTAGCTCTTCTCAGCAATACAATGATCTAAGACAATTCCAAAAGACTCATGATGGAAAGTGCTATCCATATCCAGAGAAAGAACTGTGGAGTTTGAATGCAGATGGAAGCATACTATTTTCTTTTTGTTTGTTTTTTCTTTCTCATGCTTTTTCCCTTTTGCTCTGATTATTCTTTCACAACACTAATATGGAAATATGTTTAATATGATTGTACATGTATAGCCTATATCAGATTGCATGCTGTCTTGGGAAAGGAGAATATTTAAAGCTCAAAATCTTATAAAAGTGAATATTGAAAACTAAAAATAAAAAAGAGACAAAATGGGGCAGTTAGGTGGCATAGTGGATAGAACACCGGCCCTGGAATCAGGAGGACCTGAGTTCAAATCCAGCCTCAGACACATAACACTTACTGTGTGACTCTGGGCAAGTCACTTAAGCCCAATTGCCTCACAAAAAAAAGACAAAACCTCTCAAAACAAAACAAAAGGGAGGACCTAAGGAATCATCTGAAGAAGCTATTAGTCAACAGCATCATCAAGTTTCTTTCTACATTTAATTTTTTATTTTATTTTTTCCTCAATTAATTGTAAACAAAAACATTATCATTCATTTTTTAAAATTTTGAGTTCCAAATTCTCTCTCTCCCTCATCTCCCTCCCCCTTCCTCGAGAATGCCAACAGTTTGATACAGGTTCACTATCAAGTTTCAAAGTACATATACCTCAGCCATAATAGTGATGTAGAAAAAGACTCAAAAGTGTAGATGTGTAGGGGCTACTGGACCTTAAATACAAAAAGTACGGTGGATCAGGACACACTGGACCATTTGCTGGGCAATCAGTAGTTATCAGTGCTGGATCTGCATAGTGGACACTTTATTAATCCCCTGGCTAAAGAAAATAAAAAGAAGGTAGGCTTCATCTCTATGGTAGGGCTTTTATTAATTTAAGTGCATCACCCCAGGGTTTATGTGAGGTCCTTAGGGGCCCTGCCACTTTTCAACAGCTTATGGAAATGTGCCTACTGCTATGAACTACTTGTAAGTTTAGGTCTGTACTGATGATCTCACCGTATTCAGGAAGTCAGTGAGCGGAAGAGCATAGGGCAACATTACTGAACAAGGAAGCAGCATGACCCAATAGACAGACTCCAGGCTTTGGAGTCAGAGGATCTGAGTTTCAACTTTTCTTTGTTATTCTCTGTGTGACTTGGGCAAGACGTGATGTCTCTAGGACACTATTTCCTTATTTGTACATGAGGTGGTTAGACTAGATGACCTCGAAGGTCCCTTTCAGTTATAAATCTATTACCCCTTGGGGGTGAAGAACGTATACTAGCCATGAGACCAGAACTATCAGTGTCCTCAGACTGTTGGAACTATTCCTAGATTTCTCCTACAGGTAGAATGAGTTCTAAGGGAACAAGACTAAACTGTACAGAGAATAATAATCACTACCATTTATATGGAGATTTAAGATTTGTAAAGCACTTTACAAATATTATCTCATTTTATCTCCACAGCTACCCCAGGAGGTAGATGCTATCATTAGCCCCATTTTATAGATGAGGAAACTAAGTCAGATGTTAAGTGATTTGTCCAGGATCACACAAATAAAAAGTGTCTGAGGCCATATTTAAACTCAGATCTTCTGAATGTAAGTCCAAACCCCTATCCATTGTGGTTCCTAACTGGTCTAGAAGCAATTCTTATCAGATTTAATGATTGATCACTAATGCCAGTTGCATTTGGTAAGGGAAGCTGGGATACGAGCACCTAATGTCCTGTATATGCTTCATGCTTTGAATCAACTTTATATTCAGTAATATCCTAAACAAATATCATATCTCGGAAGCCTTTGTGTTCTTTGCATGAATATAATTGAGTATATCTGTGGATAGGCTAAACTGATTCAGATTGTGATAATTTTTTTTCCCAGATAGAGATTCAGGGTAAAGGTTATAAAACAAAGGGGTCAGTTGCTACCAAGAATCCTCAAGACAGAATCTGCTTAGATTAGAGGGGTTTAGGAATGCCATTTCACACTTGAGTCATACAAAAGTAGGTAAAAATAGGATCCCAATCACCTCCCAGATAGTAAAGAAGAAATATGTGGAGAAAAAACTCAAATACAATGATTATTATTCCATAACTCTTATTTCTATCATAGATATCTCTACCATTAATTCTAGTGATCCTGAAATCACACACACACACACACACACACACACACACACACACACACATATCATAATATCAAATTTGAAAAGATAATTCTATGCTTCCAATAAAATTACAAAAGCATTTACAAGATATTTTGCATACAACCTTGGGAGGTAAGTGCTACTGTTACCCCCATTTTGCAGAAAATGAGGCAGACAGAGGTTAAATGACATGCCCAGGATGAAGTTGCTATTGTTTCAGGCAGGACTCAGTTCCTTCCCCATTCCAAGTCTAACATATTCCACTGTGCCACTTCTCTGCCAAAGGTCTATATAAATACTAACTATATATGTTTAAAGTAAAAATACTGTGAACTGAAACCATAGCTAATGTAAGTGAAGGGAAAAATAAAAGTTGTTTTGCAACTTATGGGATGACTTTTCACATTTACTTAAAAACCGCTTTCTTCCTTCAATGCTTCATGGCAGAGTAGAGATGACCCTGGATTATTGGAGGATAAGCTAGCAGGAGATAAGTTCTGGTAAGTCCTGTCAATTGAGGAAGTCTTTGAATATGGGCCTGGTGAAAGATTCTTCTTTTTCTTCTTCTATTTTAATTTCTTCTCCAAATTAGTTCACCCTTGCTAAGTTCAGAGAGGGCCATGACTAGAAAATTGGATACTAAGAGATTTTTTAAAAAATCATAGCAGCTCATGAAATCATCTATTTTGACATGAAGGGCTTGTAACTTAATAGTAGCTAGCATTACTATAATGCTTTAAGGTTTGTGAAGCACTGTGCACGGGTCATTTCATTTGATCCTCCATTTGCACCACTGAAGGGAATACTTCACACCAATGAACTTGCAGGTCTTTTGAAATGTTCGATTCATCATTGAAATAAAACACCAAGAGAAAAATGTCAGGTTATCCAATGCCTTAGGCCAGAGGTGTTACATGCAGTTGGGGGCCCACAACACTCCCAAGTACTGCCCAAACCAGATTAAAATGTAATCAGAAAGCATTATTAATATAAATAAAAATACAACAGAACAAAGATAATGTTAATATGTAGTTTTCTAAGTCACTATGTAGGGATAGTGAGGAGGTGCAGTGAATAGAGGGCCAGGCCTGGCATCAGGAAGACTCCTCTTCCTGAGTTCAAATTGGGACACAAACATTTACTAGCTGTGTGACTCTTGGCAAGTCATTTAACCTCATTTGCCTCAGTTCCTTCATCTGCAAAACGAGCTGGGGAAGGAAATGGCAAACCATTCCAGTATCTTTGCCAAGAAAACCCCAAATGGAGTCATACATGACTGAAATAACTGAACAACAACAAAAGTCATGCTATGGCTGCAGGGATGGCTTAGTGGGCCCTGTTTCTATTTGAGTATGGCACCATTGTCTTAGGCTGCTTACAGCCTCTTTTCCTTCCAAATCAGCAATACAGTAGGGGAATTCTGAAGTCCCTGATTCAGATACTGCCTGTGTTAGAGTATGATCTTGCCGCTTCTCATCATTGCTTGGTCTGTATCGTCGTATATATTCTTTTTTTTTTTGCAATTGGGGTTAAGTGACTTGTCCAGGGTCACACAGCTAGTAAGTGTCAAGTATTTGGTCTGAGGCCGGATTTGAACTCAGGTCCTCCTGACTTCAGGGCTGGTGTTCTGTCCACTGCACCACCTAGCTGCCCCTGTCATATATATTCTGAGGTTGAGGGACACTGTCACCCACATCACAGACCTTCCCCCTTGTATAGCCTCTGTTCTTACTTCGGTCTTTCTTTCAGGCCACTCCAAAATGTTTTGAGCTCTGTGGTCTCCTCAGCTTCTAAATTGGCACACGTTGACTGCCTTTCCCTGGTACCTCTCACCAAAACCATATTCTTTCTCAGTATCCACTTGCTCTCTTATCACCTACAAGTATACTTTCTGACTCTCACAGCAACTTTTATGTCTCCTTCCATGTTGCTTCACTTAAAACTTTCAGGCTAACCTTTCAAACCACCATGAAATACACTGGCCCTGAACCTCTTGCCTGGTACTCCTAAACCTCTTCCATGGAACTTCAATGACTTTTTTCTCCTTTCAGCCATCTCTCCCACAACCAGAAATGGAAAGGTAATCTTCTATGAATGGGTATAGCTGTGTCTCTCTTTTTCTCTCATCCTTGCTATATATCAAGCTCCTGAAACAAATAGTCACATCTTTCTCACTGTTTGTAATGACGTCAGATCTGGAGTAAAATTGATCTGAAAATATATTTTAAAATAGCCTTTTGTTATTTGGCCCAACTAGTAGTGTATATTTTAATAAAAATGATTTGAAAATATTTAATAGGGAGAATGAAAAAAGAGTAGTTTTGAATGTGACCTATGTGGGAATGTGTAGCTTTACTGTGTTTGTGTGATATACAGATTCTTTACAAAAGATTTAGAAATTTCTCTCTGTCTCTGTCTGTCTTTTTCTGGTGAGGGTAGGTGGGAGGGAGGAAAAAAGAGAATGCTTGATAATTGAAAAAAAAAAAGACCCCAGGAGATCTGGATTGCAATTCTAGCTCTACCAATTACTATTTATGTGACATTTACAAAATCATCAAACTTTTTTGAGCCTTAGTTTCCTCAAACAAAATGAAATAATGTCCTTACTTCATAGAATTGTTGTGCAAATCAAATAAGATAATACATTCAAAGTGCTTTGTAATTTGTAAAGTACTATATACATGGCAGCAATTCTTACGGGGATGGTAAATGGAGAAGTACTTTGGGGCATTTTGTATAGAGGACGCAGAGTAAAGAAGTGCACCTATGTTGGCAAAGGTGGGGAGAGTGGAGCTATCCCAAGCAACCAGTAGGACAGGGAATGTGGATCAGTGTAGTGGATGGCAATCACATCCAACTGCATTGGAAGTCCTAAAGAATCCAAGACTGGATGCATTCCCTTTCCCATCATCTCAGTCCTTTTTCTCTTCTTTTCCATTACTGCTCTCTTCCTGTCACCTCCATCTTATTCATTACCAAGATTTTCTAATTCCAACTGCAATCATCCACTATTGAATTCAATAAGCCATAAAGATTTTTGCAAACTAGGGAAAAACTTATTGAACAATGGGAGTTGAATGGAGATGGGAAGAATGGGTTGCTAGGTTGTAATCTCCTTGAGAACAGAGAACATGAACATTCATCTTTATTAGTACTTGGCACAGGTCCTTTTACATAAGCCACTGAAACCTTTGTTTTTGAATGAATGAATGAAGAGTTTGAGAAAGCAAAAGCTAGGTGAGAATGATGAAGTGTAAAAAAAGAAAAGAAACCAGCCACAAACAGCATGGCGACCGCTGGTTGGGAATAGCAAGAAAAACAAATAGAAGAAGGTTCAAAGAAATCCTTTTAGTGTGATCATCCTTTCCTCTAATATGCCTATCAGGCTATTGGCTTGCATCCAAGGGTGGAAAGATGGGTACTTACATCAAACCCTGGGAGATGGATAGTGTCCTCCCCACCCCCTTCAAGATCATGCCCAGGAACTCCCCACTGAGAACCTAGCATTGCTCCTATTGAGATCATAGCACTAGTCCCGCTGCTTGGGTTCCCAGCAGGGAATGGAAGTCAAATGGAAAGACTCTTTGTGATAAAAAAAGCAGTTTAAATTTCCATTCAAAAACCTTGTTAAAATTTTTTAAAAATGCTTTGTTCTGCATGTAATAGGAATGTGTGGTAACAGCTGTAGTGTGGTCCTTTTTGAGCATTCAGAACCATGGGCAGGGGTTGTTGTCAATCAAGCCCAGCACCACCCCACTGCCCCTACCTCATTCCTCTAGGGCATTTCTTATCTAGGAGTATGACACATTTAATTTCACATTTTGTGCTCCCATCTACTTGGTCATGCTTCTTCCATGCTCTCTGTTTGTATTCCTTCATTTATTACCTTGACTCAAGGTCATGATTTAAATACATAATTTAATTAGATCAGTATATCTAATAAAGCAGGTGAGATAGATTGTAAGTTCCGTTTGTTCTCTGGACCCAGTACATCTGAAAGGCAGAAAAACTTTTTAGGTTGGATTCTGTCTCACATTTCCCAGCTGCAGCATGGGATTGAGGAGGAGAACTAACCCAGAATTCCAGGGTCTTATTTTAGACTTTTCATCTCCTTGTGAAAGAGAGCAGAATATAATCATTTAAGTCAAGGCTAGATTAGAGAGTGATATAGAATCTTTGGTGAGTCTCCTGGTCACAGTTGCATGGATGAACAGGAACACAAGGTTATTCTTTCAGGGTGTCAAGATTTCTGCTCCTTTGAGGTATCTCAGATCAGCATGGCAGCTTTTGCTTGTGGGCAACCTCAGCACTGAAATGGGGCATGACTCAAGTACCACAAAGGCTAATGTCTACGTGGTATTGCCTGGCTGTCACAAATTTAATATCAATAGCTAAAGGAGAACAAATGTACCTTAGCTTCCATTCAAGTTTCTGCCTTTTTCACCTTCAAGCTTCATGCTCAAGGAACTTCTGTCACAATTGTCCAGCAATTCTGTCAATCCAGTCCAATACCAATCTTAGGGAGCATCACTAACTTCCTTGTTCTTCTGTTTCTCACTCCAGCTAGAAAGTGTTGCCCCACCCTCTTACTCTAAGGGACGTAAACTTTTGCATTAGTCAGTTTCTAGAGCAGGTGTTCTAAACTTGGAGTCTGTGGATAGACCTCAGGGAATCCATTAATGTGTGTGTGTGTGTGTGTGTGTGTGTGTGTGTGTGTGTGTGTGAGAGAGAGAGAGAGAGAGAGAGAGAGAGAGAGAGAGAGAGAGAGACAGAAAGAGAGAGACAGAGAGACAGAGACAGAGAGAGAGAGGAGAAGGGTTGGATATGTAGATATAGAAATCATCTGCAATAGTTGAACCCATGAGAGCTAATTATTGGATAATGTTGTCTAAGTACAACTTGGTGGGGTTGCTTATTGTCCTGTACCACCCACTTCAACTTGGTCAGGTTCAGAAAATAATGGGTGGAATATAATATCTATGTACCTGGGGGGAATTCATGCTGCCTCTTTTCCCTGTCTTTTTACCTATAGTGGTTTTTTTTTGTTCAGTTGTTTCAGTTGTGTTTGACTCTTTGTGACTCCATTTCAAAGTTTTCTTGGCAAAGACACTGGAGTTGTTTGCCATTTCATTCTCCAGCTCATTTTGCAGATGTGGAAACTGAGGCAAACAGAGTTAAGCAACTTGCCCAGGGTCACATAACTAGTAAGTGTTTGATGTTGGACTTGAGCTCAGGTCTTTCTGACTTCAAGGCTGGCACTCTATCCACTGTGCCACGCAGCTGCCCCCAGCTAGTGGGTCTACCACTTCAATAATTAATAATAGTTAGAACTTATAGAGTAAGCTGTGCAAAGTGATTATGTAGATATTATCTCATTTTATTCTCATAAGAGAGGTGCCATTATTATTCCCAATTTATGGATGAAGAAACTGAGGGTAAGTGATTTGCCCAGGGTCACACAGCTAGTAAGTATCAGAGGCATTGTTTGAACTCATATTTTCCTGAATCCAGGTCTAGTACTTTATTCAATATATCACCTAGTTCAGGGATGGGGAACCTGTGGCCACATGTGGCCTTCTAGGTCCTCAAGGTTGGCCCTTTGACTGAATCCAAACTTCACAGAATGCTTTGTTTGGATTCAGTCAAAGGGCCACACTAATTGTTTCTTTTTACCACTGTTCATGCAGTGTGAATATTACTTTATCAAAGGGGAAGGAAGGGAAGAGCAAAAGGACTGATCAACCTTCTTTCAACAGCAAATGAGGGTAACATGGAGGGAAATCTGAGCAATGAGGTCTCAGGTAAACAGATACATACACAGGCACATGTATCAAGGTTTCTAGTAGAAGAAATCAATAGCATAGGTCTTAATAACCAAACTGTTCTTACTTAGGACTGAAAAATCTAAAGGGATCATTAAATGTATTTCAGTTCCTCCTCCCCCCTACCTCTCCCCCCTCCCCCCTTTTGGGCCTCCCATCATGGGTGTGGCAAAAGCATAAATGAATCCTCTTCTAGCAGATGTCAAATCCCTGCCACCATTCTGTCTCAGGTCCTGAATTTTTCTGCTTTATGCTGGGATCTCTGGTGAGGCTCAGGCTACACAAGGGAGAAAATACTGGTTGAAAAGTAAAACATTCTAAAAATTGGTCATATGTTTCTTGCTGTCTCCAACTCCTGAAGCCTCAAGAGGGTAAGTTTCAAGACAAGGCCCACTTTGCCTAAAGACTTGAAGTTAGGTTTGAAGTATGGCAGGATACTTTTTTGGTCCTAGAGATCTGGATTTTTAAAATCAAAGGAGTCACTCTGAATTTTATTTCCTTAGGCTTTAAAAGAAAAGGAAGCTAAAATAATATCTCTAAGATATTAGACACAGAATGGTTGAATAAAATCTCAGTGATGCCACAGACACAGTCCTCTTTTCAATTTTATCAGTTTGCAAAATACATGAGGTTAATAAGTATTAAAAATCTCATTACTGTGTGGCATCAGATATGGAGTTGGCTCGAGGGTGTAATAAACGAGTTCCATTGTTGAAACTCCATCAAAAAGTATGATTGCACTTACATAGCCCTGAAAAAAGCCCCATTTCTCTGTACATACAACTTAATGTAATGAAAAATATTATGTATAGGGTTTCTGAAAGCTTACTATTCAAATTCTGGAGCTCATATTGACTTCACATATAAAGTTACAGTAGGTGGCTATTAGATTTTGAAAAGATTTTTTTCCCTGTCAGCAAAATGCAACGCCTGACTGTGGATGTATTGAGTAGTTTATATTAAGGGCCATTTTTTTGCCTTCTTTTTGGATTAAAAAACCAAAAAGAGCTGCCACCCCTAAGAAACTTGCTGCCTTATGGAAGCTATGGGTGTTGTCCAATTCCCCAGGTATGTCAGTTACTAATGAGATGTTCACTTCTTCCCCCCTTTCCTACATCCAGTACTGGTGACACAGAGTGAAGCTGAAAAAAGTTAGTTTTCAGTGCTCTCCCACTTCCCTTTTTAGCCCCTCCCAGGCATCCCAGGTGCTTATCTTGCTGGCTTTCAACTCACTTGATATTATCAACAACAAGATATTAGGTGATAACTCAAATTATCTCTCAAGGTGCATTTTAATGAGAGTATCTGGGGAAAAAAGCCTTCAGGATACAAAGGAATGAATCCCTAATGGAGGTTTGATAGTTTGAGGGGGCAGTGTTTTAGACAGGGACATATTCAGTGCATCTCCAATCACACCATATAGGGAAGGTGAATGAATTGATGAAAAAAATCAAATCCGTACTAAAAACTAAGGTAGTTCCTGTCTTCAAGGAGATTACATTCTAATAGGGAGATACAACACATAGAAGGGAGAGGTGCTCAGGGAAGGGAGTTTTGGTCTGAGTTGTTGAGTTGTTCTCCAGGGCAGTCATTTGAGCTGTCCTTTACAGAAACAAGGTACTTTTGATTTGATTACTGTGCGAATAGAAAGAGGTGGAAAGTGGATGTGTGCTGGAGTTGGGTAAGATTTACACCTGTGATGGTAGGGTAGGTGACTAGATGGATTGAGTAGGTGGCTGAATGGGATGTGAAGCAAAGCCTGGCTTGGAGCTCACTCAGTCACCAAACAAGATTGTTCAGCCCTAGGGCGTGAGTCCCACAGTTTAGAAGATTAACTTCCTTAGGGTCTAGGGACTTGGATTGTGGGATTCAAATGGTGAGAACTTGGTCCCAGTAGGGAGAAGTGGGGCAGCAGCAGCAGCAGCAGCAGCAACAGCAGGAGAATGAACCTATATTCCATATAGACCTGATAGTCATGTGTTTTGATTCATTCCCTGCCTGATGGAATGTCCTTAAAATATTCTTATTGGTATTTTGCCACTGAACTCCACTCTTTCTTTTAGTGTCCCTTATTCGACAAGTCTTTTTTGTTTGATAAGCCAGAAATGTACAGGCCAGTTAGGTGGCCCAGTGGATAGAGTGTTGGGCCTAGAGTCAGGAAGAAATAAGCTCAAATCCTCCTCAGGCACTTACTAGCTGTGTGACTCTGGGCAAGTCACTTAACCACTGTTAGCCTCACTTTCTTCCACTGTAAAATGCGGATAATAATAGTACCCAGCTTACAGGATTGTTGTGAGGATCAAATGAGATATATGTAAAGGACTTATCACAGTGACTGGCATATAGTAGGTGCTATATAAAAGTTAAATTATCTCTGAGGTTTCTTATTTTAAAGGCCTTTTGTTATTTATTTCAATTTTTCAAGGGTAGTGACTGAATAATTGGTACTAGCTGTGTGTCCTTATTAATCACATTATGTTTTCACTACAGCTTTATCCTTTCTGGCTCCATCAGTGAACACCTGGGGGCTCCCATTAGCCCTCATATATAGGATTCAAATGTTTTACTCCTTCCTTTTGCCCTTCTTTTTCCTCCCCACCCCAATGTCTCCCATTAGCAAGCTGGAATTTTTTCAGTTTAGTGCTACAAAGTCATACAAATCCAGCATTTGCTAGTAAAACACTCCTCAGCTGTATTGACAAATGAGGCAAATAAGAGATGCTGGTGTCCATAATCAAGTCACTGGCTGAGTATGGATTCACCCTTAAATCAAACATTCAATCTTCCTTGAACTCAGGGCTGGGGGATAGCTAGTGTATTGAAGCAAATTCTTGATTTTCCCAAACCTAACACATTGCAGTCTGCAATTAATTAGATTTTTTTGGGCTACACTTTACTCTTAAGAGCAAGAAGGAAATGAAAAGAAAGCAAGTTCATATCAAGGGTTAATTAATAAAAATAATTTCAGAATAACTCTCAGGTGAGGTCCTGGAGTCATTAAATACAATTGCATAGACCTTCTACCAGTACAATCTCCATGATGTTGTTCAGAATGATAATCTGGAGGCCCTGCAAGATTCTTAATCATTAAATAAACATTAAATTATATTCACTAGGAAGGAAGGGACTAATTATTTATTAACTACTTACTATATACCAGACACTGTGCTAAACACTTTACAAATGTTATCTTATTTGATTCTTGAAACCCCCCTGGGAGTTAGGTGCTATTATAAGCCCCATTTTACAGTCAAGGAAACTGAGACAGAGAGAGGTAAAATGACTTGCCTAGTATCATGCAGCTAGAAAGTATCTGGAGTCAAATTTGAACTCATGACTCTAACAGGGCTGGGGAACCTGCAGCCTCGAGGCCACATGTGACCGTCTAAGTCCTCAAGTGTGGCCTTTTGACTGAATCCAAACTTCACAAAACAAATCACCTTCTGTGAAGCTTCGATTCAGTTAAAAGGCTGCACTCAAGGACCTAGAGGATCACGTGTGGCCTCGAGGCTGCAGATTCCCCATCCATAGGCTCAATGCTGTATATATTCACTGAACCACTTAGCTGCCCATATTGTACTTGATAGAGAAAGAAAGTAGATGAGTGTATTTTAGGGAGATTTTCAACAAGTTGAAACAGATGATTTTTTTTCCTTCACTCCCATTTAACCAACCAAGCCAGATGTCTTTTTGGTCACATTTAATTTGGGTTCTCTCTGGTGCATGCAGGACATCTTCAGTTTATGATAAGGACGAAGTGATTTTAGGGGATTCAGTGCAGGACCATCATTTGAAATACAATTTTTCTCCTTGCTATATGGATTTCTTCAGACTCTGTTTGCTCAATTCAACTTGGTTATCAAATGAGGCAGTGTGACATAGATGATAGATGGATTGTCTTAAATCCAGGAAGACCTGGGTTGAAATCCTGCCTCTGACACACACTGGGTTATGAGATCTTGGGCAAATCACATAAGTTTATGTGACCTGAGCTTAATTTTTCAGTGCTCTATCTAAGTTGAAGGTAAGATGCTGGACCTATAGGGGTATGTTAGAGCCTGCTCCTCTGAGTTCATTAAAGTTTCAGTGTGAGTATCTTGGAACCTGGCAAATTACCAATCAGGGCTTGAAGCAGTGATTTGTGTCAACTACACTGCTTGTGAGCCTCATACTTCCCACAACGCTCCTGAGTATACCCCAAACCAGTTTAAAATGTAATTGGGAAACATTTAACAAAATAAATAAAAATACAATAACTATAATATTAATATGTGGCTTTCTGAGTCAATTTGTGTTCTATTGTGATCCTTATGGATAGTTTAATAGTCCACTTTACATTTGAGCTTGATAGCATTCAGGAAATTTGTGGAAAAAGTGTTAACACAAATTAAATTTAAAAGTGTGTCCCATGTACATTTTTTTTCAGAGTCAGCCATTAACCATTTGCCAGCACACCACTGCTGACCTAAATTGGTAGAGGGAGTCATTTATACCTGAAATTGCAGGTCCAGTCCCTAGCCCTGATGAATGTAATTCCTTGAAGTCTGAACAGAAATAAGAATAGCCCCAGCTTTACCTAAGTGCTTGGCTTTTTGGAGATATTTCTTAAAGGGAATAGTGGAGAGGGGTGAGAACATGGGAAAGAGAAAGGTGTTAAGATTTTGATTTCCTAAGAAGGTGATCACCTTCTAACATCACACTCTGGACTCCATTCTAACACGAGTACTACAGTTATACTGATGCCTCTTTAAAAGCCTACTCTTCAAGGCCAGAATGCAATTGTTTTCTCCTACTGAACAGCAGCCATTCTCCTCAGGGATGATTCATCCATCTAGTGCCCCCTGAAGAAAACAGATGCTCTGAAAGCCCAAGGGGCAAATATGTAAAGTAAAGAGCTTGAAATTATATAATGCACTAACATCGCCCCCCAATGCTTCACCATGGCTTGGGGGTGGAGGACACTGGGTTCTTGAAGTCTGAGCCATCAGTGTAAGGCTGTGGCAGTTTCCACTAATCTGGAAAAGGTTCCAGGAAATGTCCAGCCTTTTGCCTGAAGATTAGACTTGCTAAATCTGGAGAAATCCATCACCAGATTAGTCTACAGGCACAGAAACTCTCAAAGACTGTCTACAGAAATGTTGAGACCTATTTTACTAATGTAAACACAGATTCTTGAAATAGTGAAGAATTAAGTTTTACTTAGTGCTGTGCTCAGAGCAAGACCATTATGTAGGGTAGGTAGCACAAATGTTAGTATCTCTGTTTTGTAGATGGGGAAGGTGAGGCTGAAAGAGAAGGTGACTCAGGCTTGTGCATAGTTAAATGTGGACAGCTTTCTTTTTAGGGTAATTTGCCAAAAAGAAAAAAAAATCCACAGAATTGAAAAGAGGGAAAGTCTGGCGGGCTTGTTGCTAAGTAATAATATTAATAATAGCTAGCTATGAACTAACAGTTCTCAAAAGAACCTCTTTCCCCCTACCTGTTCTCTTTAATTCTACATACACTAGATTATACTTTTTCTCTAAGTATCTTACCTTCTCTCCTAGAAGTCATGTGTATTTGGACCTTAGAGAAAACTGTGCTCGTGGAGTAACCAGCTAACACAGCCATCACTTCCAACACTTACTGGTGCTTTTGGGAAAGTGACACAGAGAAGTCAGAAGACTTATCGCTCTCTGAGTCTATTTCCTTTTCTGGAAAATGAGAACGATGGACTAAAATCCATTACAACTTCAACTTTTATGAGTCTGCAGATGTTAGTAGGAGTATATGGACCACTGTAACTTCCCAAATTGGATAGCCAGGGATCTACTTAAGATCATAGGATTTAGAGAGCTAAAAGGGACCTTTGAGGTAATCATACCCAGTGCCTGCATTTCACGGGTGAAGACAATAAGGCATTGACAGGTTAAGTGAAGTGCCTTAGTCACAAAGGGAGTAAATGGCAGAGCCAAGCTTCAAACACAAGTCTCATGATTCCAAAACCTGTGTCCTTTCCTTAACAATGTGTTGTCTGGGGATAGTGAAATAAAGATTCTTCCGATTTATCAGAACCTAGTCTCCAAGATGAAGGCTGGGGAAAATGATGTTTTTTTTCCTGGGTGACATTCAGAGAAAGAAAACAATAAATTCATGATTTGATTTGACATTACCAGAAGAAAGATACGATACTTTGACTAAGGGGCTAGAATTACAGAATAGCATTTGCAAAGTTGTTTCAGAGGAAGTAGTTCTCTGTGTATAACACAAATAAGAATAATAATCTGTTTTTTAATTGCTTTATACCCATTATTTTTCATGAGCTGAATAATAACTATGAATAAAGTTGTTAACCCCATTTTACAGATAAGAAAAATGAGGCTTTGAGAAATGGACTTGTTAGAAATCATGTGACTAACGGGTGACAAAGACAGGACTAGGATACAGGATGTTTGCTCCTTTTACTATTTGGTACTGGTATGGGAATTATATAAGTTTGTTTTTCGCTTAAATGTGCTTTTATTACTTAATTTGTAGAAGAACTCAAGGATTTACAGTTATTGAAAAGTGCCATGTAGGAGCAGTTAGGTGGCATACTGGATGGAGCACTGGCCCTAGACAGAGGAGGACCTGAGTTCAAATCTGGCTTTCAGATTAGCTGTGTGACCCTGGGCAAGTCACATAACCCTGATTGCCTTTCAAAACAATCATACGAAAAAGAAAAGTTGATTGCAAGAGACAATTTGGAGGGAGAAGAAGGAGGTACAGGAATGGAAGTGAATAACTGGCTCATGTGCCACTGGGCACTGGTCATGGCTGAACACCATCTCTGGCAAGTATTGCTAAAGGTTACAGATGACTGGGTGTAAATTACGTGCTAATTCAAGAGGCAAAGAAAATTGCTAATCTCTTGATCCAAAGGACTAATAGGTGGAACATCTCACCAATTCAACATCAGGAAATTGTAAGAAAGATGACCATGAAGCCACAGAAGGGCTTCATGCTGTTTGTGAGGAAGGGTGACAGCTTTCCACTTATTTTCCCTTTCAGTAGTCCATGGCATATTCTAGTCACAATATGTAACAGAATGCCAAAGACAGATTATGCAGTCCTAGCGATGGAAATTGATTCCTTAGCACTCAATGAGTCACATGCCTCAGGAATTAAATACTCCAATCTGTTATTGTCAGTGTCCTGATGGGTCAACCAGGCTGTGAATAGGAATTTGCATTAAATTGATTTGAGTGTTTTTTCTTGAAATAACATTACTCAGTCAAAGGACACATTCAGACAGAGCTAGACAGGACTGACTGAATTTGATTTGGGAAGGCAGAGTAGCGAGGGATTAGCAGTCAGATTCAGATTTTAAGAGTGCCATAAATCCAGTTTTACAGACTAAGAGAAACTGCTCAACATCCCCTGCGCTGGAAGCAGGCCATACAAGCAAAACAAGATTTGTTTTTTGATCTGAGTATGCAGGTCATAGCCTCGGAGCTATTCACAGGACCATCATGTAACAGAGTAAGTTATTCTTGGAGATTTTCAAGGGATATGATGGGCAGAAGATTGATGGTGTGCCAGATACTCAGAGATGCAAACCAATCCCTGGATTATACCTGCACCCAGGATGTGCTTCTACCTTTTGATTTCATAATAAATTAGTGTCTATGTGCTCTTTACCTTTTATTCACATTAAAACACTTGCCAGCTGGTCCTGCTCTGACAATCAGAGTATTTGCTGTTCTGGGAGTTGGAGTATCTAGCTTTTAGTTCTACCAAGTTCTGTCACACACTTTTGTGACCTCTGATGTTTCAGAACTGATTCCTTTTCTATAAAATGAAGGGTTTGGACCAGTGGATATTTGAGATCTCTTTTAGCTCTAACCTTCTACAATTCTATGAAAATTAAAACCAGTAGAATATTAAGAAAAAAAAAACCTGGCTGGAAGTTCAGGGGCTTCTCATGGAGCCTGAACCCATTACTTACCAATATGAGGGAAGGGAATAAGAGCATTTAAATATGGTAACTACTATGTGCTAAGCACTATAGTATTTCATTTGATCCTTACAACAACCCAGAAGAGTGGGTGCTGTTATTATCCCCATTTTATGGTTTAGGAAACTGAGGCAAATAGAAGTTAAGTGACTTACCCTGCATCACACAACTAGGGAGGTATCTGAGGCCAGAGATGAACTTAGATCCTCCTGACTCCAGGTCCAGTACTCTATGTGCTGTATCACCTGACTGCCTCTAGGCAAAAGATAGGAGTTTTGACTTGCTCTGTTTCTGACTTGGGCTGATTTCTCCCTTCATAGGCAACCTAGTTGCTGTCTGCTCCTCAGAGGTTCACCATACTAATGACAAAATTAGTGTGGACACCCAATTACCATAGCCCATGACAGCTCAGAACTGCCAGCCTTATCCCTACAGGTACCTGGGATTACAGGTGGGCAGTAACATGCCAGGCAATTTTTTTTTTTTAAGCTCAAAGGCTGCTTTAGTGTCTCTCCCTACCTAGGCCATTACTTAAACTGGAAACCTGGAGCTGTCATACAGTGAGGACTGATTTTATTGAACTGAATATAGCTGTTGCGATCATGTTGTTTACCTTTTGTGTCCTTAATATTATTCACATTTTAACAATATTTCAACATAGTTCATGTTTCAGTAGTATTTTTATTGATTGATTCATTCAACAATGCCATGAACACAGTAGGTACTTAAAAGTTGAAATTGAATTTAAGTATTTCTTCAGCATCTGCAATGAATCCAACACTGGTCTAGACATTGTGGCTAGCTCCCGTTAGAATATAAGCTCCTTTTGGGCAAAGATTATTATTTTTTTTGCCTTCCTTTGTAGTCTTAGGGCTTAGCATAGTGCCTGGCACTTGCTAGGTACTTAATGAATTGACTCTGGGATTTGCCAAAGAAGTATATGATACAAATTTATTATCTTCAAAACTATAATCTCATTGCGAAGGCAAGACGTTCTCATGAAATAAGGTTTCACTAGAAATCAAGAGATCTGTCTTCCAAGTCTAGTTTTGTCAGTAACCAGCTATGTCTGGCCTTCAACACTTAGTTTTGCTATCTGTAAGTGAGAGGGTTAGACATGGTCTTTAAGCTCCCTAGGAAGCACAGCCAGGTGGAACAGCGGACAGAGTGTTAGGCACAGTGTGTGGCACATAAATAGGTGCTTAATAAATATTTATTTATTGACTAACTAAGCCTAGAGTCAAGAAAATCTAAGTTCAAATCTAGCCTCAGACACTTACTAGCAATGTGATCATGGCCAAGTCACTTAACCTCGGTCTGCCTCTATTTCCTCAGCTACAAATGGGGATAATAATAGCACTTATCTTATAAAGTTGTTATGAGGAATGAGGTAATATTTATAAAGTGATTACCAGAGTACCTGTCACATAGTAAGTGCTTCTTTCCCTTCCCTTCCAGCTCTGATATTCGATGACTCTGTGAAAATATAAACACTAAATGCTACAAGAGTGTGAAGAGCAGAGATATTTCTGTGGGTTGTAGTGGTCTTTGATGGCTTCATGGGGAAGGCACAACCTGAGCTTGACTCTGACAAATGGCCAGACTTTGAAAATGGCAGCAAAGTGATTGACCTTTTCCACTTTTATTCATATCTAATAGCATTCATTAATGATCTGAGATCATTCTAAGAATTTCCATACGTTTCACCTCTAGAGACATATGGCAGCTAGTAATAACTGGTGTGTTATTGAAAACAAACTTGTGAAAGAACAGCTGTGTATTCTAGGAATACATTAAGGTGAAAAAAATTAGATTGTGTACTTGGGCAGTCATATACACCTTAGTGTGCATTAGCCCAATACCTCAGCACAAACATCATTTTAATTTTTTCAAATTTGTAGATTGTTCAAATAATGTTGTTGGCTTATTGATGAAGCACCCTTTATGATGGTGGTTGGTGAATGATAAGCTATTAGCATGATCATCAGATTTACAGATGATACAAAAGTAAGGAAGATACTTCATACTGAAGGTGAAAGAGCAGGCTGAAAGACTGGAATGTTGAACCAAATCTAATAATAAGAAGCAATAGGGATAAATGTAAAATTTTAGACTTGGGGTCCAAGAAGTCAACTTTACTGGCCTCAGATGCTTGGCACTTACTAGCTGCGTGACCCTGGGCAAGTCACTTAACCCTGATTGCCTCCCAAAAAAAAAAAAAAAGAAGTCAACTTTACCATTACAAGATGGAAAGGCATGGCTAGACAAAAAGTGATTTCAGTTAATTTCCAGCTTAATTTAACATTTCAATTTGGTAGGCAAAAGAGGTGCTACTATTATAGGGTGCATTAAGAAAGATATAGCATCATGGTACAAAGGAAAGACTATGGATTTGAAGTTAAAGGACCTTGATTAATTTCCTGGTTCTGCTACTTGTTGCCTAGGTGACCTTGGACAAGTCACCTTATTTATCTGGGCCTCAGTTTCCTCAACTGAAACATGAGGGAGTTTGGTGAAATAATTTTTAAAGTTTCTTCCATCTCTAAGTCCATGAACCTCTGACTAAGGAAGTGATAGTTCTATTGTACTCTATCTTGGTCATACTTCTTTGTAGTATTTTGTTTTGTTCTTTTAATTTAATTTCAGGAAGGCTATTGATAAGCTAGGGCTTCTAGATAAGTGCAACCAAGATGGCAAAGAATCTGGAGAGTCTTCTACATAAGGATTAGTTGAAGAGATTGAGGACATTTAGCCTGGAGAGGAGAAATTCTATGGTGGGAGAGGGGCATGATATTTGTCTTCAAATACTTAGAGATCTGCCATGGAGAAGAAGGATCAGACTCGTTCTGTTTGGACCTCTAAGTGATAAGAACAATGGGTGGAGGTTGCAGAGACAAGTTAGGTTGGCTATAAGTAGAAACTTAACAATTATTACTATCCATAATCAGAATTGTTGTTTGTCCTTCTTTTTTTGAAGAGAACCAGTGACATCATAGGTGCTATCTTGACATGCAAGGGAATTGGATTTAAGTGAGGCAGAGTTGCACAAAGTCATCAGCCTCATTCTCTCTTCTGGAGTCATTGGAGTCCAATGGAAGGACAAAAGTCAGGATGACTAACAATGGCCTGGGATGCAGTGGACGACCTTGGTGTCCTTGATGTCTGACCAAGCTCCAAGCACTCCGCAGCTTATGACCATTGGAACAAATTGTTCTCATCTGCCCATTTCTCCAGGAGAAATCTTCACATGCTTGAGGCAGTCATCCCCCTAAGTCACCAATGGTTTGAGGCCCATCGGTTACCCTCAACCTACTTTAGCCCAAATGTGAAGATGGTTTACCAGGGTGTGGCTGCTAGGTATGGTCTAGCTTCTTGGAGCCACAAGTGAGAGTTGTATGAAGGTGAACACCCAAGTTGTATGAGCAGTTCTGAAAAGGGCTCAGCAAGCCCTCATCAGAGGTGCCAGTCCACCCTGAATACCCCATACACCCCCATAAGTAAAACAGATTATTTTTGAAGGTCGTCATTTCTTGCTTACTTGACATCTTTCAAGCAAAAATTTGTTGGGGACTTTGAAGAGAGGATTCTTATCCTGTTATGGCTTAGATACAGTGGCCTCTGAAGTCTCTTCCAACTTCAAGATGCTGTGATTCTGAACTTCTGTATCAAGATTTTCCCATGTCAATCATTTCCTGCCCCAAAGTTGCCATGGCAATACTATTAGGGCGTACTTATCACCTGAATGTTACATGAGGGAAATATTAAGTATATGTTGCAAAACATAGGTATTTGCAATGTATCCAAGAGAATATTTCATTTCCATTTGGTCCAAAAATTGACCCACTGAAAATCAATCAACTAATCAATCAGCAAATATTTATTAAGCACCTGCTATGTGCTAGGCACTGTTCTTAATTCTGTAATAAGGGGATTCCTACAAAAGAACAATTATATTCCTTGAGATTAGGAACTGTTGAATTTTTATCCCCAACATGTACCACATAGCAGGCATTCAATAAAGGTTTATTGATTGAATGAGTAAGTCTGAGCTACCTATAAATATAGAAAAATGCTGTCTCCATTTTCAGGCCATGCTCATTAAGATACGGCCAATTGATTGATACCCACAATTTAACAAATATTGATCAAGCATCTACTGTGTGCAGAGCACTTTTCTAGGTGATGGAGTTATGTCAAAGTTTAGATAAGACTGGGTCCCTATCCTCATGGAAGTCACCATTCAGAAGGCCTTACAATCTGGAAAGAAGATGCTGTGAAAAATACTTGATGTGCCTTTTGATGATTGGAAGTCCAAACCAGAAATGGATGAAGGAGCATAGAAACCACCAGCCCTTTGCAACTACTCTCCATCTTTTGAAGATGACAGAGGATACTTCACTAAATTCATAGTCAATAGCAACATGAAAGAACAAATGTCCATCACTGCCACGTTGCATTCCCTAATCAAACATGACTCCCCTCTGGATATGGAATTGACATATCTACATGAGTAAACTGATACTGGATTATGGAAACTGGAATAAAAGAGCATAAATTGAGTTTCTGGATAATCTTCTTGCAGTTTGTAGATGGGAGGGTATGGAGGCCCAAAGTATCTATACATACAGAGAAATATCTAGATGGACAAGATCAAAGAAGTTAAAGAGAAGAACCTATCTTAGTGAAATTACAATAGTCCATGGGTCATCTTGGAGGTAATTAGCAAACAGTACTCCATATTTATGTAACATCTCTTCTCTACCCGCAACAGAATTTATAATCTAGAAAAGGAAGAACTGGGGAGGAAGATTTTGTGAGTTGTGCTCCTAGCACTGTCTAAGGGAACTTAGACTGATTGACTCTTGGAGGGACTGCTGGTCTTTCACCTTTTCTTCCTCTGGGTACTCTGGTACTTTCAGGGATGGATACTGGTGTGGTCTGTATTTATAACAATTCTACTGCTGAAGCAATCCAGAAGTCACCCTCCCCCTTCCTAGTCTCTTCCTGCCCCTCAAGTAGATTGTTGGTTGAAGGGAATGGAATGAAAGCCAGTAAGAATCTCTGAAGATGGGTTTGTTGGGGTATATGATTTATTTCCTTGGCCACTAGGGGGCCCCAGTTGAACATATAATGAAATGGAAATGAGGTTAAGGAGTCTCAGTGGACAGAAGAAACAGCTGGTCAGTATTTGCAGCTGCCACAGCTAAGTTCAGTACAGCAAAGTTATGTTTTGGTAGTGATCTTCAAACAGATTGAAAATGAGAATAGGAAGGGAAATGAAAATTCACTTTACCCCCACCTCTATTGCCAAGGGTCTCATACTATTCTTCACTTCTGGCCTTCAGAATTACCAGAATATGAGTTTCCTATTATCCCTGAGGTTTAGAAGCAAGGATGTCCTGGTGCCAGCTCCAGATCAAATTTACAAACTCTTCAAATCAGGATTTGATTTATTGTTTTGGTGATTTAAGAAAGTGAAAGAGGAACTGTTAATAAGGCAGATTAAATTTAAAAATGTGTGCCATTCACATTTTTATTTTTCCTGGGGAACTTGTTGTTAAACATTTAATAATACACCTCTGCTTAGTAGTGAGTGTTCCTAGGATTATAGTTTCATTGGACCATGGAGTTAGAGATGGAAAGGAGCTTAGAAGTCATCTAGTCCAACACCCTCATTTTATAGTTGGGGAAACAGAGACCCGGAGAGCTTAAGTGACTAGCCCAATGCCTCATGCAAAGTAGGCAATCAATCAATATTTGTTGTGTGAATTGTTTAAAACTCTGGATGTAGTTATCTCATCTCTACCACCTCTTTGACCTTGGGTACAACCTCTCTGGGTCTTAGTTTCAGGTGAGACAACTTATGAATCTCCTTGTCAGGGACAGAGGATACAGGGAGAGTGGTAAGGATTGCCCAACTCCAGACCTGCCTTCCACCCTGATTCCAGAAAACAAATGGTTACAGTTGGAAGGAACCTCAGAGATAATTTCATTGAACTACCTCATTATATAGAGGGGGAAATTGAAGCCCTGAAAAGAGAAGTGACTTGATTCAGCTATTAAATGGCATATCTAATATTTTAATTCTGGTCTCCTAAATCCGAGTCCAATGCTCTTTCTACTATAACATGTCACATAAGTGCTTGTCTCTAGTTGCATTTCTCTGCATAAAAAAGCTATCAAGATCTCTCCCTAGGCAGAAAATCCTAGGAACATATGAGATTAAGGGGAAAGGGTACTTTATTTTCATTTTTTGTTGATATCTTTTGTTTTTACATCACCTTCATTTCCAAATAAACGTCCACTCCTCTCCCCAGAGATACATTGCTTGAAGAAGTTCTCCCCGCCAACTTAATAGTATTTTATTTTTCCAATTACATGTAAAGATAGTTTTCAACATTCACTTTTATAAGATTTTGAGTTCCAAATTTTTTTCTCATTCTGTCCTTCCCCAACCCCCTCCCCAAGATGACAAACAATCTGATACAGGCTATACATGTACAATCATGTTAAACATATTTCCACCTTAGTCATATTATGAAAGAAGAATCACAACAAAAGGGAAAATCTATGAGAAAGAAAACAACAACAACAAAAAAGAGAAAGTAGTATGCTTCAATTTGTATTCAGACTCCATAGTTCTTTCTCTGGATATGGATAGTATTTTCCATCATGAGTCTTTTGGAATTGTCTTGGATCATTGTATTGCTGAGAAGAGCTAAGTCTACCAAAGTTGATCATCGTGCAATGTTGCTGTTACATCATACAATGTTCTCCTGGTTCTGCTTACTTCACTCAGCATCAGTAATGAAGAAGTTTTTTAAAGAAAGAAAAAAAATAGCTGTTCAATGAAACTAACCAACACATCCAGTGGGTAATAATTATGGCTCATGTTCCATACCCATAGCTCCCCAAACTCTGCAAAGAGAGAGGGAAGTGGGTTTTATCCTTTCTTCTTAGAGGCCAAGCTTAATCATTATAATTACACAGTATTCAGTTTCTTTGGTTTTATTTTTATTCTTTCTGTTATTGTTTTTGTAGTCATCATATATTTGTGTATATATACACACACACACACAAATTTATATATGTGTGTGTGTGTATATATATCTTTACTGGTTCATTTCCTTCAGTTCATATGTATCGTCTCATGCTATTCTCTGTTTTCCATTTCATTGACTATCTCCTATTCCTGGAGTGCTCTTACTTCTTATCCCTTGTCCCCTAGCTTTTGTGGTCTCCTTCAGATCTCAGCTAAAATCTCATTTTGTGCAAGAAGTCTTTCCTGATTCCCCTAAATGCTAATGCCTTCTCTCTGAGCCATTCTTTAATTTATTTTATATTATTACATTACATTATAATATTATTATCTATATTTATTCTGTATTTTATTTGTACATAGTTGTTTGCACATTGTTTCCTCCCTTTGACATCCTCAAGGGCAGGAAATGTTTTTGCCGTTTTTGTGTGTCCCTAGCACTTAGCACAGGGCCTGGCACATAGTAATTACTTAATAAATGCTTGTTGACTTGAATTGACTCATCATTTCTTATAGCATAATTCCAATTTCTTACATTTATGAACCACAGTTTGTTTATCCATTTCCTTGTTGATGTATGTCTACTTTGTTTCTAGCTCTTTGTTACTATAAAACGTGATGCTGTGATTATTTGGAGTGGAGGCATTTTAAATGGTACTATTTTGTAAAGGGGAAGAGAGTTTTAGATGCATTGGCCTGTATATGGGAATTATTTTCCTTCCAACTCTTGGATATGAAGGTTTATATGTATGAATGAATGAAAAATCATGAAGGAGCCTCAGTGTTCAGATAGCAAATTGTGACTGAGATTTTAGGGTTCCCAGCTTAAACTGTTTGGGTGAATCTCCCCTTCTTTTTTCCTTTTTCTCTTATAAACTACAATGACCTCTCCAAAATGGTTCAGTCTTCTAGTAGCAATTTATTAGCCTTCAAGGCAAACATAAAATCGAGAATGTAAATAGGTCCATAACTTTAAAGCAGGCATGGTTTACTTGCTGACCTGCACATTTTGAGGGCTGTGTAGCTTAGTGTAATATTTCTAGCATTCCCCCATGTATACAGTGACATATATTCCATAATACTTTACTAAGAGAGCAAAAACAGTCATATGAGAAAGACAAAGAGTATAATTGACTGGGAAGGAGGGAAGAAATCATAGAAATGTAGATTTTAGAGCTAGGAGGGACCTCAAGAAATTATAAGATCTAGTCATCTGCCTTTACAAAGTCAAGATATTATTAAATCCATTTTGTAAGATGATACAACTAAGACTCAGGGAAGCTCAGTACCTTACTGGAGTAGGGTAGTAAGCAGTGAAAGGGGTACTAGGTGCAGTTTTTCTACCTCCTAACACAATACTCTTTTCACTATCCCATCTGGCCTCTTTTCAGAAGTCTTGGTCATGTAATTTAACACCAATCTGTATCCTCATCTGTAAAATGGGAATACTACTATCTGTACTACCTATCTCACAGAGATGCTATGAGGAAATTGATTTTCAAACCATGAAACATTATTCAAATAAACCAATAATACAATAATTGTCATGATTTCTACCACCTCAAAAAACAAAGACACCTGGAATTTATTGGGATGCAATCTGGCCAATCAATGAAGTTTAGATAGCACTCTTTTGGAAGCACTTTTATGCTCTGATGAATGCTTAAGGAGCTAAGGAGTAGTCCATTCAATGTTGGGTTTGCTCACTCACTCACTCACTCACTCTTGACCACTCTAGCTGATAGGGATGGCTCCCTTTCCTAACTCCTCTAATACCAGTGTATAACTTGTCACAAGCTGCCTTGTGTTGTTACCCATCTTTTCATGTACATGTCTTGTCTCCCAAACTTCATTGTAAGCTCTCGGGGTGGAGGAGGGGGAAGGGACTGTGTTATACTTCCCTGTAAGCTCATCAGCACATAATAAAGTGTCTTGCCCATAATAAGCACTCAATAAATACTTTCTGGCTGAACTCTTCTGTTGGCCTGGAGCTTCTGTGAAAAAAGGGGATTTATTTCCTCACCTCCCTCCCCACAGAGTTATTTGGGAACTTAGAATGAGAGCTGGAAGGGATGTTAGAGATCATTAATGAGGTCACATCTATAAAATGCTTTGAGCTCCTCAGAAGTTGACTGGTTTTGTAAGGTGCCTGATAATTTTCCTCTAGAAGATGAGATGGAAAAAGATTGACCATGAAAATATTAACTATCCTTCTTTGCATGTTTAAAGGATATACAAGAACAAAAGGATTACAGCCTCAGTCAGGATTAACTGATCATTTCCTTCCTACATAATAGTATTCAAACATAATCAACTGGTAGAGAAACCCACAAAAACACATAAGGAACTCAATCTATAGGCACAGAAGTCAACTAGTTGCAGGAATTCTTCTTTGGTGTTAGGAAGGAAAATTCCGTTGTGTCTCTTTTTCCATATTTTGTCTGAATCAACAACAGTAGGATCTTATTGTATGTGATGGTGGGGGAAGGGGGAACTGTATTTGGTACACGTGAGTTCTGGTGCTCTCTATATTGTACTGATGACCCCAGCCCCCAAAAGCTTCCTATAATGTTTAGCTTCCCAAGTACCTTTGAAAATTGTGTAGTCACCTACACAAGCTTTGGGGCAGCTAGGTGGTACAGAAGATAGAGTGTTGGGCCTGGGCTCAGGAAGATTCTTCTTTTTGAGTTCAAATCTGGCCTTGGACACTTACTAGCTGTGTGACACTGGGCAAGTCATTTATCTCTGTTTGCTTCACTTTCCTCAGCTTTAAAATGAGCAGGAGGAGGAAATGGCAAACCACTTCAGGATCTTTACCTAGAAGACCCCAAATAGGATCACAAAGGGCTGAACATGATTGAAATGATTCAACAACAACAACAACAATTATACAAGTTTGCCAGTGAATAAATGGGTTGCTAGTGGATGGAAAACTGGAGAATTTCAAAGTGAAACCTTCTTTCATACTATTATGCTTTAACAGTTAAGAAACTCTCACCTTGTCGTTGGACTCCATTGGAAATCAAAAGATAAATACAGTATGTAGCCTAGCGGAGATATAAAAGATGAAGAGAAAATAATACTTCCTTTTCTCTTCAGATCCAGACCACAATTATATTGAATATCATCTAAATATCATCTTCTCTATAATTGCCTTAACCATCACCTACAACTTAACCTACCCACAACCCTTTGGGGTTAATGTATGTGATTGGCCCTCTACATGAACTCTGTAGGAACACAATATTACTTTTGTGTCTTTCATTTTTATCCCCCACATAAACCCATTCCAGCCATTTTGGAAAAAAGAAAACATTCTCTTCCTTTGGTAAAGATGGGGCAGGAGTAGAGTACAGTTCAATAGTGCATGGTATATCAAAAGTTTATAATAATTTAATGAGCCGCTTAGTCTGGGGGAAAAATGCCTCAATGAATGCCCAGAATCAGCACTGATGGTGAGGGGCACAGTAGCTTAGAGTGGCTTAGGGTCTTTATATATACTGCTCCCTCTTTGCTCTCAATTAAATTTGCCACAGCCATCAAAATTCCAAGTTTCATTTCTAGTCAGAAGACTTGAGTTCCAATCTTAACTCTGACACTTGCTATATGTATGACCTTGGGCAAGTAACCTAACATCTCTACACCTCAGTTTCTTTGATCTTCCATGAAATGGAAGAGTTGGACTAGATGACTTCTGTGCCTAAAGCCTAACTATAGTTAGGTGATGACTTCTAGTTAATTTATTTATTTTTCTAAATCTGCAGTCTTGTTCTCACTATGGGATGAGGGGCGAGGGGAAAATGGGGAAAGGGTTGGAGTGCAAGGAAGGCTTCATGGAACAGGTAGAATTGAATTGGACTGTAAAAGATGGGAGAAATCCAACCTTTATAAGGTGAAGGCAAAGAGAACAATTTGAACAAAGGCAGAGGGTTGGGAAAGCTCATTCTAGAGCCAGAGAAACACAGTCTAATTTGGTTGAAACAAAAAGAATAGTGGAGGAGAGCACTGTAGTAGTATGTAATAACATTAGGAAAGTAGAATGATACTAGACTATAGAGGGCCTTGAATGATTCTGGAGTATTTTTTTAAATTAGGGTAAATATCTATTTTATAACATCTGAGAATCTTGAAGACCAAATAAAAAAATCCACAGAAAATATCATGTCAAATAAAATTGCAATGTTGATTATTCAAATTAAAGATCCCAACAGTGACTGATTGCCTGTACTACCCCCTACATGATTACCAGTGTCCCCAAGTTCCAAGTGCATTAGTCTCCCAGGCTGCCACTTTCTGTCTTTTCCCAATATCCTGTAAGTTTATCTTTGCTAATAGTATTACCCCCTCTTGATTACCTTTGCCTTTAATTCCAATAGTCTCAGAATTATAGATTTTGAGTTAGAAGGAACTGAGTCCAATTTATACCTGATCCACAATAGCCTTGACAGTTTGGTAGATAAGTGGTCATTCAGTCTAGTTTTCACATTTTCCCTCTAAATGAGGGAAAATACATTGATAAAATATCTCATTTTTACTGTTCGGTTGGGAGGGAGGTCTCGCACCTGTGATTTCATAGGTATAGAGAAAACTACCTCCCTTGAAGCAAGCAACTTCTCTGTAACTGGGAGATACAGAGAAGTTATCAGTCAACTAGCACTTAAATAGTTACTATATCCCAGGCACTGTGCTAAGTCTGGCGTTATAAAGAAAGACAAAATCATGCTCCCCACCCTCAAGGAGCTCACATGCTAGTAGAGGAGAAAAAATGTAAATAACTATGTGTAAAAAAGATATAAATGATTTACCCTTGGTCACACAGCTATTATATGTTAGAAACAACACTTTAATTCTTGTCTTCCCTACTCAAAGGTCGGTCCTACACCCTCTATGCCATGCTGTCTCTCCAATGCACTAATTACTGAGAAATCTCTCCTTAAATCAGGGATAAACTTGTTTCATTGAAAACCCCACTCACTGCTCTTAGTGCTGTTATCTGGGGTCAAGCAGAAAACATTTAATACCACTTCCATACCACAGACATTCAAATACTTTGCAACAGCTATCCTGAGCCTGCTAAGATTTCTTTTTTCCAAGCTAAAAAGCACAGTTCCTTCAATTGAACCTTATGACATTATATCAAGTTCCTTCACCGTATTGGTAGCCTTCCTGTGGGTGGGCTCCAGGAATTCAATATCTTTTCTAAAATATGATGTTCAGAACCAATCCAACACCCTAGATGTGGCTTGACTAGGGCAGAGTGTAGTAGATCCATCACTGAACTTCTTCTGAACACTTTTTGTTGTTGTTCAGTCCTGTCTGACTCTTTGTGACCCCATTTGGGGTTTTCTTGGCAAAGATACTAAAGTGGGTCACCATTTCCCTCTTCAGCTCATTTTGTTGATGAGGAATTGAGGCAAACAGGGTTAAGTGACTTGCCCGATGTCACACAGCTAATAAGGTTGGATTTGAAATCAGGAAGATTCATCTTGATCACCTTTGTCCATGTCTAGTGCTCAATTCACTGTGCTACCTAGTTGCCCTGTCTCCTGAATACTACACCTTTCTTTTCTTTTCTTTTTTTCGGCTAGGCAATGGGGTTAAGTGGCTTGCCCAGGGTCACACAGCTAGTAAGTGACAAGTGTTTGAGGCTGGATTTGAACTCAGATCCTCCTGACACCAGGGCCAGTATTCTATCCACTGCGCCACCTAGCTGCCCCCATTACTACACCTTTCTTGATGGATTCTAAGGTTACACTGGTTTTTTTGTTGCCATATCACACCATTGCCTTATCATACTATCGTCTCATATTGGGCTTGCAGTTCACTGAAACCTTTAGTCTTTTTCCCTTCACGTAGACTGTTATGTATGTCCACCCATCCTTCATCTAGTACTTGTAGACTGATGTTTTGAATCCAAGTATAAGACTTCAAATTTATCTGTTTTCAATAAACGAATTGACAAATTATATGTCAGGCACAGTGCTATTAAATTCCATCTTATTAGAGCCATCTTCATGTGCTAGCTTGCTGAAATTTTTTTTTTGCATCTTGACTGTCATCCAAAGTGTTAGCCATCTTTCTCAGATTTGTGTCATTGGAAAATTTGATAAATATGCCATTTATGCCTTCATCAAAGACATTGATAAAATGTTGAACTGCACAAATCTGAATACAAATTCCTGGGATGCTCCACTATTCTTCCAAGTTGCTGTCAACTCATTAATGACTTCTCTTTGTGTCTGATCCTTCAACCAATTCTAAATTCATCCAACAGTGTAATCATCTAGATGAAAATTTCCCCTTTAATCCATGAGTAAACTATGAAAAATTGACAAATGCTTTTCTGAAATTGAGGTAAACTATGTATCACCTCCCTGATTTACCAATCAAACAACCTTATAAAAAAGGCAATGAGGTTAGTCTGAAATAACTCTCTCTTTTGAAGCCATACTATCTTTCTGTAATCACTATTTCTTTTTCTAGAACTTTACTAATCAACCCTTTCATAATATGTTCTGCAGTTTTGCCATGGATTATAGTCAACCTCACTGACATGTCGTGTAAATTCATCAGTAAATTCTTACTGATTTTTCTTGATTTGTGTCTCATAACTGTGGGTGCCCTGGTTCCTCTTCTCTTCCCTATCTCTACATTACATTCTATCAACAGGTGATTTCATCAGTTCCCAAGCCTTTAATTATCATCTTTATACAGATAATTCCCAGTTCTCTATATACATTCTTAATCTGTGTTTTGAACTCTAGACCCACATCACAAACTGCCAATTGGACTTGTAAGCTGGATGTTCCACAGTGTAACATAGGAGCTCTTCAGCTCCGGCCTCTAGCAGGTTCACTCTGGATCCAGGCAGACAGAAGGACAGCAGTAAAGACATTAATTTACTTTATTCTTCCCGATGGCTGCAAGTCGGGAGGAGGTGAGGGAGCTCAGCTGATACAGTATCCACCTAATTACTCTTCTCAGGGTGGCCAGTGAGACAGGGGGAAGGGAGGGAGCATCCACCTTTACAGTATCAGCCCTTGGAACAGCCGCCTAATTATTCCTCTCATCTTGGCTGGGGAGGCAGGGGAGGCCTTTATCATCCATGTTCACTGACCAGTGCTAGTTTAATTTAAAGAGAAACAGACAAAGAAGGCAATATGCCAACCATAAGCTCGTAAGTTTTCATTAACTTTGGTTATATCAGCATAGAGCGGGCATAGTGTGGCTATTTATGAGCTAAACTCAAATGTTTATATTACCTATGGTTACACACAATGAAATTGTTTATGGCCATGATCCTGGGAACTTTTATCAAACTGGATCCATGCCACGTTACATACATATAGGCACCTCAAACTAAATATGTTCAAAATAACTCATTACTCTTCTCCCCAAATTCATCCCTGTTCTAAACTTCCCCATTTCTGTCGAATGTGACTTAGTTATCTAAGTTTTTAGCCTTGGTGTTATCCTTGACTCTTCACTTTTCTTTACATAACCAGTAAGCTGACAAATTTTGATAGCAGACAAATTTCTACCTCCACAACATCTCTCTTATCTCTTCTCTTATTCTCACTCACATAGCCTACTCCCTAGTTTAGGACCTCAACATCCCTCACCAGGGCTACTGCTATAGTATCCTAATTGCTCTCTCTGCCTCAAGTCTCTTCCCATTCAATAATCCTATGCATAGCTGCCAAATTGTCTTTTTCTAAAACACAGATCTGACCTACCTTGTTATTCCCCTATTCAATAAATTCCAGGGGCTCCCCATTGAATTTAGAATCAAATATGATTTCATCTTTAACTCATAGTTTTAAATTTCTATTTCTCTTTTTGTCCAGAATTTTAATGTACATAGTAGTTTGATGATATAGATACATAATAAACATGTATCAATTAGGGATATCTATCTATCTATCTATCTATCTATCTATCTATCTATCTATATATGTAATTTTTTGACAGATAGTGGCACAAAATTAAAGATGTTTGAAAACCACTGATCTGATCCAATCTCCTCATTTTAGAGATCAGGAAACTGAAGCCCAGAGGCAAGAAGTGATTTGCCCACTGTCACATGGGTAGCAAATAGTAGAGCTGGATTTGAACTTGAATCGTCTGATGATAAATAAAGTGCTCATTTTCCTCTGCCCTCATGATTTTGCCTAATACCCAAGGGCTTTCACCAACCAGTTAATAACATTTGACAGTTATACCTGTACTATGTTTTCTTAGTACAAACACTACGCTATGTACAAATAAGTACCTAGACCTCCATTCCGCACACAGCTTACCCCTAGGGTTTGTATAACATTTACATTCTCATACCTGTCAATCACCTCAGCCACCAGCTAACCAAACTGGAGAAAGAAGAGATGGGGGAGGTTGAGGTTGAGGATGGAAGTAGAATATTGTTTTGACTATCTTAACTGGATTTATTAGGGAAGGGATGGGGATAGAGCTGGTTCATTTGATTAAGACTGAAGTCACTATTCACTGAATCACCAATCCCATTGTCTTCTTCACTTTGGGGATGGTCAGGTATCAGATGTCTCAAAAGTCTTAGAGCAGTTTTAAGCTTTACTATCTTAAAATTGTACTAAGACTTTTAAAACACTGTGTATATACCCAAATTTACTGGAGGAAAAAAGTAGAAGACATAAGTGGTTTTTCATTACTAATCATCAGGGAAAAAAAATCCTTCCAGGACAACTGGGGAAGAGATGTAAAGAAGAAGACTTCTCAGTTTGTGGGGATGTGATAGAGAATGATTAACACACCACACCACACACACACACACACACACACAGGCACGAGCAATGAGGGAGTGAGGGATGATCTCATCGTGAGTAGGGACTCAGCCAGGCAAGGCCAATGGGGGAAAATTACTGGGAGGAACTTCAAAGGTTGGCAACTACCCCTCACTGAAGAGAGCATCCTGGAACTGAGTCAAATGCAGCCTGAGCTCAGCAGTTAAACCATCCAAACACAGCTCCAATGCTCTCAAAGATTTGTCCAGAGAAAAAGACAAGGTCCTGTCTGTTAATATCACACAACAGATGCTGCTCAGGAGCTCCTTAACTAATGATTCGCTGGAGCCAAAGCATCATTGTTTAGAGTCAGCTTCAAGGAGAGATTACCCAAATCTTTCTTTGGTTCACTTGCCCAGATAACTATCCTATGGATCTTTGGAAGACCTTGGCTCTGTGTGAAGTAACCGGTGGCAGAGGCAATACTGTATTTTTCAGCTGACTTTGCTTAGTTATACGGTCATCCCTTTGATTATCTGGGCAGTGATCTGACTCTGTATATGACTGAGAATACATCATTCACGAGTAACAGCTACTACTCTGGCCCCTACTGCCTGAAGGCTAAGTATGGTACATTTCACCCTACCTCCAGGGTTCTCTAATACCCTTAAAGGGTTTGGGGTATACAGGATCTCTGTCCCTACTAATGGTGTTCCTCTAACTGTAGGGGAGTTCCTTGTACCCCAGTTACATTTAATCATTTAACAGTTGGGTTAGCATTTACAAAGGAATATTTTCTTTAACAGTATAACACACATATAAACATACTCCCTCAATACCTGGGGCATAATGTCCCCTGAACCTCCTCGTATAGGGAGGAGGAGGGAATTAGACTCACAGTTTAGCTCATTTCCTATATAGCATAGTCTTAATTCTAATTACAAAGCACTCTTTTGGCTTGCACCCCTGGCACCCGGGCTTTTAAGGGCTTTCCAACAGGACCTGTGGCAGTATCCAGTCTGGGATCCTGACTCCAAGGTTGCTATGGCTCAATTCCAGATCCAGGGGATTCTACTATCTGCACTTGGAACTGAAGACAATTCAAAAACACAACCCCTAGACCAGTTCTTGGGGATACAAGGTAAAGGGGGGAGATAAGGAGGTAAGGCTACTCTTTTCCTCATCTAGTCAGTTCATAATGCCTTCTCTTTAATCCTCTCCCTTAAGGTCTAGTGACCTAGGAAATGGGTTTTATTTTGGACTAATTGTACCCTTCGGTCAGTAATATTTGGAGGGCAGATATAAGTCTAGCTTAGTACCCACATGAGATGCTGGAGAAATGAGTGTCTAGCCTCATGGTCTTTCTCCTGCTCGTCTGAAGACAGAAATTGAATTTTCTCTTGGAGAGGGGTGGGCAAGAATCCAGAAGTATCTATCAATGCCTTTATGTAAACAACATTTAGATGACCTATGTGGATGTAAGTATCTTCCATGGGTACACAGAATCTTATAATCATTTTTAAGTTTTTATAATGATTCAAACTCATAACAAATTTGTTAATTTTCAACCAAGTTAAAAAATTTTAAACACCTACCCTGTGGAAAGCACTATATTAGGTATTGAGGTGATGTAAAGATCATAGAATTATATACTTATAGCTAGAAGGGATCCCAGAGGCCATCTAATACAACTTTCTCATTTTATAGATGAAGAAACTGAGGCCCAGAGAAGTTAGGAATGCCCAAAAACACATATGTAGAAGGGGAAAGAGGCAGGTAGATGGCACAATGGGTAAAGCTCTAGACCTGGAATCAGTAAGACTCAGGTTCAAATCCAGTCTTAGATACTTGTTATTGTGAGGAAAAAATGAGATGATATTTGTAAAGTGTTTTGTAAACTTTAAAGCTCTCTTAGCCTTGAATGATAAAATAATAATAATGATAATGATAATAATAATAATGATGATAACTGAATACCTCTGATTCCAAATCCATTGCTCTTTTCACTCTATTGCAGTGCAAAAAGGCTCAGTTACTTTCCTTTGATTATATGTAGCACATGCAGAGACAACTATAATACAAATTCAAATTCAAATATAAACAGGTTAAATGCATAGGAAAGATAAAAACACTATGTTTGGTGAAGTTTAAGGAAGATTCATTTCTGACTGGGGAGAATTAGAGAAGACCTCATGGAGAATAGAGAAGAATAGAACTTAGTCTTGAAAAGGGAGTAGAAATGTAACAAGTGCTGGAGGATTTGGGCATTTCAAGCTTAAGCAATAGTGTGAGCAAAGACATGAAGTCAGAGCAGAGGAGGTAGAGGTCCTTAGGGGACCTGCTCTAAGGTAGAGATAAGAATGATGCATAATTAGCACACATGTATATAAATAGGCTTGCTAAATTTGTTTCTCTAAATAGGTTAAATGTTCCCCTTCCGCTCTCATATTTACAATCCATTTGCTTAGTAACACCTCCCTCCTCCTCCCTGCCTTTTCCATCCCAGCTCCTGTCTGTATTGTCACAGATTCTGAATTAAGAGAATCTGAAATAATGAGATTTTACTGTAGTTATATTTCTTGCTCAACTTATTAAACTTTGGAGGAAGTAGAGAGTGTGATATTGACTAAATCCTCTGTGACCAATTTAGTCAGCAAGATCGTAATTTGGGGATTTTTGTTTCAATCAATTTTCTAAAGAAAAAAGAACCCAAATAAATAAGCTCTAAATGCAATACCCTCAGATCCAGTAAACAGCATGTGAGCACTGATGAAATTTGGCTTTATCGCTGAACCATGCACCAATGCCAACCAGAAGAACCTTGTTTTCTTCACCACAATCAATAGTGAGCACTTTCATTTCCTGCCAATAAATTTTGGTCTTTGTCTTATTGTTAGTTATGGAGAAGTTTTTAATTTGGTTTTCTTCCTTGGAATTAATGGGTGCCCAAATAGCTTCATATTAATCCTCTCTCTAGCAATAATTTTCTGAACAGAGAAACATAATTCATGTCAGCCACAATAAAGGGGCTCTGATCTTGGTAAAGTGGTGAGAGATCATCATTGCCATTATCATCATCTTCATTATTATTAACTATTAGTGATTCTTGTTCTCTCCATTTTCTTTTTTGCAAGAGGTAAATTGGGAGCACAGAGTCTCTGATTGGAGAGGCACTGGGGAAAAGGAAGAGAATTTTTCTCTACTTTAGAATCGCAGATACGCGTAGGCCAAAGGGGGGGGCATGGTAGGAAGAAGTAGGCTAGGGCTAGACAGAGGACTGGCCTGGGATTCCCTGAAGTACACTCTTGGTTCCTTTCTTTACTTCTGCTCAGAGCATACTCAGTGCTTTTCTCTTAAAGTGACCACAGAAGTTGACTCTTTTCTTCCTCATAACTCTCTATTTCATCTATCATCTTATTTTATTTATAGTATGCTTTACAATCTGCAGAATGCTTTCATTTGATTTTCACAACAGCCTTGTGATGAATATAGAAAGGGTTTTATTATCTTGATTTAACAAATGGAGAAAGGAAGGCTCTGAGAGGTTAAGCTACTTGCTAAATGGTGGAATTAGGACTCACACCAATGTTTTCTGACTCTAAGCTAGTTCTCTTTGAACTATACTTATCATTCTGTCTGTTGCTCTCTACATTTTGTGTAAGAGGGCTCATGCAAAAGATTTCTTTTGCTGTGTTGAATACTTTCATTGGCTTTTGGTTTCTAATACCTTCCTTCTCTCCATTTAATAATATAATGGGCAACAATCCTTGTACAACTTTTTACTCTTTCCACAAAAAGCAGAATATCAAAAGTTTATAATAAGTGATTTTTTTATTCTTTGGAATAGTCAGCTCTAAATCATTAGTTCTGATAGTACCACCTCCCTTCAGAGGCTTGATAATACATCCTATTTCTTGGGTTGTGATTTCTGTTTCTGTTTGGTTCTTTATTATCCAGGAGAATACACACACACACACACACACACACACACACACACACAAAATCACACATATATACATATACACATGCATACATATATATATACATACAAATATATATGTATTTATATTAATTTTTCTCTCTACATTATGCTTCACGTTTTATTTTAAATAGCAACTATACATGAAGGTCTGTTGTAGGTGCTGGTCTCTTGAATATTTCAAAGGAGCCATCAATTTGTTGATGTGGATGTTTCCTTTAATCAATACAAATCATAGCTCATTTATAACTTCCCTTTCTGTATGATTCTTGTCCATGTTTCCCCATGGCCCTAACCAATGGTTTAAACCTTCCTCTAAGTCTTCGTTTATTTCTTGAATATCAGTGTAGCACTTGGGTTGTTCATCTATTACCTCTCACTTGTACTACATGATTGGCCTACCTCCTTTTCCAATTATATATTTCCTCTAAGAAATCTACTATGCCAGCATAGAAACTGATTAAACAGTATCTGCCATGACAAACCCAGGAACTATATGAATACAATTAAAAACACTTTTCACGCAAATAAAGTCAGACCTGAACAATTGGAAAAACATTAATTGTCTATGGGTAGGCTGAGCCAACATAATAAAAATGACAGTTCTACCTAAATTAATTTACTTATTCAGGGCCTTACCAATCAAAGTACCAAAAGTTGTTTCATAGAGGTAGAAAAAATAATAAAATTCATCTGGAAGAACAAAAGGTCAAGAATATAAAGGAAATTAATAAAAACAAATGTGAAGGAAGGTGTCCTAGTTGTACCAGATTTCAAACTGTATTATAGAGTGGTAAACATCGAAACAATCTGGTACTGGCTAAGACACAGAGAAGTGGATCAATGGAATAGATTAGGTACACAATACAGAGCAGTAAGAGATATTAGTAATCTAGTACTTAATAGACCCAAAGATTCAAGCTTTGGGGACAAGAATTCACTATTTGACAAAAACTGCTGGGAAAACTGGAAAATAGTATGGCAGAAACTACACATAGACCAACATCTCACATTGTACACCAAGATAAGATCAAAATGAGTATACAACTTAGACAGAAAGGGTGATACTGTAAGTAATTTAAGAGATCATAGAATAGTTTACCTATCATGTCTATTGATGAGTGAAGAATTTATGACCAAACAAGAGATAGAGAGAAGATTTCAGTTATATTAAATTAAAAAGGTTTTACACAAACAAAACCAATGCAGCCAAGATTAAAAGAAAGGTAGAAAGCTGGGAAAAATTTTTTTACAGCAAGTCTCTCTGATAAAGGCCTCATTTCTCGAATATGTAGAGAACTGAGTCAAATTTATAGGAGTACAAGCCATTCCCCAATTGAGAAATGGTCAAAGAATGTGAGTAGGAAATTTTTCAGATGAAGAATGAAAGCTATGTATAGTCATATGAAAAAATCTTCTAAATCACTATTGATTAGATAAATACAAATTAAAACAACTCAGAGGTACATATCAGATTGGCTAGTACGACAGAAAAGAAAAATGAAAATGTTGGAGGGGATGTGGGAAAGTTGGGACATGAACGCTCTTTTAATGGAATTGTGAACTGACCCAACCATTCTGGAGAATTTGTAGCCCTATGCTCATAGGGCTATAAATCTGTGCAGCATTTCTTTTTGGTGTCAAAGAATTGGAAATTGAGGAGATACCTATCAATTGGAGAATAGCTGAACAAGTTGTGATGATTGTGATGACATATTATTGTGCTATAAGAAATGACGAACAAGACGATTTCAGGAAAACCTGGAAAGACATGAACTGATGAAAAGTGAATTTTGTAGAAGCAGGAGAACATTGTACAGAGTGATAGCAATATTATAAGATGATTAACTGTGAATGACTTAGCTATTCTTAGCAATACAATGATCCAAGACAATTCCAAAAGACTCATGATGAAAAATGCTATTTGCCCCCAGAGAGAGAACAGAATACAGATCAAAGCATACTGTGTTTCACTTTTAAAATTTTTTTTCCTGGTCTGTGTTTTCTTTCACAATATGAACTGTATATATGTATACACATATATGTATATGTATCTGTGTGTATATATACACATACCTACATATACACATACATACATATATATGTATATATATACATATATATACATATGTATATATATATGTATATATATATACATATATATATATGTATAGTAATTGAATATTGATCAACCATGCCATTCCACCTTCAATTCTGGCACCCTCACCTCACTGGCCTTTGGAGTTTGATGTCTCTGAGTGGGAAGGAGGATGTTACTCTCCTCTTTCCTCTCTTCACCTTAAGCCCTAGAAGCTGACATTTGTTTTTTTTCTCTTGGAGGTCTGGGTTTTTGCCCTTTCAGAGTCATCTGTCTTTCAGTCTTTGTTGGAAATGATCAGAAACAATAATACTACCAGTAGAGAAATCTTGCGTTACCTTGCCTTTTTCCTTTAGTCTTCCTACTATGCTTGGGTATGGATGCCATGGTGGGGAAAAGGTCCTTGGAAGAGAGAATGTGTCCAAAGTATCCTATGTATAGGGCTAGAAAGGACCTTGAAGTTTATGTAGGCGACCCTACTTCCTCTCATTTAACAGATTTGAAAATTGAGGGTCAGAGAGATCAAGTAACTTGCACAGAGGATGTAAGAGGCAGAATTAGGATTTGAACTCAGCTCCTCTGACCCCAGAACTTTTGCCACTGTACCATACTGTCTCTGTTTTCCTCATCCTTTTGATTCAGAGTATTTTTTTCCTATAGGGAAAACCCCTATCATTCTCACCCCTTTTCCTGCTACCTTGACCCCATCTGTTCCCACTTTCAGTCAGAACAATATCTTGATGACCCTTGATGGTTATACCTTCCTTCTGAGATTATCTCCAATATATCCTGATATATGTCCAAGATATCAACAGTATAATCTTGCTTATCTATAGTTGTTTGCCCATTATTTCCCCAATTACATATTGGTTCCTTGAAGGCAGGGACTCTTTTTACCTTTTTTTGTTTCCCTAGACTGAATATACTTTTTGCCACTTCTTGTACATAGAAAATACACTGCAGCCTACTTATGCCTACCATGGATCTCACTATTTCCCCCTGGACCACTTAGAATTTTGATTCTTTAGAGATTGTTACAAGATTTGCAATCATCAATCCGTAAGTTTTTTAAATTAAATGCGTATTATGTGCCAGGCACTGTGTTAGGTGCTAGGGAACAAATATAAAGAATGAAACAATCCTTCCTCTTAAGAGGATAACATTCTTTTGGGAGAGACATCTCTGCTCTGAGTTTCACTTCTGTATGACCAATTACCTACTGGACATTTCAGAATCGATGTCCCAGAGACATCTCAAACGCAGTATGCTCTAAGCAGAATTCATTTTCTCTCCTACCCCACCCCCTTAGCCCCATTTCTCTTCCAAATCATAAAGAGGATATTAAATTTAATTTAATTCAATCCATTTCAATTCAATTCATCAGGCATGTACTTGTCATATGCCAATCACTATGCTGAGTGCTCAGGATAAAGAGACAAAAATGAAACAACTTCTGCCCCCAAAAGCTTATGGGACAATAATTGGGATAATAACTATTGGAACAAAGAATTTTGCCTATGTACCCTGCTTCCAAGTCAAGCCTTAAAGCTTCCACAGACGTGGATTCCACTTGATGTCTTTGCTAAACAGGTTCGTGTTGCTTTGGGCTTCTCTGGGCTTATTCACCCAATAATGCAATTAGGCGGCATGGTAGATAGAGTATAGAACTTAATGTCAGGAAAACTCAAGTTCAAACCTGAACTCAGGTACTTCTAACTCTGTGACCCTGGGCAAGTCACTACATTTTTGTCTGTCTCAGTTTATTCATCTGTAAAATGAGGATAATAGCAGAATCTACCTGCCTGGGTTGTTAGGATACAATGAGATAATATTTATAAGGCAATTTAAAAACCTTAAGGCATTGCATAAATGTTTCTTCTTGTTCTTCTTGTTCTTCTCCATCTCTTCCTTTTCTTCCTCTTCCCCTTCTCTTTCTCCTTCTCCTTCTTCTTCTCCTTCTCCTCCTTCTCCTTCTCCTTCTCCTTCTCCTTCTCCTTCTCCTTCTCCTTCTCCTTCTCCTTCTCCTTCTCCTTCTCCTTCTCCTTCTCCTTCTCCTTCTCCTTCTCCTGCTTCTCCTCTTCCTCCTCCTCCCTTTCCTCCCTCTCCTCTTCTTCTTCCTCTTCCTCCTCCTTCTTGTTCTCCTCCTCCTCCTTCTTCCTCTTCCTCTTCCTCTTCTTCTTCTTCTTCTTCTTCTTCTTCTTCTTCTTCTTCTTCTTCTTCTTCTTCTTCTTCTTCTTCTTCTTCTTTCTTCTTCTTCATATTTAACACTGTGAAAACCTATGATTCCTTGGGCTAATAGAATTCCATAGGCCTTCTAAATGGTTTGGGATAGGTACAGATGGCACAGACAGTTGTAGCTGTGTCCAGTAAGTATTTGGTTTCTTCTGGTTATAACCAGGGATGTGCTGGAGCCAGCTAATACTGGTTTAGAAGAGCAGATTGTTAAATTTTCAATGTACACATTTATACCTCTGAAATCAGTGAATGCCACAAATCAGGACTTGATTTATTGTTTTGTTGATTATTTAGAATTTAAAAAAGTGATAGAAAAAATGTTAATTATGCAGGTTAAATTTTAAAGTATCTCATGCATATATATATATATATATATATATATATTTTTTTTTTTTTTTTTTGGAGATTCTGTTGTTAAACATTTACCTGCAAACCCTGGGTATAGCCAAAGTAAACCTCTGTTCAAGAAGGCAATGTGCTATCTGGATGTCCATCTGACTGTTTGAGCTCAGGGGCAGCTTCTGGTTTGAGGAGCTCCTGAGGAATAACTCTTTGGGACTGGACAGAATTCTACAAGCCTCATTTATAACTGTTTAAAAAAGATGAGTTTCTGTTTCAATTCTGGGCCAGACTCAGTATTCTAGGAAAAGGCACTTCTGTACTAATTGTATTTCCTAGGCAGAAGGGTAGATAATTTTCATTTTGCTAATTTTTCTTACATGAGTTTTTGGTCAATATCTTTTGAAAAATCACAGATCTCACTGAGGAGTGCCGATTATGCTCTGGGCCTTTATTTAATTAGCAAAATTTCATCTGCAAACAGGAAAATGTAGATGGTCTCACCATCATTAGGGGATCTCCCTTCCATTTGGATGCTACAGAGAATATTCTCCGTGACAGTGATAAACACCTTCAGTGAGTACATGTCTTCCTGTTTTAATTCTTGATTGACATTAATAATTAGAGGGTTACTGAATAGAGTTATCTCTATGGCTGCATTTATTAAGAGATCTTGTAAAATCTTAACTTACTGAAGATCCTGCTTACTGAAGAACTTTATTTTTTGCTCTTTTTGGTTGAGGCAATTGCTGTTAAGTGACTTGCCCAGGGTCACACAGCTAGTTAAGTGTCAAGTGTCTGAGGCTGGAGAACTTTTTTTTTTATTAATTTATTTTGATTTATCAACAATCACCTCCATAGGCTTTTCAGTTTAAAATTTTTCTCCTCTTCCCTCTCTGCCTCTCTCCCCAAGACAGCACACAATCTGATATAGACTATACATACATATTGCTATTAAACTCATTAGTGATGTTATAAGTAAGAATTAGAACCAATAGGAGGAACCACCAGAAAGAGGAAGCAAAGCACAACAGAAGAAAAAATAGCAAATAGTATGCTTCGATCTGCATTCAAACTGTATAGTTCTTTCTTTGGATGTGGTTAGCATTTTCTATCATAAGGCCTTTGGACATGTCTTAGATCCTTGCATTGCTGAGAAGGGCTAAGTCTATCAATGTTAGTCATCACACAACATGGCTGTTACTGTGTACAATGTTCTCCTGGTTCTGTTTACTTCACTCAGCATCAGTCCATACAAGTCTTTCCAGGTTTTTCTGAAGTCTGCCTGCTCATCATTTCTTATAGCAAAATAGTATTCCATTACATTCATATACCACAACTTGTCTAGCCATTCCCCAACTGATGGGCAGCCTCTCAATTTCCAATTCTTTGCCACCACAAAAAGAGCTGCTATAAATATTTTGGTAATGTGGGTCCTTTTCCCATTTGTATGATCTTTTTGGGATACAGCCCTAGAAGTGCTATTGTTGGATTAAAGAGTATGCACATTTTTATAGTCCTTTGGGCATAGTTCCAAATTGCTCTCCAAAATGGTTGGATTATTTCAGAACTCTACCAACAATGCATTAGTGTTCCAGTTTTCCCACATCTTCTCCAACATTTGTCATTTTCCTGTTTTGTCTTGTTGACATGTCAATTCCATACCAAACTACCAAAAATTATTTCATAGAGCTAGAAAAAATAATAAGAAGATTCATTTGGAATAACAAAAGGTCCAGAATATCAAGGGAACTAATGAAAAGAAATGCAGGGGAACGTGGCCTAGCAATTCCAGATCTTAAATTGTATTATAAGGCAGCAATAATGAAAACTACTGGCTAAGAAGTAGAATCGTCGATCAGTAGAATAGGTTAAGTATGCAAGACACAGTAGTCAATGACTGTGGTAATCTATTATTTGATAGACCCAAAAATCCCAGCTTCTGGGATAAGAGCTCACTATCTGACAAAAAACTGCTGGGAAAAATGGAAAAGAGTATGGGGGAAACTAGACATAGACCAAAATCTGACACCATATACAAAAATTAAGTCAAAATGGGTTCATGATTTAGATATAAAGGCTGATACTGTAAACAAATTGGGAGAGAAAGGAATAGTTTACCTACCAGATTTACGGAGAACAGAAGAATTCATGACCAAACAGGAGATAAAGAACATTATGAAATGTAAAATGGATAACTTTTATTACATTAAATTGAAAAGTTTTTGCACAAAGCCAATGCAACCAAGATTAGAAGGAAAGTAGAAAATTGGGAAAGAATTTTTACAACTCAGGAGGACCTGAGTTCAAATCCAGGCTCAGACACTTGACACCTATTAGCTGTGTGACCTTGGGCAAGGCATTTAACCCTGATTGCCTCACCAAAAATAAAAGGGCCTCATTTCTAAAATATATAGAGAATTAAGTCAAATGTATAAGGATACAAGTCATTCCCCAACTGATAAATGGTCAAAGGATATGAACAGGGAGTTCTCAGATGAAGAAATTAAAGCCATCTATAGTCATAGGAAAAAATGCCCTAAATCACTATTGATTAGAGAAATGCAAATCTATACAACTCTGAGATACCACATCACAGTTATCAGATTGGCCAGCATGACAAAACTGGAGAACTTTTAAGTTTATATTTTGCTCTACCTAACCAAATAGTATTCTTTTTTTTTTTGTTTTTGGTCCATAAACAAAAAACCCAGTAGGATCCTATATTCTCTGTAGCTTTTAGCTAATTTTGACTGGACGTGCGATTTCCCTTATATAGGAAACTCCTGTAACTTTATACCTTTGCAGTTTGGCACTGGTACTGTAACTTATACCGTTAGAAAGCTGTCTAGGGGCACTGAGAGATTACTTTAAAAATAACTTGCCCAGGCTTACACCCAGAATATACGTCAGAATGATTTGTACCCAGATTTCCCTGACTCCAAGACCACTTGTCTATTTTTAGTCAATTGTGTGAATATAGTGATATGATTTGCTATTTAAAAAATCATTTACAGAAGTCTCACTGTTTTCTAATATTTTTTATCAAGGATATATATATATATATATATGTATATATACATATGTGTGTATGAATATATACGTATATGTATGTATATACACACTCAATGTATGTGTAGATAATTCTCACAAAAATCTAATAAAGATGAGAAAATTGGCAATCCACATTTATTGATTACTTTTCAATTGTCCTTTTTGGCCAGTGGTATCATGCACGGTTTTTTCCCATTCTTTAGTATCTTCCCTTCTTTGAGATATTTTGTGAAGTGAAACCTCAACACATCCAATATTATATTGTCCTCAGTGCGGCCTTCCTCAATTTGTATTTGATCTGGTATAGCCCTCCCCTTATGTTGTGTTCCTAAGTGTCTTTGAAGTATAAAAGCATGCCCTCCATCACCAATGAGCTCCCACGAAACTACCGGATTATCCAAGTACTTTGATCGCCTACAAACCATGGCTTATGAACCTCCCACACCCGCCGACATATTTACTTTTACTAATCAGAGAATACACTTATTTCAAAACAGCCATTTAATGAGACCACATAGCAATAAAAACAACAGAATATCTCGCTTCCTAGAAAGCTTAAGTCCACTCTTCCACAAATACAGAGATCCTCAAATGCATAAAGGGATATGCATAGGGATCATATATGTGGCGCATATACGTAGAAATACACATGGCTAGAGCTCTTGTTCAGGGAGGAATTCTAGCCACACAGAGGACATGCGTAGTCAGCACAGACATTTGGAGGAGCTGATCATGGCTTTCATGCTATGGAGCTTCTGACACCTGCTAGTGACATCATACTGCTTTCTGCTTGGCCTGTTTCCTTCTGGGCACCTTGTTTCAGAACTTCCCTGCTGGACATAACTAGGTATTGCTCTCTGCTCTTGCTGGGCTCCAGCTATTCAGTTATCTTCAAGGTCACCTAGTATCTAATAGAGCTATTGAAATGACTAGGGGTAGTCTTAGAGTCAGGAGGACCTGAGTTCAAATCCAGGCTCAGACACGTAACACCTATTAGCTGTGTGACCTTGGGCACCTTAGCTGATTGCCTCACCAAAAATAAAAAAATATATATATAGTGAAATGACATAGGGTGCTGAGGTTAATAAGCCTCCAGGGGAGGGCTATTGTTCCTCCGAGACTTTAGATACAGTGTTCTAAGGTGCTAAGGTGTTCAGGGTCACCTGCTACTCAGTCTTTCCCAAGTTATACTATAGATAATTAACTTTTTCCTTACCAGGGAAGCCTACACATCTATTTAGTTGTCTCAACCAGTGGCTGTGAGGCTTTCCCTCTCAGCTAGGCTACTTGCAGAAAGGAGCAAATATCAAGGCTAAGATCAAGTCTGTTATTTGAATACTTTCTTGACTCAACTTCTCAACCTTATCCTCTGAATCTCTCAGTTCAATTCTCATCTGATGATGGTCAGAAACCATTTAGTTCTTAGTTCTAGTCACAGTCCCCTACATGAAATGAATGACTCTCTGGCTCTACAGTTATCCCCTCCACATTGTGACTTTCCCCCTTATATGTTGCGGGTTGGCATAAGAAATTAAATGGGAATTTTTTGACAGTTTTGCGGAAGCTGTAAACATCACAGAAAAGTTTAGAAACTCAGAAATGCATAAAATTTATCTATAGAATTGTATGTCAGCATATTTTATCTTCTAAAACATCCCATAAAAGAAAAAGAAAAAAATTCAGACTTCTCTGGTATGAAGGGAGGGCCAAAAGATTTTAATGCAGATTTTCTAGATCATGGGGGCACTCTGTCCCTAACCCCTGATATGTAGAAGGGATAACTATTTCCTCGAACTGAAAAGAAACTCAGTAAAAGTATCATAAGGAAAATTTTTCTTAAAAAAAAAAACTCAAAAAACTCTCCTATTAGTTATGCAAATGACAAAGACTGGCCTGGTTCCATAATACCATAAAAGCAGGTGAATACTGTCCCACTTCTCTTTCTTTCCTAAAATATCACTGCCTAGTTGCTCTCTGGTTTCTCTTTGGTCTCCATCCACATAAAATAGTCAACGTTATTTGAGGGGTGGTGATGTTTTAAAGCTCAACATGTCCAGCCACTTCTAAATTTCTTTTTGACAAATATATTCATAATATAATAAGTGTTCGGTTTTTTTTTAATAGTTTCTACACTCTTGACCTCTTTTATTTCTTAAGTATGAATCATATTTTCTAGCACGCTTTTTGCTGTCATTCCCCATGCCTACCTTTGTATTAAAGTCACACGATATCAAATTGGAGAATGTTTCGACCTCATCAGCAGAGGAAGAAAAAGCTTCAATTACTGTTCCAATGTCAAATTGAGTCTGTTGTCCCAGGAGCAACCTAGGTAAATATTGAGAAGCTAATCACCATTAAGCTAACCGCTATGTAATGAATTATTTGCTCAGGGAAACCTATGGAATAAAGAAAAAAAATTAAAATGACCCCCAGTCCTGTATATTTCTGACGTGACTGTGTTTCTCATAAAGGGGTGTGCAAGGTAGTAAGAATCACAGTTGGTTTTTTTTTTTGAGAGCAAATATTAACTGAACCATTTGTACTTTAAATATGAGATCTTTGTCCAATGACTTACCAATTGACATTATTGATGGAACTGAATCACATCAATATTGACATTCTAATAATAAATGAAACCAAAAGACAGAAAGCAGTAGTGGCTAAAATTGAAAGATGGCTCACCGTCTCTCCTTGGAGAGGAAAACAAAGGAATTGGCAGACAATTTCATCATGTGCTCAAAGGCAATAAGAGAAGTCATTTCATAGGACACTTTGTCATCTTGTTCTGCAGCGTTCATGATGAGAATAAACAAAAAGACTGCCACGAAGATATTTGAAGTTTTTGTGCCAACATCTTTTGCAGAGGATGAAGTTACAAGTTCTAAGATACAGTAACTGGAAGGATCTTTCCCCTTCCCTAGAACTGTTCCAAGCCCATATTATTGGGCTTCTGAAATAGTTTTAGAAAACACTGAAGATTAGAGTTAGAAGAGATCCTCAAGATCACCTAATTGGATCTTTTACATGTGAAGAAACTGAGATCCAGAGAAGTTGAAGTAACTTGCACAAAGTTACACTGAATTTCATAGCATCACAGATTTAAACCTGGAAAAGACCTTTGATGCTATCTATTCCAAAGAATTCCATTGATAAACAAGCAAATTGCTTAGTTTCCTTGCTTATTAATGGAGGAGAGAGAGCCAAGGAACACTACACAGTAAGGGGAGAGCCAGAATCTGAAAGTTCTCTGAATTCAAATCTAGTACCATGTTGTTAGTATACAAACTGGGCTTATGATTAGTAAACAAGAATGCTACTCTTATATGACTCATGTAACTAGTGCCTTCATGCCCTAAAGCATCTCATTATGTTTTAAAGCCACAGATTCTTTCTCAGGAATTATATCTAATTCTTCATTGTTCAGGATTCCATAAACTGCATTTCTTGCTTTCTGTTTGTCTATCATTAACATTGTCTGCTCTTGCCTTTGGCAATCTACTCTTTCCCTGTCTTTGAAGGCAGCTAGTATATTCTTTTTTTCCTCTTGACATATATTAAACATTTAAAGAGATGATGTCCAGCTGTCCCTTGGGATTTTTCTCCTTTTTGGCTGCGGTATTATTGATTTCTTCAGGGGTACCTAGCTCCTCTGCTGTATAAGAAGAGACTTGAACACTTTCTAAAACCCTTATCCTTCTCTTTGCCTAACCTTTTCCTTCTCTATAGGTTCTTGGTTGTTGTCTCCTTGAGCAAGTTGATTTAGCCTGGGTAGTGGGTTTTAACCAAGCTTGGTTCAGTCTCATACACTGCAAGAATAGATGAAGAGCACTTGTCAGGACACTCTTCCCAATCTGGGTTATTTTCACTCTCTTTGGGAAAATATTTCTCCTTTTCTATGGCTTTAATGAAGTCTTTAGGAGCTTGGGGAACTTCTCTCATTTGCCTCATTCTGTCTCTTTTCTTTCTCATTAAATGAATCCCAGAGTTTTCTAGGACTGTTAAGAACAGGCTAACTTCCTCCTTTCCATGGGGAGCCCATTTATGGTGGACCTCCATATGAGCGAGGATTTTTTCAACCCACATTATAATGACTGATATGTCTGCTACAGCATTTGAACTCACAACTAAAATTTGAGGAATAAATCTTTTGTTGTAGCTGCTAATACTACAAATGTAATGTACTTCCTTGGGCTTTTCTATTTTTTTTTTCTTTGATGGAGTTATTGGCACTGTTATATCAGCATGAAACCTCAAGACAATGCTCATCTCATTGTTTGCCCCTGGTAGAATTTTGTGTGGGTGACTTTAGGAGCCTCTTGTATTGGCATCTCCTCCTTCAATGGAGCTTGACTGCATTTCTTTCCAATCATGCATCTGTTCCACCTTATTGTCTTCCTCAGCTTCAAGCTGTCATGGGTGATTCTTTCAATTGCCTCTATTTCATTTTTTCCTAACATGATTTCTTTGAGACCCCCAGTATTTATGTAACTTGATGGGAATTTCAAGAGTTTACTCCCTTGGCTTGCATCTGGTTGCAAAAAAAGAGGAGGATTATACATATAAAAATCATAAATTACCTCCAATTCTTCTTTAAAAGAATCCATTTGGAATGCCAGTACTTTAACCACTTTTATCAGGTCAGATAAATTATTCTTTCCATGTTTTTTTTTCTAAGTATATTTGAAGCACGTATTATCCACTTTTGTTGCAAGGAAATACCTATCTTTCAAAGTTTGTCCAAATAAAGAATTGTCCTGCACCTATGTCAATGCCCTCAAAATAGTGAATTTCTGACCAACTCATGATAGTCAATCAGAATTTTACCTAGTAAATCTAATTGAGTCACAAGTGTGTCTCTCCAATGAAATATAAATACAGACATTTCTCATTTTACATAATTGGAGAGTTCTATGTAAGTATTTGGGGGAAGGGGAGAGGGAGCAGGGACAGAGAAGCAAGAACAAGAGGAGGAGGAACAGTGGGGACTGCCAAGAGGATGCATACATACAGGTGGCTGGGCAGAGAAGTGCAAAGGTCTCCTGTCTCAGCACTAGAGGTCTTAATCCAAGCCCCAATCCATTGGAGGTGGGTGGAGATCTCATGGAGCAGCCTTCAGTTCTTTTGCTTTTACTTGGAGGGTTTTTTGTTTGTTTTTCGGTGGATGGGGTGAGTACTGAGCTGAAGGGCAGAAGCTGAGAGAGCACAGTACTGCAAAGTTAACATTTTTTGGGGGGGGGACTGTGGGGTTCTTTCAGAATTCTTTAGGCAAAGTCAAATTTGCATGATTAATTTACATAAAATGGGAACTGTCTGTAGTAGGATAAAAATCTTCCTTTAAGAGAGGGCTGGTCAAAACACTGACCACTTTAGGGTCTTTGAAGTTGACACTTTCTCAACTAATTCTTTGCAATTACCTAATTCTGTAATATGTTGTAATTATTTCTATATATATCTTATTCCCCTCCATCAGTCATTAGTTAAGATTCTTTTTTCTTCAGGCAATTGGGGTTAAGTGACTTGCCTAGGGTCACACAGCTAGTAAGTGGGAAGTGTTTGATCTGAGTCAGGATTTGAACTCAGGTCCTCCTGACTTCAGGGCTGGTGCTCTATCCACTGTGCCACCTAGAGTTAAGATTCTTGAGGGCAGAAAATGTGTCTTCTTTCACTTTTAAATCTCCACAGGTTCACTGGATCCTACTCTTTGTAGATAAATTACTCTCATTGTACCAAGTTCCAGGACACTTCAAAGCTTCCTCAATAAGATCTACAATCACTCAAAAGGCTCACTCTCCCAAATAAATTTAACATGACATGCTGCTTAAAATCTGAATATTTGAATACCAGATATGCAAAGTCATGAGGCCAATCTTTATACCTGTTCCTAATATGCATAAATTTATTTAAAGCCATTCTTTTTTGGAATATCAATTTAAGTGATAAGATTTAGTGTTATCTGGTTCCCCAAGTGATCTCCATGGTCAGATACTGATCATCTTCATGGATTTGACTGATGTTGGAGAGAAAAAGCGGTCTTTTGTTTAAACAAGTGATTACCAGCCCTGGTTTCATTATACCACAGGGTATCTTCCATTTATTTCAAGAAGTATTGAAAAGTTCCTGGCCACTTACTTGCTGAGGTGTCTTCTTTTTATCTCCTTTTCCTCTTCCCTCTCCTCCTCCTTCTTTTGGTTTCTGCCACCCCCAGTAACAAATGCAAGTGCAATCCTGTCATCTTGTGCCACCAGCCAACTAGGTAACTGCTTTACTCTTAAAGTATCCTGGGATTTCTTTTTCACTGACTCCTTTTTTCCCTTTTTGCCACTTTTTGTTTGACCCTTTCCTGTAGACTCAACTTCTGGGCTGAATGTGCAATTTTGTTTTCATTCTTTTATAAGTTCAGGTCATTGGGCCCATCCCACATTAGGGTACCCTTTTCTTGAGAATCTCATTTTCTTTTTGTTCTTGATCCTCTTCTTCCCCAAAATGGCTTCTTCCATTATAGACTAAGGATACCTTTTCCCTCGTTCATAAAACTGTTTACTTTCTGTTTTTTTTTTAAATGCCCTTCTTTCTCCCTGTTTTCTACCATCTATACAACTCTTATATCAGGGGTTGCTACATGACTCAGAAGGCCTGGGCACATTTTGGAGAATTTCTCAATTCTTTTGGATCATTGCCTCCACTCAGAAAATTTGGAAATGTAAGTATTTCATACCACCAAGGACGTTGTCACCAACTATCCTTGCAATAGCGTGATTTACAATGCTCGAAGAATGAAAAGATTTATTTGAAGATAAAACACGGAACCCACAAATAGGGCTTTGCTGATTTCATGGAAAATAATGATGGCCATTTTCCAGAATACTGCATGGCTTTAATCACATTCACGCTTTAGTGTGCTCTTTACTTTAGATCCTCAGCAGAAATCTTTTACTAAATCTCTTTTTATTTTTAAATTTGTCATTATTTTCTTTAAAAAGCATTTTAAATTCTTTTATATATTTTGACTGTATCTTGGTAGACTGACATATATACACATATATTTGTATTTTGTAGTTGTTTTTGATGTTTCCTTTCTATTATTTCCTCTTAGATTTTGTTATTGCTCTATAGAAATGCTGACAATTTTTGATGTTTTATTTGTATCCTACCACATTACTGAAGCTATTACTTATCTCAATTTCTTTGCTGATTTTCTGGGGTAGTTAAATAAAGAATCATATATTTTGCAAATTGGGGTAATTATGTCTTTCCTTTGCCAATGCTACTCCTTTCAGCAGCTTTCTATCCATATTGTTGCTATTGCTTACATTTCTAGAACTATTCCAAATAATAGTGTGGAGAGGTGGGGATTCTTTCTTTATTCTTGCATTTATTGGCAAAGCTTTTACTATTCCTCTTTTGTAAATGCTAGTTTTTGGTATTAGATTTTTAAAAATTTTATTTAAAAGTGCCCCTACTATACATATAGTAAGGTTTATAGAATAAATTAATGTTGTATTTTATCAATCAACAAGCATTTAGTACCTATTGTCTGCTAGACACTGTGCTTGGCATTTAGGATACAAATAGAATGACTTAATTTTCACATGGGAATATATGGCCAACTCAAGCTACTGGCATTATATTGCTGTCTTTAAAAAAGTGTATAGAACTGTTTCCAGCAACTTTTCTTCCATTAGAACAAAAAAGAAAAAACCTACTGGGAAGTTTGCAAAATGGAAGCTGGTAAGACATAAAACTTTGGAAACTAGACAAACAATCAAGCTAACTTATGGCATATTAAAAGGAAATTCTTAATAGTAATGATGGCTTTCTTTTGTTTTTTACTCTTTTCATTTCCCTTTGTAAATCTTGGTAATTGATTCTAAGGGAGGCAAGCATCTACACTCTTGTTTTTCAAAAATATTTTAGTGTAACATAAACTTAACTATTTAAAGAACTAATTTTAATTTATTTTGACTCTGTGATGCTGAGTAGGAAGATGAAATTTGTATAGATTTTTCCCTGAAGTGATCTCTTGCGATATCCTTAGCACAGCTTGATGGTGATGCTTTTTTGAGCTTTTGGGTCATGCACTCATTACCTTCTGTCTGTCTTCTATGAAAATAAACAAAACTATGATTCCTCCCACAAAAAATTACTATGTGGAAGATAATGGTAATGATGAGACTATATAAGATTTCTGGGATACAGCAAAAGCAATCTCCAGAGGAAAAATATACATCTAAATACATAAATTAAATCAAAGAGAAGGTTCATTAACAGCACAGAATTTAAAAACCAGACAATTAGCAAATAAACAAACTCTAAAGTACAAAGATAGGAAATCTTAAAATCAGAGGAGAAATAAATAATACAGAAAAAACATGGAAATGTTAAACAAAGCTAAAAGCTAGTTATTTGAAAAGACTAACAAAATAAACCTTTAGTTAACTATTAGCTCTTAATATGATATAAAAGAGGGAGGAAATAAAATTACTCAAATAAAAATATTAACAAGATAAAAGCACAATGGAGAGGAAATGAAAAGAATAATCAGAATCAATTCTGTATGATTATATATTAACAAAACCAAGAAATTAAAAGAAATGGAACATAACCTATAAAGATATGAAATATATATATATATATTATTAGAACATGAAATAAGAATTTTAATCCAATCTCAAAATAAGTTAATTACCCATATAAGAAGTATGAAAGAAAAAAACCCTAGTCCATAGAGATTTATAGATGTATAGCTTCTTATATCATGTTAGGAGGGTTCTCCTATTCAATGATCATAGAATTTTAAAATAGCGGTAATGGTTTTCATCAGAAAGGATTTCTCCCTGCCCCTCCCCCCAGCAATTAACATGAAAGAATGAAAGAACTAATTTCACACTTATTTGAAGTAGTAAAAATAACCACCTATAATTTAGCATTTATGTTTACAGTTGCTCCAAAAAATCTTTTGAATTTCACAAAGCCATTATCCAGTGTTGCCATGAAATAGAGATTGTAGATTCTAGGTAGTAAAGGCTCTCTCCAAACTAATGTTAAGTTGAAAGCAACAAGAAGAAGGACATTACACTAAATTTCTGAATCTAGTACACTAAAAAGAGTGCGTTAAAATGTGTTACCTACAGTTTTATAGAAGGAACTAAATACTTGCAAAAATTGATTTTTGGTCGTATAATATTTTACTGTGTTGATTTTCTGCACCTGCTAATTTAAAGTAGACATGTGCTGTATTTATTCCTGCCCTATTTCCTATATCCCTTCTCACCCCAACCATGTTATACCAAGTATTATGGATATCAGCCCAAATCATCCCAGACAATCCAGCGAGCAAAGTTAGTGTAATGCACTGGTGTGAAGTATGAGAATAAAAAAAAAAAGTCCCTTTCAATCTTCATCAAAGTTCTACTGTAGAAGAAAATTGGCAGCCAAATTTTCATTATTCTCACAAGCAAAGTAAGCCTGTATCACAAATCCTTCAGGGAATCTGAATGCCTTTAGTCTTTCTATAGCTTTTTTTCCCTCAGGTGTTACTTGAATGTAGTTCATGTGACCACTGCCAGCTTCACCTGTTCTTCTACTGCCACTTCCACCTTCTCCTTGACCACCAGATTCTTGAATTGGTTCATTTAACATTTGAATAAAATGTTTTTGATGTTGGTTGATTTGCTGCGGTAACTGTGGATTTTATCCTCCTATTTACTGCAACAAGGCTGGCAGAAGGGAAAGATTCTGTTGAATAATTTTTCTCATCTGCTGGAACTGAGGCTGGTTCCATAAAAATTCAAGTGTATGTCCTCCAGAAGTAGTAGTAGTAGTAGTGATGGTGGTGGTGGTGGTGGTAGTAGTAGTGGTAGTAGTAGCAGTAGTAATGGTAGTGGTGATGGTGGTGGTAGTAGTAGTAGTGGTGGTGGTGATAGTGGCGGTGGTGGTGGTAGTAGTAGTGGTGGTAGTGGTAGTAGTGGTGGTGGTGGTGGTAGTAGTAATAGTAGTTGTTGTTGTTGTTACTGTGGCTATAGCTGCTGCCACTGCTGACGACTCAGCAGTCGCTGTGCTGTCAGCCTGGCTTGGGATGAGGTGAGGTGGGGATCCACCACCGCCTGACTCTCTCTATCTTCTGGGATACCTATTAAAAGATATGACATTGCTCTATCAGGGTTGTTGAAACTGGCTCTTAGTGCCGCAATTACTTGCTCTTCCTCATAACCCATTGACATGATCGCAGTCACCATGTTTTCATAGGATTAGCCTGTCACAAGAGCCCTTGTTGCATCTTCAGAAAGGTTTGACTGAGAAGAATCATCCTGGGTACTGGCAGATGATGTTGGACTAACACCAACAGGAGCTTCTGCCGGCTTCTCCTCTGGTTTCTCTTCCTTAGGAACACTAGCAGGTATCGGTTCACAAGCTGCTGCAGCTGGTGGTAGAGTGACAGATGTAGGGATGGGAGCCAAGGCAGGGGGAGGAGTTGGGGCTTGAGCCACAGATGCTGCTGTAGATGAACTAACTGTAGTAGTAGCAGGATTTGATTATTGAGTTGTAGCTGGTGAGGGTGCTGAAGCAGCTGCTGCTGTGGGTTTTGTCACCATAACCACCACAAAGTTCTTCTCATCAATTTTGTATTTTTTGAGAGCAATATCATTGTTGAGGATTTTGTCTACAAAATGATGAGGCTCAACAAGATGCTGTAACTTTATAGAAACTCAGAGGCAGAAGAGGACCCAAATAAATTATTTTTTTGGTCTGCTACTGGAAAGGCATCCTTTCCCTTTTTCAGAATCAATCTTCTCTTTCAGTGCCTTAACTGCCTACTGCTCCTTTGGAGTCTCCAGTCCAACACAGACTTGGTTTTCCCTCCATCTGCCTCTCCTAAATCTCTCATGGGGCTCTCTGCACATGTCCAATCCTGCCTGGAGAGCTGAGACAAGGCCAAGGAAGCCAAACTTCCCCTCCCTCAAGTCCTTCCCATCCCTCTAGGGGATGACCACCCAGCTTCTTGTGGATAGAGTAGCTGCCCCGCCCCCCCATTGATAAGGGGTGGGGGAGGAGGTGGATGGCCTTGAGTCTGCCTGCCTGTCAAGTCTCTCCCACCTTACAACTTGCCTCATCTACATAGTTATTAACTATTTCAATGACTTGCTTTTTGGATCACCCATTAGCATATCATTATTAAATCTCCATTTAAATCTGTATCTTTTAAGTCTTATCAGTATTAATTACTATTATTATTGGGTTACTGTATAAAAAGTTATGTTCGGTATTTCTCCTTTTTAAGCTTTATTTTTCATTTCTCTGTGCCCTAGCACATCATCTTTTTTTTTTTTTTGGTAAGACGTTACTATATAACGCTGGAATATATGCATGTTCTTTAATATTGCCATTCAAAAGACACTATAATCTTCTGCACTTTCTCATCATCCTCTTTTAGTTGCTTTTCCTTAAGAAGGCTGAGCAGAATCAGTGCCAACCATTTCTTATGGGAAGGAGGATATTCTAGCTTAGCCATTACTATGTAGGGAATGGACCTTGAAGCACAAGATCAGTAAGATGGCAGAATGATTGTTTTCCTCAAATATCTTCAATCCAAAAACCTCAGAAAATAGAAATTATGTATAAGATTAGAGTAACTAAAGTTGAAACCATATGAGGACAAGTTGGACCTTAAAGCACCATCCTATTGTATTTATACTCACTGAGCTCTCCTCAGAGTCCTTTGGTAGTAAAGACACCCAGTGGGAACTCGATTATTTAATATCTCTGATGTTATTTCATGGGCATTTTTTAAACTTTTGCAATGTCTTCATATGTATTTTGGCTTTAGTTATTCTATATCTCATACATAATTTATTTTTTTCTGAGGTTTTTGGGTTGGAGAGCTTTGAGGAAAAGACTCTGCCATCTTGCTGATCATGTGACTTCTCTCCTACTAAGGCTTTTGTGGGGCTTTTTTTTGTCAGTGTTCTGTTTCATGTTTCCTCTAGCTATCTGGTGCCTGCATTTCCCTGCATTTCTTACAAATGAATCTTTACCGCTTCCTCTTAGTGCTTCCTATCAGAATTTCTCTGCCACCCTGCACGATTTTGTTCTGCTCATGGAATTCCAACAGATGGTCTATTTCCAGCTCTTAGCACAGTGCTTGGCCCATAGTAAGTCAACGCTTGTTGACTGACTGAGAATGTTTGTTCCTGTCCTCCACATTTCTTTAGCTTCCAGAAGATAGTAGCAGTCATTCCATATCACGGGGAAATAACTCTTCCTTTAGAGAGGAAGAGTACTTTAGAATTCCTGTTGTAACAAATTGTATTCCAGCTTAAACAAGGCTCTAGTCCATTATCCCTTTAATCTGAAGTTTTTTCTTTCATCATGGTTCCCAAGACCTCTGGCCTCCTACAAGAGTATTATCAGGAGTAATACTGGGACTCCATAATCAAATATCTTTTTTATCCCAGGACCCAGGTTGCCCACTTCCAGATTATTTCAGCTAGATCAGGAGTTCTTAGGCTTCCTCCCCTCCCCCTCCCCACCCCCAGTCATATACCTCTTTGGAAGTTTGGTGAAGTCTATGGACCACTTCTCAGAAGAATGTTTTTCAAATGCGTGAAATTGTCATATTTGAGATTTTAACAAAAGGGTAAACTGAGGCAGCTTTTTGCACAAGATAACATTTATTAACAGGGACATACTACCTGCCAATAAGGGCCAGCAACAATCCCTCTTTTTTTTTCTCACAAGACTGGGAAGTGCTCATTGTTTGAGTCCAGGTGTGAGAGAGCAGCCCAGAGTTTTGAACAACAAACCAGACATCCTTGAAGGATAGTTTGGTAGGGTAAAAATGTCAGACTTGACTCCTTTCTTTCACACACGTTCCCTTAATTCTTTGAAGCAAGAAGAGCTGGATTTTTAAACTTAACCCATTATAGGCCAGCTGAACTCTGACTAAGTTCAGAGACAAAGAACCACGAGGTAAGCAGCTATGATACAAAAGCAGTTACTTGTAGATAGGATCAGTAAGAAAATGATACAGGATCAGCCTTAATCTCAAAATGAAATATATAGGATTGTGAAGGAAACCCATTATATTGAAAAGCAATTATAAAAAAAGTTCATGGAATCCAGATTAACAGTCTGTTCTAGAAGCTTGGCAAAGTCCCTCAGCCTTAACTAATTGTTCATTTGGACCCCTCAATTCTCTCTAGGATTGCTTTCTATGCTATTTAGGATAAGGAGATGGAACTGGAAAAAGTCAATCATTTTTTCCATGATGCTAAGCCTGCACTTGGGAAAGTGAAATTTTATTGTCCCCCGCATCTGAGTTTCTCTACCTCTTTCCCGTTATGTCAGCTAAAACGCCTTTCTTCTCCAGGTCCTCACTTATTTCTGTAAGCTTACTCTTTCTCTGGCTATCACTCCTGTTTTCACTGTCCTCTTTTTCAGAGCTCTTACTCAGATGAAAGCTGCTTCCCTTTTATTGTGAAAGCCCTTCCTCGTGACAGTTTGTATACACATGCATTTTCCTATTCAGATTAGGGATCATGGGAACCAGAGGGCTTAGAGCCGGAAGGGACATTGAAAAAAATCATTTAGTCTGACCCTCTCATTTTACAGATGTGGAAAATGGGCATCCAATTTGGTGAAATGAGTTTCCCAAAGTCACATAGTTATGCAACTCAAACTCACCTCTCTGACTTTGAATCCCACCTTTAAATTTTACTAAATATGGAAATGGTTTTCCCCTGTTTATGTTTTTAGTGTGGTATTGGTATGTTCCATATCTGGAACACTATAGATCACAATCATAAATTTCAGTTGTAATTGAGCTATGGCTACATCTTAGAACAAATAAAGAACTTCTTTGCACCAAAATGTACCTAAAGGGTGATTAACCTTTCCTTCTGCTACCCGATTCAATCTTTCACTTGCGACTCTCCTTTCTGGGAGTGTAGGCCAGCTCCTGTGATCCTTGCTATTGGGGAGGTTGAGACTGGAGGATTGCTTGAGCTCAGGAATTCTGAGCTGCAATCAGGCTAAAGATGATTGAATGTCTATACTAAGTTTGGTACCAGTGTGGTGAGTCTCCTGGGAATAGGTCACTTAAGGTGAGACAAACTGACCCATGTTGGAAACCAAGTAGGTCAAAGCTTCCATGCTGATCAACAGTGGAACTGGGCCCCTAAAGGGGCTGATGTACTTCCAGCCTCAAAGACATAGAGAGACCTAGACTCAAAGATAAACAAAGATAGATAGATAAAAAAAAGAATAGATAGATAAAAAAGAATTTGAAAAGTAATTCATCTGTCAATCAATCAATCAATCCACAATTATTTATTAAGCACCTAATGTGTTAGGCACTCGAGATACAAAGACAAAAGTTAAATAATTTCTGCCCTCTAAGAGCTCACATTCCATTAGGGTAGACCACACATAAATATATGACTCTATTTTATGTTTTCTTCTAGAGATAATAGGGAGCCACTGCAGTTTATTGAGTGATATGGTTAGACCCTATCCATATTCAGAACTTGTTTATGGCCTTCATTCGTTAGTCTATCTGAAAATTTTTTATCGGACTTAAAAACGCCATCCTTTGTAATAATTCAATTCTGTAGTGAATTAAAAGTAGTTTTGGCCAATTCAATAACGTAATGAAAATACTCTCCAACTGTTCGGGAGGCTTTTCTCCTGACACTTTCATTCCCATTTCTGCCCCCACACCGAATAGGTTATATTTGTTTGGATATCTGAAGATGACATCAGAGTCTTTGTTGCCAGGTGTTTGAGTCACTGAAAAGATGTCCTTTCAGTTCATTTCTACTGAATTTATGAGGGTCGCTATTGCTGAGTTCTATGTCAGCAACTTGTCTTTCCTATGTGGCACATCCCTTTGAGAAATCTTCCTTTGAAAGGATCCTCTGTCTCTGTCTGCCCTCTTCTCTTTGCTTTGCTGTGTGGGTCATCTTTTATTTCTCCCTTCCTTTTCCTTCTTTTATGTGCCCTTTATATCAGGGAGGGTAGACTCCATTAGCATCTGTTTGTTTTTCCCCATTCCCCCCTCCTTTCTTTTAAAGTTCCCCTGCACCATGTATCTGAAACCCCCCAATCTCCTTCTGTAGCCCTTCTCCTGAAAGACCCTCACCTAGTATTAATTACTGAAATTCCCCAGGAATTGTATAGGAAGGCTACAACTCTTGAATCTATATAACAGAATGAAGGTCTGACATCATTCTCCATATAATGTCAGGGATGGGAAACCTGCGGCCTCGAGGTCACATGTGGCCCTCTAGGTCCTCAAGTGTGGCCCTTTGACTGAGTCCAAACTTCAGTTTGGAGGCCCACATGTGGCCTCGAGGCTGCAGGTTCCCTACCCCTGAATTATAATCCTTCAAATTCCTCACATTTGACAAATCACTATTGTTTTACTGTTTTTTCCCCTCTGAAATCCATTCTTCATTTGTTCCTGCTCCGTGGTACAAATATTGGAGTGCTGGAATTGGAGTCAGGAAGACCTGAGTTCAAAGCCTGCCTCAAATACAGCTCATGAAGAGTCGATCCAGGACTCAAAAGCAGGTATCTGACTGTCAAATCCTTGTTCTTTCCATTTCACCAATCTGACTCTACATATATCACCTAATTTCACCCTTATAATCTCCTCTGTCAGGTATATAAGTCAAATATTTTTATCTGCATTTTACCCATGAGGAAGCCACAGCAGAGCAAGATTAGAGGGGTTGGGTGAGGTCTTGACCTCACTTTCACTTCTTAGGCTGATAGAACCTTATATAGAGCTAAGGCAGCTAGATGGCAGAGTGGAGAGAATGCTAGATTTGGAGTCAGGAAGACGAGTTCAAATCCAGCCTCAGACACTTACTAGCTGTGTGGCCCTGAGCAAGCCAGTCAATTTAGCTTCTTCATCTGTAAAACTGGGACAATAATGGCATTTACTACACAGGGTTGTTGTGAGGACCAAACAAGATAGCATCCATAAAGTTTTTGTAAACCTTAAAGCACTATATAAATTCTAGCTATTATTATCATGATTATAATAATAATAATAATAATAAGGTAATAATATATAGTTACATATACAAATAATTATGTGCGATTGATCCAGGAGTCAGGAAAACCTGGATTTGAAATCCCTCTAGTGATGTATGCTTTTTGTGTGACCCTTTATAAGTCACTTAACCTCAATTACCCAAATACTCTCTAAGATTCAGTTGCAAAACCAAAAACAAACATAAAATCCAAAAGCAAAACAACAACCAAAAAACCTAAGCCAAAAAAACCCAACCAAACCAAAAAAAAAAAACCCCAAACCCCCCAATATTTGAGTTGGTAGAGGAAGTTTCTCCTTGGGAGCTCTCAACAACAATGAAATAATAGCTCTAGAACATAATAAATCATCCTTCCTTAATTTAATATAACTTGAAAGGTTGATGAGCTTATATTCAATTTGACTATCAATAAAATTATTGAATAGAATAATAACTTACACTCACAAATATGTCTGTATATATGTGTGTATGTATGCAACATAGCCACAAAGCATTTCTCACATATTATCTCATTTGGACATAGTAACAATCCAAAATAAGTAACATATTGTTATTATTATTATCCCCCATGTTTTCATGTGAGGAAACTGAGGCACAGAGAGGTTAAGTGCTTTGCTTAGTGTTATGCAGTTCATAGGAAGTAGGGGATCCAGGTTTTCAGTTCAGGTCCTAGGAGTCCACTGTTTCCACTTAGAGACAGTTAGGTGGTACAGTGGATAGATCTCTGGTCTTGGAGTAAGGACGGCCTAAGTTCAAATTCAGCCTTAGACATGTATAACTAGGGGATATCACTTAACTGCCTCAGTCTTCCTAACTGTAAAAAGAAGATAATAATAGTAACTACCTCCCAAGATTGTTGTGAGGCTCAAATGAGGTATTTGTCAAGCTCTTAGCCCCGTGCTATGTAAATGCTTCTTCCCTTCCCTTTCTTCCCCCCAGAGCATGTTTTCTCTGGGTTCCAGATCTGAGAGGTCACTCCTTTGTTGTGTTGCCCTCAGGCCAATGTGAGCTTGGAGTGAAAACAACAGTTGCTACCCATCAGGGTAGAAGTGTCAGGCCCCTCTCTTGGCTTGCCTCGTGTTAGATAGAGCTGAAATCTCAAAGGTTACATTGCTGGGCTGGCTTTCTCTTTGTTTATAGGACCTGTCACTCCAGACTAGAAGGACATTCATCCAATGACTGGGAGCAATCTGCTCTTCACAAAGCTGGCTGATTGCCACCTAATATCTTATGCTTTTCCTGGTGATTGCAAATCAATAGTTGGACAATTTATTCTCCTCTCTTCCTAGGTCTTCATGCTAAGTTGACTGGTCTGTCATTTCCAGGGTCGTCCTTTTTCCCTTTTCTAAAATCAGGCCCAACACTTTCCTTTTTCCAGTCCCTAGGGCTTCTCCTGTCCTTTAGGATTTCTAAAAAAAAAGATAATGGCTCAGTGGCTTTTCACAAGTCTCTGCCAGGTCCCTAAGAACCCGAGGGTGCATGTCATTAAGCCTGGCCGATTGGACCACATCCAATTTCTCCAGGGTGTTTTTTTTTTTAAAGCCATATCCTTCCCTGTTTTTGTTTGGCCTTTCATCCCATCATTGCACTTGAGACTCGTTCCATGGCCACTGCTTATTTCTGATCTTCTTTACTAAAAGCAGAATTGAAAAAAAAAGAGATGAAAAGCTTGTTTTTTTCATCATGGTCTGTTAGGATGTTGTTTATTTCTGAACTTATGGACCGTTGTTTTTATTTTAAGATATAATATGTTTTACCCACACCTTTTGCTTTTCTATCACAGTCATTTCTTGAAATAAACCATTCACTCTCCTTTCACACTGAACCCTCCCTTGTAACAAAGACAAAAAACAGAAGTCGAACAAAAACATCCAGTAGAGTGATTATGCGTGGTAATTTATATATAACACCCTGCCCTTGAAGTCTCTAACATTTTGGCTGAAAGGAGTGAGGTATGTCCCATTATCTGTTCTTTGGAATCATTGTTAGTTCTTCATTTGCTCAAAGATCAGATTCCTTTAATGATCTTTGCATTTATAATGTTGTAGCTGTGCAGAGTATTCCTTTGCACAACTATCTTTTTAAACAATACTCAGATTTTTAAAAATCTCTTAGAGAACTATCATGATGCAGTGTAAAAAAACACCCAAAAAGTGTTTTTAGATCTCTAGGTTTTAGTCCTGGCTTTAGTGCTCTGCCACTTACTAGTGCAGTGGGGAGGGGGAGTGGTTTGCATATGCCTAGACCACCTAAGAAAGCATTACTCATGTAGAAGATGCTGAGGACCTGTTTCAGGGATACTAGAGGACTGGAGCATGCACGGACTTTTTGCATTGACCTACCACGTGATTGGGAGCAGCTTTTTTCATTGGCTGTGAAGCTGAACTGTCTGCATCTTAAAAATGGCCTAACTCAGTACCTGTGAACACTTTGTTTCATTTGAGTCTCAAGAGGAAGGACTCCATTCACATGATGTGATAAGGAGAAGGACCTAAAGGCTGTCTTCCCTCCCCTCTCCACCCCCAACCCCTTTAGACCAAGTTTTGGTCCTGATAAACAAGTCTGGGTGTTTTTGGCCTTTTCATTTATTCTTTTCTATTCTAGATGTAGGGAGTGGAGTTTCTGATCTGACTCAGAGGTATGAACCATGAGGAACCTGGAGTCCTGGCGCCCAGGAATCCAGCTGACATATTGAAGCCATCCCAGCAGCAATGCCTTGAAAAGTATAGATGTGGAACTCCAGCTCAGCAGAAGCTAGTAGTGCCAGCTTTGTACTTAAATTAGTTGGAACTAAAACTATGTAGGAACTCAGCTAAGCTGTGAGCTCCTAACCCTACCACCAACATTGTTTACGGGGCATTATGTTCCTGCAGTGCTGGGGAAATTTTTTTGGGGGGGGAAATGTTTGTATGTTTGTTTTTGCCATAAGTTTGAAGCAAATATGCTTTTGTAAAACTAATGTGTATTAAGTAGTTAAATGGAACTGAGACTCTCCAAAATGAGAGAACAGAGCTGCTGGGTGCTTGAGCAGATGGTAGAGACAAAAGATCTCCCCAGCCACCTCAGGATACTGGAGAGCCCTGAGGTCTGGTACTAAGAAGCTACTATGTTGTGCTAATCTGGAGCCAGAAGCCACCAGAAGTGAAATGATGCCAAATAGGAGGCTTATTCCAATTGGCTGGGGGTACTTTGTAACACCCACTGGGTCCTGCATAAAATCAGCTAGTTAGCCAAAAAAAAAAATATTCAAAAAATTGGAGTGTGTGGATTTCCAGTACATCTCTGAAGAGGAACTGCCTGGGACTGGAAGGATGGGGGTAGAGGTGAGAGGAAGAAACAGCCTTCACTTTGGTCTTGTCCAGGTCTTCTCATCCCACCTCCTAATTTTTTTACTAGAAAAAAACAGTTCTGCTTCAAAGAATTTGGAGGCCCCATCTCCTCATCAATGTCCTAAATGGCATCCCTAGGTCAGCTGATGGCAGAGTCTGCAATGAGAGCCAAGGACAGTCTGGATGCAGACTCTCCATGGTTAAGGGAAACTTCTTGTGTCCCTTATGAATGAGAGAAAAGGATTTCTAGCGTCCAGGAGCTGTGAGTCACCCCTTTGTCATATCTACTCTCTAAGCTTGAACCCATATCCCCTTGGACTCTTTGTACTTGTAAAAGAGGGTCTCGTAGGCTTTGGGACAAATGTTTTTATAGCGTATTGTTCTTACTGTTCCTATTAGAACTTTTTTTTTTTTTGGTGAGGCAATTGAGGTTAAGTGACTTGCCCAGGATCACACAGCTAGTAAGTGTGAAGTGTCTGGTCTGTGGTTGGATTTGAACTCAGGTCCTCCTGACTACAAGGCCAGAGCTCTATCTACTGTGCCACCTAGTTACCCCATTAGAACTTTTTAAAAGCTGCTTAAGTCTGGCTGACTGGAATGATTTTCTTGCTGATAATCTACATTAGAGGGATGGGAAGAGTATCCTATTGGGGGCTTAAGGCAATGACATTACGGAGTTGTCCCTGACCCTTCAGGGCTGCCTCCAGAGGGGGAGATGGAGCTAGCTTACCTCTGGAAACACAACTTGCCTGTGAGAGTGGGAGTTGGGATAAGAGGATAATTAGAGCCCATGTGGGCTATACTAGGCATCATTGTTCTGGTGTCTACCTCTCTAGACTGATAAGGGAGATTTTCCAAGCAGTGCTAGCTTTGGGAATTATGCAGGGAATTAAAAATATCTCGTCTTCCCCCCAGCCAACCCATATGGTTCTTGGAGGTAATGAACATTGTCTGTGAACAAGCCTGCTTGTTGGCACCTGCTACTGAGCTTTGGTTGCATTTGTGAACTACTCCTTGGAGTGAGAAAGGGGAAGAGACAAATTCCTGCACTGTTTTAAGGGAAAAAATGAAATGTGTGTTGTTGTGTGTGTGTGTGTGTGTGTGTGTGTGTGGAGGTGGTATAGGGTATAGACCATAGAAAGGAGTAGCTCATCTGATTAGAGTTTGTTTGGAGCCACAATTAGCCAATCTTCAGGAGTTCCCTGTGTCCTGTCCTCTCTGTAATGGCGCAGGGTACATTTTCATACTTTAAGGAGATGTGCTGCTTGAATAACCTCTGAACAAAGGCCTACATTGTAAAATCTCATCAAATCCATGGGAAGGCACCTCTCAGATGCCTCTAAAAATTCATGCCATGTAATGCTATCAGGTTGATTATAGAACTCCTCAAATTGACCTGGGGACTCCCTGAGCAATCCGACTTATATGATTGTCTTTTGTCTACCTGTTCCAAGGTTTCTGTCTTTCTTCCTCTGTACCAGAGACCATGTGGACATAAGTCATAATGACCTCATCATTCATGGCAGTTGGTATTCTGGTGTGGTAGCCCTTTCGGTACATTCCTCCAACTGGTTCTTAGCCTTTGATGGTTGGATTCCCAGAAGGTCAATTGCTATCTATGATTCTAGGGGTAACCCTGTCCAACTATAGTCTTACCTACTACAGATAAGAGATCTCTGCTGGTGTGTTTTCCATTCTTATTCAGACAACAGACACAATTAGTTTCTAGCAAAGGCATTTACTAAAACTGCATAAGAACAATCACTAGAAAACAGTCCTCACATAAACCTAGGGCACACTATCCCACAAACACAAATAATGTCTATGGGAAGAATCAGCACAAACCTAAAATATGGTGATAATAAGACTCATATAGGATACACATGTGACAAAGAAAATCCAAAACTTCTGGTGCTTTAGGTCCTGAAAGTCCTGTCCCTCTTAAAATTTCTTCTTGGGTGCAGCATCTACTCTGGGTGGGGCTGTTGGGTGGTTCTTTTTGCTTCCCCCCTTAAACAATTATCTTACTATATCTGTATCTATATGAAGTATGTTCCTCTTCTCCCTAACTAGATGTGGCGTTTCCTACTAGTCCAGTAGAAGTCCAGTAAAAGCTACATGGTAGATGTGTGTGTGTGTGGGGGGGGAGGGGTGCAGTGTAGGAACAAAAGAGAGATTCCCTCCTTCCACATTGCAGGGCTTCCTCCACAGGAAACTCCCAACTTTCAAAAGCCTACAACTTTCATATTTTGGATGTGATGTTGCCTTCTCTGAAGCCGGAAGTAGAGAGAGAGTCCTTCCCTTACACCAACTATAGGTCAGAGAAACAAATTCATTATAAAAACAAATCATAAAGTACTCTGAGCAGCCCAGGGAGAAAGAGCTACTGTATTTAAAAACCACATCATTCTAGCTGTCAAATACTTAACAGCCTTCCCTCTACCACCTTATTTTCACCTACCTAACCACCCACTCAGCCAACACACTTAGATTCAGGATTTCTTATATTTGTGAAAACTGTTAGCGTAGATGCACTTTGAATCAAGGCAGCAGAAATTCTTTAAAAAGTCTTTTGCAAACATGGGTGGGTATAGAATAGTTGAATGATGTGAAATAATTTCCCCATAAACCAAACCAAACCAAACCAAGCCAAACCAAGCCAAACCAAACCTCAGGTCTTGGCTCACTAGCATCTCCTTCCTATTTTGGGCTACCGCTTATTTGCATCTTTCCCCTGGGTTACTTATTCCTAACTATCAGTGGAGCAAGACTTGGCTTTGTACTTTTCTTGTTATCTGAAAAACAGCCCACAGCCCTCTCAGACTTCTGTTAAAAGGAGATTATTAATGTGTAATACTGGGGGATAAGATAATAATAAGAGGGAAAAATTACTACAGAGATCAATTAGACAATCCTAATCCTACCTATCAGAAGAGTAGGGGTTCACTCCCAGTTATGCTACTTAGTACCTGTGGAATCTTGCAATAAAATCATTCCATTGATCTGGACTTTAATTCTTTTCATTTGTTTGTAAGAGGTGTATGAAGTAAGGAAGACCTGAGTTCAAATCTTGCCTCAGACACTTTCTCAGCTTGGGGACCCTGGGCAAATCACTTCATCTGTAAAATGGGGAAAATAAAAGCACCTACCTGTCAGCATCATTGTGAGGATCAGTTGAGATGATATTTGTAAAGTACTTCTTAAGCTTTGCCATATTATATTTGTTGTTCAGTTGTTTAGTCGTGTCTGACTCCTTCTGACCCCATGGAACATCGCACACCAGGCCTTTCTCTCCTCCACTATCTTTTGAAGTCCATCTGAGTTTATGTTCATTGTTTCTATGATACTTTCTATCCGTCTTATTCTCTGCCATTCCCTTTTCTTTTTACCGCCAATCTTTCCCAACATCAGGGTCTTTCCCAGTGGGTCCTGTCTTCTCATTATGTGTCCAGAGTATTTAAGCTTCAGTTTCAGTATTTGACCTTCAGTGAATAGCCTGAATTAATTTTTTTAAGTATTGACTGATATGACCCCCTTGCTGTCCCAGGGATTCTGAAAAATCTTCTTCATACCACAATTCAAAAGTGTCAATTCCAGGGCACTCAGCTTTCCTTATAGTCCGACTCTCACAGTCATACATTGCTACCAGAAAAACTGTAGTTTTGACTATACAGACTTTTGTTGGCAAGCTGATGTCTCTGTGTTTTAGCATGCGAATTTGCCATAGATTTCCTTCCAAGGAGCAAGTGTCTTTTAATTCATGGCTGCAGTCACCACCTGCGGTGATCTTTGAGCCCAAGAATATAAAATCTGACACTGCTTCCATTTCTTCTCCTTCTATTTGCCAGGAAGTGATGGGCCTTACTTGCCGGGATCTTAGTGTTTTTGATGTTAAGCTTCAAGTCAACTTTTATGCTCTCCTCTTTCACCCTCATCAAGAGGCTTCTTAGTTCCTTTTCACTTCTCGCCATCAGAGTGGTATCATCTGCCTATCTGAGATTGTGGGTATTTCTCCTGGCAACCATAATTCCAATTTTTGATTCATCCAGCCTGGCACTTCCTATGATGTACCCTACATATGAATTAAATAAATAAGGCAACAATGTACAGTCTCGTTGTACTCCTTTTCCAATTTTAAACCAATCAGTTGTTCCATGTTGGATTCTAACTGTGTGCTTCTTGACCGGCATACGGGTTTTTGAGTAGGCAAATAAGATGATCTGGTGCTCTCATCTTTTTGAGAACTTGCCACACTTTGTTGTGATTTACACAGTTAAAGACTTTAGTGTAGTAAATGAAGTAGAAGCAGATTTTTTTTTCTGGAACTCCCTTGCTTTCTCTATAATCCAGCGAATGTTGGCAATTTGGTCTCTAGTTCCCTTGCCCCTTCAAAAGCCAGAACTGGTAATTCCCAGTTCACATACTACTGGAGTTTAGCTTGCAGAATCTTAAGCATAACCTTGTTGGAGTATGAAATGAGTGAATTGTGCAGTAATTTGAACGAATATTCCTTGGACCTTCTTTAGGATCAGGATGTAAACTGATCTTTTCCAATCCAGTAGTTACTGTTGTGTTTTCAGTTTGGCTTGCATATTGAGTGCAGCACTTTAACAGCATTATCTTTTAGAATTTTAAATAGCTCAGCTCGAATTCTATCACCTCTACTAACCTTATTGTTAGCAATGCCTCCAAAGGCCCACTTGATTTCATTCTCTAGGATGTCTGGTTTTAGATCAGTAACTACACCATTGTGGTTATCAGTGATGTTCAGATCTTTCCTATATAGTTCTTTTGTGTATTCTTGCCATGTCTTTTTAATCTTTTCTGCTTCTGTTAAATCCCTGCCATTTTTGTCTCTTATTGTGTTCATTTTTTTCATGAAACTTTCCCTTGATATTTCTAATTTTGTTGAAGAGATCTCTTATCTTCCCTGTCATAATGTTTTCTTCTATTTCTTTGCATTGCTCATTTAAGAAAACCTTTTTATCTCTCCCTTGCTATTCTCTGGAATTTTGCATTCATTTAAGTATATCTTTCCCCTTCTCTCCCTTTTGCTTTCCCTTTTTCCTCAGTTATTTGTAAAGCCTCATCAGACAGCTATTTTGCTTGTTTGCTCTTTTTTTTCCCCTTTAGAATGTTTTTTGTTGCTGTCTCCTGTACAATTGTGAACCTCTGTCTATAGTTCTTCAGGCACTCTATCTACCAGATCTAATCCCTTAAATCTATTCATCACCTCCAGTTCATATTCATAAGGGATGTTATTTAGATCATACATATATGGTCTGATGGTTTTCCCTACTTTCTTCAATTTAAGCCTGAATTTTTCAATAAGGAGCTCATGAAATGATCCACAGAAAGCTCCTGGTCTTGTTTTAACTGACCATATAGAGCTTCTCCACCTTTGGCTGCAAAGTATATAATCAATCTGATTTCTATATTGACCATCTGGTGAAGTCCATGTGTAGACTTGCCTTTTGGGTTGTTGAAAAACAGTGTTTGTTATGACTAGCAAGTTGTCTTGACAAAGCTCTATTAGTCTTTTCCCTGCTTCATTTTGTACTCCAAGGTCAAACTTACCTGTTATTCCAATTATCTTTTTATTTCCCACTTTAGCATCCCAATCCCCTATGATGAATGTAACATCTTTTTTGGGGTGTTTCTAGAAGATCTTGTGTGTTTTCATAGAACTAATCAACTTTGTCCTCTTTGGCATTAGTAGTTGAATAGTGTGCCATGGTTTCAAACAGATAACATTCAGTCATTTTTGAAATCATACCCAAGTACTGCTTTTCTCACCCTTTTATTGACTGTGAGGACTACTTCATTTCTTCTAAGGCTTTATTGCACACAGTAGTATATGTAATGATCATCTCAATTAAATTCATTTATTCCTGTCCATTTAAGTTTACTGACACCCAAGATGTTGATGTTTAATCTTTCTACCTCTTATTTGACAACATCCAGCTTGCCGTGGTTCATAGATTTTACATTCCAGGTTTCTAGGCAGTATTGATCTTTGCAGCATCAGACTCTCTTTGCATCACCAGATACATCCATAGCTGAGCTTCCTTTCAGCTTTGGCCCAGTCACTTCGTTAGTATTGGAGGCACTGTAGTTGCCCTCTGCTATTTCCCAATAGTGTATTGGACACCTTTTGACCTGAGATGCTCATCTTCTGGTGTCATATCTTTTATCATTTTAGTACTGTCCATGGGGTTTTCTTGGCAAAGATACTGCAGTGACTTGTCATTTCTTTCTCCAGTGGATCACCTCTTGTCAGAATTCTCCACTATGACCTTTCCATCTTGGGTAACCCTGCATGGCATAGCTCATAGTTTCATTGAGCTTTGCAAGCCCCTCTGCCACGATAAGGCAGTAATCCATTATATAATTATTAGCTATTAGATGCAACCCTAGGTTTCACTGAGTGGCAGAAACTGCCACTAGTGGATGCTTCTAGTATAGTTTCATTTGATCCTACCCCCTGGGATTCTTACCATTCAGGGAAATGCATTCCGGATTGGAGAGTCAGGCTCAGGATGAAGGAAATGATAAATGAGATGAAACAAAAGTGGGAGGGGAAAGGAGAAGAATAGAGAAGGATGGTGAGATTAAAATGGCTGTGACCATGTGCTGTTGAGCTCTTATCTCCTCACCAGTGCCAGGGTGAGAGTAGGCACTAAAGAAGCTGGATGGAGTTTCATTCTAGTCTTGCCAAGCCAGAACAATCAGAGTATGTGAGGAGCCTGCCAGAGTTCCTGTAACTGACTTAGCAGAGAAGCTCAGTCCTCACCTCCCAAGGGCTCTTGCCAGCTACTACAGTCATTTCTTCAAATGACTGAACTGTTGCAACCCTTCCACTTTGTTGAAAGACAAAGGAACAGTAAGGTAACACAACTACCTGCCTTTTTACCTTGTAGTGCCTGTAGGAGGCACTGGAAGTCATCAGCTTCTAGGCTAAAGAGGATAGAAGAGCCAATATGGGGGATAGAAGTGAAAGCAGGATGGGTGCTCCATGTTTCTCAGTATTACTATGCTTTTCCCCAATGTAATTAAAATATTTTGCTTTATTACTATGAGCTTTAAGTGTTTCTTTTTTTTTTTTCTCTTGGCTACAGCTAAAGAAAAGGGATTTCCATTTCATGGAGGCTGGAGATTTTATTGAACTTGAGTTCTGAGTACACTGTTGGGAAGTAACAAGAAAGCAGTCCTGGGGAGATGGTATACTAGACTTCTGTTACATGACAAATGAAAGGGTTGAGCTCAGTGCTTCCCAACATACTTTACAGCTCTAAATTCTATGATCCTATGTAATGCCCTCCCACTTAGTTCCCCACTTTCCCTCCTTGTGTAACTCTTTTCTTTCAGATTTTCATGAGACAGCAGCTCTCAAAAATTATGGATTCTTTTTTTAAAATTAATCTTTCAGCTTGGGTGCCCCTAAAATTTTCCTCCATTTTTTTATAGAAAAACATTCAAATCCCTTCTTTATTTTATCCATCCTCCATCCTTCCTACTTTAGTAGGATCTCCTTTGCTGGATTTTTTTCAGGTGTGCTCAGGTTTCTCTTCGTTCTTGAATGTAGGGAAAGGAGATAGGGGTCCACACAGCCTGTGGTGGATCTTAGAGGGGGGAGATATGCTCAGGTATCTCTTGGTTCTAAACTTGGGTTAAAGGTATTGAGGTTCATTAGAATATTTGTATTGTATCTGGCCAAGCCAGGGAGTAGTAGCAGCAGTAGTGGTTGGAAGACAGAAATAACTTCCCAATGACTTGTCCATAATCAAGTCATCAATTGTCTGAGGCAGGCTTTGAATCCAAGTCTTCTTAAGTCCAGAACTTTAACTACTAGGCTAGGCTGCTTCTATATAATTGTCCATTGTTTCAGTCTTGTCTGACTCTTACTGACCCCATTGGGTTTTTTTTTTGGCAAATATACTAGAGTGGTTGGCAATTTCCTTCTCCAGCTCATTTTACAGATGAGGAAACTGAGGCACAGTTTCAGAGTCACACAGTAAGTGTCTGAGGCCACATTTGAACTCGGGTCTTCCTAACCTTCCTGGCTCCAGGCCCATCACTCTACCCACTGTACCACCTAGCTGCCTAGTCTATAATACTTTAGATTTACGAAATGCCTTCCTCACCACATCTGTGTTAGATAAGACATTGCCTTATTACCTTCATTTTGCAGAAGAGGAAGCTGAGACTCAGAGAAGTTAAGTGGAAGTGAGAAAGGAGGAACTTTGGAAATCAATAGCAGCTCTTCACCCAAAGAGAGACACCAGTGAACTAAGACCTGGGCTTTCTGATGGAGAAAAAATGACCAACTTTATAGCAGCATATCACACAACTGTTGTCCACATTGTGTTGTGGAGGGGTTTTTTTGGCCATTTTTTGTGGGGACAGCCAATCTGGGACAATATATTTCATTTACACCATCTTCTGTGGCATCCAATCACATTGCTAGTGGGTTTCAAAGCTGTGATTAAAACCCAAGTCTTTCTCAACTCCAGGTTCAATGAGTGTTGTTTATATTACACCACATTTCTCTCTGAGCTTGCTCACTGCAAACAAAGTTGAGATATTCAAAGGTCAGCATCACCAATGTTTGGTGTGAACTAGATCTATTTTTAGAAACTACTTTCCCACTCCCATTTTCTCAACAGTTAGAAATTTTGTCTTCCTTTTATGAACTGCCATGTTATTTTATTTATACCTCTCCTATGACACATGTCACATTCTACCCTATATTATAGTTTGTGTGTACCATCCCAGGTAGGGGGTAAGTTCCTAGAGGTCAAGGTCTGTGCCTTTTTTATCTTTATACTTTATAAATACTTTATACTTTATACTTTCTGTCCTGCAAAGTACAGGTGAATAACATTCAGCAACTCTAGGATGGGTCGACATGGTTTATTGACACTCACAGAGAAGTGCAGCTTAAGAGGGTATGGATAGATGAATAGCAATTCATTCAGGGATGGAGCCCTCACTGACCCACCTGGTAGCCTTCTGGGTGGTCTTCTGGATGAGCAGTGAGATATGCCTTCTAGTTGAAGGCATAGAACTGCTGAATATCGGGGTTTACGCAGGGTTTTCAGACAAAAGTTCTGCTCTGGCACGAGATAGTAAGGGGACTGGGTTCATGGAAAATGGAATAGTAGCAAAAGAAGATTTCTAAAAATTCATCAGGAAGGCCTACCTAGGATGAAGAAGGTGGAATTAAAACGATGCCTTATCAGCCAGCTTCCTGGAGAGTTTCAGCAGCTTGTTCTGACTAGAACTGAGTATACCATAGGCATACTAGAGTTGTGTAACAGGAGATAGGCCTAGGAAAGTGGGGCCAAGACTCCTCTGGTTATTTACTCTCCCTGTTTCATAGTAGTAATAAATGCTTATTTAGTGACTGAACAGATAAATAAATCAAAAGTGTTGCTGGGTTGGAATAACCTCGGGGACCACTAAAAAGAAACAAAATTTGTCTAGATATTAGTTCATTAATGCTTTTTTGGATCCATTGATCAGGACTTCAAGCTTTCTTGGGCTCTATTAAGAAAGACACAGCTTCCTTGCATAACAAGGGCCTGGACAATGAAGGCCCAGCCCTGGGGGCATGCACAGTGATGCCACGTGGGTGTTTGGGGAGCCTGCTTCTGGAAGTGTGTGATGATGCCAAATAGAGGAGCTTGGCTCTCCACTCCAGATATGCCCAGGTACTCTGTGACTGTTTCATGTCTGCTTACTACATGGTGAGGAAAAATCCTTTTATCTGGTTGCTGAGCCAGAACTGAGTGTGCATAGAAAAGACACTAATTGACCAAACTTCCTCCCTCTCACCCCAGCAGTTTCAGTGAAGAGGAAGAAAAGCTCTGAGGGGGAGTGGCTCTTCCCCACCTGGTTGTCACGTGGCTCCAAAGCCATATGGTGCCCACACTGTTTCTCTGACCATTTATTCTTTCTAGTTCTTTGGTGGAGGGATGTCATAGTTGGAACAGACAAGGCTATGATGCTGTGAACTTTGAAGGGTTGGAAGAGCCATTAGAAATACAGGAATTCTAGTTTGCACCAGAATTTTTTGCAAGGTGGTTTTAGTGAGAAATGTAGCACTGCCCCAAGGAGCAACCTGTGGTATGCAGCCTAGAAATGGTTCAACCCAGTATCTGTGTATCATGCCTACAGCAAGGGAATGACTTCATCTATTGGCTATATCACATATGGAAGTGAACTAGGTTGGGGAAATGCTTTGACTTTAAAATCTGAGTCCACTTTCTCCAGGGACCTAGATGGTAGAAGGGGGGAGTATATCACAATTCAGGGAAGGTTGCATGTGATATTTTAAATATCCATTTGGAAAAACTAATGGATATTAATTACTTAAGGATTACATAGAGGAGATTTTGTTCTTCAGTCATTTCAGTCATATCTAATTCTTTGTGACCCTGTTTTAATGTTTTTGAAAGATATTGTAGTGATTTGCTATTTTCTTCTCCAGCTTATTTTACAGATGAGAACAGGGTTAAGTGACTTGCTCAGGGTCACACAGCCAGTAAGTGTCTGAGACCAGATCTGAACTCATGATGATGAACCTTCCTGATTCTAGGTTATGTGATCTATCCATTATGCCACCTAGCTGCCCTTATAGAGGAGACACTAACTGGTTAAAGTTATAGTGGGGTATTAATCATTGGTATAGATAATATTTGGAGGATATTAACCGGCACTGTCAAATGATATTTAAGGGGAACACACTAGAGTGGGTGCTTGAGCCAATAGCATTGGAAAGATGCCCAAACTCTCTTGGGTGCCCCTAGAACCTTGATGGGGGAGAAGTAGCCACTCTCTGGGGATTCAACTTGCCAGTGGGACTAGAAACTAAGGACCTTCAGATTCATGGTCCATGCTCTGGAGAGGAGAACCTGGCCCGTCCATTCCACATCTGCATACATATCCAGAAGCAGGCTTACCAAACATCTATCATGTTCACAAGACGTCCTCATTGGATCCTCATTGGCCAGCCCTACACTGCAAAAGAATAAAGAGGTGCTATTCCTTCTATACTCTATCTTGGTTAGATCATATCTGGATCTATCCTGTTTAATTCTGGGTAACACTGTTTAGGAAGGACCTCGATAACATTGTGCCTGTCCAGAGGAGGTCATTGAGAATGGCAAAGCCTCGAGTCCATGTGAGGATTGGTTGAAGGAACTGGGGATGTTTAGCCTGGAGAAGAGAAGAATCCAGGGAATAATGATGATAATTTACAATGATCTGAAGCACAGTGTGGAGAAGAGGGATCAGATTTGTTCTTTCTGGCCCCAGAAAAGCAGAACTGGAAGCAAAGGGTGGAAAACTTCCTAACAGTTAGAGTCATCCACGAGTTGAATGGGCTGCCAAGGCAGTAGTGGGCCCTCTCTTATTGGAGAATTTCAAAGAGAGACTTGATGGCTTGTCAGCTGTATTGTGGTAAAGAGTCTTTCTGGGGCCTCAGTTGGACTCACTGTTCCAAGTCTGCTGTGTTGTAATTCCCCAACTGTTACTCTTTGGCACTGAAGGGAATGAAATAAGCCTTTAGAACCAAAGAGCTAAGATCACCACCAGCCTCTTACCCTAACTCTTGACTCTCTTGAACTACTGGGAAATCTTACTACAAAATTGTCACTTCAGAAAGCTGGAAACCTGGGAGCAAACATCATGAACCCAAGCTTGATAGATGGAACTCAACTCCACATTCAGCCAAAGTGGCATACATGCAGGAATACTCAATCAGGCAGCAGCCTGTCCTACCATGCTCATAGAAAAATCAGCACACACAAATATTATGCAGCCTTTTCAATGCAATATCCTACTTAAAAAAAACAATATTGCAATCAAATAGAGTGAGATTAGGAGAGCCTCAGCTATCCTCCTCCCCCTCCATCCATCCGTTTACACTGTACAAGAAAGGAACAATTAAACCCTCTATTATACAAGCAACTTGAACAGAGATCAAATGTAATTCATCCCACATGCTGTCAGCTAATTAAAGTATTTGCACCACAGTTTTCTCAACCTTTAGCATATCCTTGTAGGAACACCAGAATCTTATTCCCTAAGAAAAACAAATCATTTTCCATTTCCCCCTTATTTAATTTGCAATGCTGAAATCTGAGCTTCAGCATGCAGTCAGTTTCCAGGTTTGGTATTTATCCTGGAAAAGAAATGTTCACAATCAAAAACCCAACTGCAGGTGAGAGCAAAGGAAATTATGTTTCACTTCTTCATACAGAGGAGGAACAGCACCCCACCTTGTTCAAGGTCTCTATTTTTGCCTATGTCATCACGGTTCCTTTACTATTCACGGTCCCTCTGCTATTCAGGTTGCTCTCTAATCTCTTCCTGCCTAGATCTGAGAAGGAGAAATGAGGAAGTAGTGGGAGAGAGAATCCTTTTCCTGTACTTTGTGTTGTAGAATTTATTGTGAGCAAAGGTTTGAGTGAAAAACATATGTGGCAGATTCTAATGTCTATGAGGCTGAGCTAAGGCACTTTATCATGGAACACACACACACACACACACACACACACACACACACACACACACACACACACCTGGAACTTGCCTTTGAAAAGAATCTTCTTATACCTCTTATTTAAAAGATAGGAAAATCGAGGCCCCAAGACGGGATATGACTTGAAGACTTTTCTCTTACGGCCAGACCTCTGGAAATCTGAGTCATAGGCAACACGGAATCGGGGAAGATCAGATATAAGGTATTATTTCCACTGGGGCTTCTCAGAGCTAACAAAAGGCCAAAGTCCAATTGGGGATTGCTCAATGTATTTGCTTGGAAGAGCGGCATGCTGCAGGGGAGAGAGCACTGGATTTGGAGTCAGAGATCTGAGTTCAAATTCTCCCTCTATCATTACTTCCTTTATCCCAATGGACAAGTCACTTAAACACTTTGGGCCTCAGTGTACTCATTTGTAAAATGAGTGTATTGGGCTAGATGGCCTCTAAATCTATGATTCCATGTTTGAAATACTGAAAAGTGACCCATTTGATGTTCTATGAGGGTTACCTTATCTGCCAATACCTTTCATTGTCTAGTCATCATCCTAGACTGATTCTCTGTCTTCCCTGACCAATTTAAGCAAAAATCAGAGTTCCAAGCCAGTTACCTGTTGCTACTTCAGATCTATGATTCCTATTAGGAAGGCTTTACCCAGGAGTACTTGACCATGACAACCTCTCACCTCAAATCTTTGTTGTTTTTCTTCCCTCTCCCAATTCTACTTGGCTTGCTCATCCCTTTTCCTTCCTTCTGGGAAAGAGATGAGAGTTTGGAAAAAGCTTTAAAAAAATGAAGGGGTTGTATAGCTCTAATATGTTCTACTCTGTAGAGTGTTAAAGTACTTAATATATGTTATGTCTGTTCAGAAACTTCTATGTTAAAATCCCTTGTGTACTTAATTCCCCTCTTCCCTCTTCACCTCCCACTATATTGCAGTTATCCCTCCAAATTGCAGGGGTTAGGAGTGCATCGCCCCTGCGATCTGGAAAATCCATGTAAAATGTTTGGCTCTTTGTATGAGAGAAGTCTGAATTATTATGATATTAAAAAGTAAAATGTGTTGATATTATACAATACTATACACATATTATATGCATTTCTGAGTTTCTAAGCTTTTTCTGTGTTGTCTGCAGCTCTGCCAAACTCCCCCAAAATTCCAATTTAATTTCTTATATTGACCTGTGATATATTGAAACCACGATGGTGAAAGTTGCCACGTGGAAGGGATACCTGTAGACCCTTTGTGAGTTGCCAGCGATTTTCTTTAGTGTTGATTTGATCAATTCATTCTCCTCAATAGATTCCAATGACTCCCTATTCTCTCTAGGATCGAATATAAACTCTTCTATGTGGATTTTAAAGCCTTTCACAGCTTGCTCCCACCTTATCTTTCCAGCTTTATTATCCATTATTCCACTACCCGCATTGCATAATCCAGTCAAATTGGCCTCTTCTCTGTCCCTCGTGCATGGTACCCCATCTTTATCTCTATGCCTTTGCATCATCCATCCTCCATGTATTCCTTCTTCATCCTCAAGTCACAAAAAATCTCTTTTCTTTCTTTTTTTTAATAATTTATTTATTTTTAGTTTTCAACATTCACTTCCTTAAGATTTTGAGTTTTAAATTTTCTCTCCTTCCCTTTCCCATCCCCCCAAATTGCATGCAATCTGATGTAGGCTGTACTTTACGTTCATAGTAAGTATATTTTCACATTACTCATGATACATAGAAGAATTAGAACTAATGGGAGGAACCACAAGTCTCTTTTCTTTCAAGGACTTGAAGGACAGCTCAAGAACTACCCCCTCCTGACCCTCTTAGTTGCTAGTGCCATCAGCCCTAACTACCTTGTATTTATTCTGTGTATATTTATACATGTATGTGTCATTCCTGTCTCCTCATCCTACTAAGGTGTAAGCTTGTTGAGAGTTGGGATTGTATGCATTTTTGGCATTTGTATCCTCAGCACCTAAAACAATGGCTGGGAGGTGCTTCATAAATATTTGATTGATTATTTTCAATACAAAACCCATCTCTCTTTTCTGGAATCTCTTAGCTTTTTGTTTGCAGTGCTTTTGTGGTACTAATCACATCCTGCCTCATATTATTGTTATGTTTATACACATGTTAGTGACTTGGCTCTCTGAAAAAAAATGCTTGTAGTATAAACTTTTAAGTCTAATTTGCATTATTAAATTTTTCTCTATCACTTTCTTATGTCTAGACCAGACATGGATTGGATTCAGTCAAAGAGTTGCACTTGGGGACCTAGAGGGCCAAATGTGCCCTCAAGGATGCAGGTTCCCCACCACGGTCCAAACAATCAACAAAATAATCAATCAAACCCTGATTGGTAGTGTTTGCTGATTCCTGAGGTATAAATACACTACAAATTTAATGACAGGCTCTGGCAAGCCAGTAGAAGAAGGTTCTAGCACATCCTTGCATTAAATGTAAGTTAAACCTGCTTGCAACTAATGTACAATTGGCAAATCAACCCATCCTTTGTGATGCTCATGGTGCAGCATGCATAGAGGTGTAAACTAGATAAGGCTCTGAGAAGTTTGAACTGCTTAATTGTGGTGGGTTTGGAATCACCTTTGTTTTCTCTGTGAAAAGTATTGGCCCTCTGGGGAACGCAGTCAGGAGTTTGTAATGAGGCATATCCATGTACTCTTGGGAATCTGCACATAGTCTACAGTGGAGGCACGGTTTGTTTCATAGCTAGGACCCAGAGACCATCAAAAAGGGCATCTGAGTGGTGATAATATGTTCTAAGAAATTATCCTAAGAGCATCCTCTTTGATTCTCTGAAGCCAGGATCAATCCCTATCACATATAAAGATTGACCAGCAGAAGGTATGACACCTATATACAATCACACCAATGTCCCTTACTCATCCCCACTCCTCTAATAAAAAGAGTACAAGATGTCATTGTTGATCAATTTAAAAGTTTTACTATTGAAAGTAGGGTATTTTTGAACATGGCCAAAGTGAAAATTTGTTTTGCTTTAATATGAATATTTGTTACAAGAGTTTTGTTTTTCTTTTCTTTTTTTTTTCTAGTGCAGAGGGAGAAGAAGGTAGAAGAGAAAGACAAAAAAATCCTTCTTAATTAAAAAAATTAAAAAAGGAAATTTCATTCATTCATTAACAGAGATTCTTGGTTTTATATACAATCCTCTTTTTATGTATTCTTTTGTTGTATATGGAAATATCTTTGTTAATTGGTATGTCAAATTCAGAAAAACAAAAAAACACTGAAAAAATAACTCTAAGCAATCCAAAAAAATTTCAAAAGCAATTTACATTTTAGCACAGCCAATTTCCTTTGATAACAAGACACCAGGACAAAAGTTCACTCTTGGGTAGAGACATCTTGGCCCAAGAGTAAACTACAGCATCTAGGCTCCCCAAAATATTTTTTTCTCATTTAAATTTTTTTTTATTACAAACTTAGCATTTGTTAACTAACAGAAACATTTTGACATCCAAAGAAGAACATAAAGGAAAGTTTACATAAAACCATTAACTTCTATAAGGTGCCATTTGTTTTTAGAAAGTAGATATTTAATTTGACAGGGTAGTAACAAAATTGCTCTGTTTGTGTGTGAATTTATAAATCTTTTTTTTTTTTAGTTTGGAGAGGTTTTTGGCTCAGATATCCAAACCCTTCCCTGATCCTTGTTAGAGCGTACTCTCTCCTCAAATTGTTATGTTTCCTTATGTGGGTCATATAAATTCCTTCAGGAGAGGGATGATTGCCTTTTCTCTTAACATACAAAGAGCCTAGTATATAGTATCTTGCACACAGTAGGCATGTCAGAAATATTTGATGAATTGTTGACTGGGATATAGAAATTCCTCTCTGCTCAAGATAGAGAATGTTTAAATAATGAATGAGAGGACTATTCAGAAGATGGATTTTGGTTATGTTTTACTCATGAAGGAAAAGTATGTATTTCCTCAATAAGCTTAGATCAAAAAAGCACTAGAAGTAAACATTTTTGAATCCCCTTGAGTTTATAAGATTTGGAGTTGGAAGGGACCTTAGTGATTCCTAGGTACAAAGCACTCATTTTATAAATGAGATGATCAGGGCTTAGAGAAGTTAAATATTTTGCCCAAAGATCACACATATAGAAAGTAGCAGAGCCATGATTCAAACTTATCTCTAACTCCAGACCATGTCCTTTTCATTTTCACATTACCACTGTACTAAGCCATGTCTCTGACTCATACAGGTTCTGCATTTGCCATGATGTCTAGTCAGAAGGATGCATTTACTATGTCAATAGCTAGAAATTTAGCCTCTGGACCATTTAAGTCTCAAAGACATTTTCATTGCCTCTTAAGGAAAAAAAAAACCAGTCTATGTGGCAAGGACCTTCTAGTCTTACTCATCAGTCAGTCAATAAGCATTTGTTGATTGCTTGTATGCCACACAGCATGCTAAGTACTGGGAATATGATGAAAGAAATAAAAAAAAAATGGCCCCTGCCTTCAAGAAGCTTCATTCTATTGAGGGAGACAAGTTGCAAGTAACTGTATATAGAAGATACACTGTACAAATGGAAGGTAATCTCACGTCAGGGTGGGGACAGAGACCAGGAAGCTGGATTTTAGATTAAGCCAGGGAGAGCATTCCAAGCATGTGAAAAACAGAAAATGACAAATCATGGAATCAGGAGATTGAATGTCTTCTTTGAGGCCGATGCCACAGGACAGGAGGAAGTGTGGAAGGGAATAAATTATGAAAACAAAGGAAAAGTAAGAAGGAATTAGATTGTACAGATTTCAAATGCTAAACAGAGAATTTTGTATTTTGTTCTAGAGGTAATAGGTAGTCATAGACATTTATTGAGTGGGGTGATGTGGTCAGATTTGAACTTTAGGAAGATGACTTTGGCAGCTGAGTGAAGGATGGATTAGAGTGAGAGAGATGTGAGATGAGATCCATCAGAAAGCTATTATGATTGTCCAAGTGTGAGGTGATAAGAGCCTGCACCAGGATGGAGGCTGAGAGCAGAAAGAAGGGGATGCATATGAGAGAAGTTTGAGAGTAGAAATGACAAGATTTGGCAAGACTGGAAATATAGAATATGTAAGAGTGAGGAGCTGAAGATGGCATTGAGGCTTTAAAGCCTTGGTGACTAGAAGATGATGGTGACCTTAACATTTATAGGGATGTACAGAAGAGAGAAGGATTGGAAAGGAGTGGAATATAATGAGCTCTGTTTTGGACATGGAGAATTTGAGATGTCTATGGGACATTAATTTTTTTTCTTTTTTTTTATGGGGGACATTAATTTTTAAATGTCCACTAGGTAGTTGATAACATGGAACTGGATCTCAGGAGAAATATTAGGGTTATGCATATATATCTACAATCATCTGTAAACATATGATAATCAAACCCATGGGAACTGATGAGATCACCAAGTGAGACAGTATAGAGGAAGAAGAGAAGAGGTTTAGAACAGAACCCTGAGGGACAGACATTGTTAGGGAGTATGACTTGGATGAAAATCCCATGAAATGAACTGAGAATTCACAGTCAGGGAGGTAGGAGGAAAACCATGAGAGAGTGAATATTAGGAACAAGAAGATGATTGGCATTCTCAAAGATTACTGAGAGATCAAAAGCAAGAGGATTCAGAAAAGATTAGATTTGGCAATTAAAAGATCACTGATGATTTTGGATAGAGCAGTTTCAGTTGAGTGATAAGATCAGAAGCCAGTTTGCAAAGGGTTTAGAATTGGGTGAGAGGAGACATGGAGGCAGTGAATTTAGACCTCTTCTTCAAATCATTTAGCTGTGAATGGAAGGGTAGTTATAGTGTGATAGTTAGCAGGGTTAGAAAGGTTAGGTGGATATTTTTAAAGGGTTAGGGAACCATGGGTGCCAACTAGACTAGTAATAGATATTACATCCTACCACTTGGTCACAAGGTCCTAAAAGTCTTTTCCCCTTTAGGAAACTTTCACCCCTTTAATGGTCTTAGAGTCACTGAGCACTGGTACTCAATAACCCCCTACCTCAAGGATGTGAGTGCGCATAGCACTGGAAAAGGAAACATACACACACACACACAAAGTCTATGTGAAGGAAGACTAGAAATCTCAGTCTTCATCTTCTCCTTTCAGAAAAACCATGTGCTGGATCTTAACAATCTGGTCCATATGTATGTGGAGGAGAGGAGGTGATACCAGGAACATTTCACGGGACTAGACTCTCCCTCTCCTTGTAAAGTGGTAATGATGAACAGAAGCACCAGGACTTCTTTAGGACCATGGCACAGATCATGACACTTTAAGCATAGTTGCCAAGCCTTATCATGGGTCAAGGTTATCTTTTGTAAGATGGCTAAAATGTATTAACCCTCTTTCATACTTTCTGTTCTGGTGTCAAGATTGATAGTGAAGTTTTCCTGGTACTACCACACAAAATTACTTGGTCTACCAGTCAGAAACTCCCCCTCTCTTGAAGCCCTATGGGTTGGTGATGGTGGTGATTTTACAAAATCTTCACACTTTTAGAGGTTTCTGGTGAGAGACAAATCCACTTTACCATGCTGATTGGGGAAGAACCATCATTCATCTTCATTTTGGGTCACTCAGCATTATCACCAAGTTGGTTAAAGGATCCTCTTTCTTTCAGGTAGATTCTCACCATTGTTATGCAGAAACAATTTCACCTATACAAGGTCATCAGAAACCTGGCTCCTCCTAATAATTTGAACTCTTGTTCCCCCAAGTGCCACTTGGAAAGTTTTCCAAACCATCCCAAGTTGAAAGAAGATTTTCCAGTTGAGGATGGTGTGTGGACTGCCTTATGGGAGCAGGGACATTGTGGGTCTGAGAAACCCCAGTGGGAGTATGGCTTAAGGAAGGGCCAGAGAAGGTCAATTATAACTATATTTAACAGCAACTCATTCTTTTCAAGTAAGTTTTCTTAGAAGTTGGATCCAAGAAAACGCTGGAATATCTTGTTGGGGTCATGCCAATTGGATGTAGACATGACTTCCAGGATGAGACATTCAAATCAAGCAGTCCAGGGTATGATGACAAAGCTATTGATTTAAGAGTCCATTCCAGCATGAACCTAGGGACCCTCTTCAGCTGCAATCTCCACGGGTAGAGGGAATAAATGGGGATGATTACTGGGTTCTGTAAATGTGATATGAAAGGGCCTTATCATTTACAGATCATAGGAGGTAAAGGGCTACAGCGGGTCTGCCTGTGCTAGATCCCGGGTCGCTCTATATTACTGCCTATTTCGTTGTACACAGTATTGGGACTTAGGCTACTGCTGCTCCCCAGTCTACTGGGGACTGCACTATTGCAGGTGACCATTTCTGGGGCCTGCTGAACTATTCACTACTGATGTTTTTGATACTACTCACTCTGATGGGGTTTGCAATGATATTCACTCTGTAGCTAGGCAGAACAGTGGATAGAGCATGAGGCCTGGAGCCAGGAAGACCTGAGTTCAAATCCAGCCTCAGATACTTACTAGCTGTGTGACTCTGGGAAAGTCACCTAACCTTTGTTTTCCTGAATGTCCTCAATTGTAAAATGTGGATAATAATAGCACCTACCTGTCAGCATTGTCATGAGGATCAAATGAGATAATAATTGTGAAGTGCCTGGTATACAGTAAGTGCCTTATAAATGGTAGCTGCTGCTGGGTCATATACTGCTGCCTTTTCCATATTGGTGTCTGAAAGTTAGGGTATTATTGCCCCTGACTAATCCATCACATGAACAAGGGTGGGAATGGCCACAGAAATTGCCATGACATCTTTGTTTAGTTCTTTGTGGCTTACTAAATGATGGCTGGTGTGTCTTACCAGCTACACAGGGTTACTGTAAGGGGAGTTGGTATATGGAAGTGCTCTAAATGCCTCCATCTTTTCTGCCTTTATTCACCCAATCAAAGATACCCATTTCTTCAGTGGTCTTTGCCTGAAATCCATGATAGAAACTGAAATTTTTTTTAAGACATTCACTCAAGGCCCTGCACGACCCCATAAGTCATCAGAGAATTAAGATACTCCAATGTACCTACTGGGGATCCCAGCTATGTTATTAACATAGTTTTAAGTGTCCTACAGACCTGGATATATTTGATGATATCTCATTCATTTTCCAGGCAACTATGGTCTCTAATCCCTCCATGGAGCTGGAGTTAGAACAACTTGAATGGCTTTAGGCTTAGGGCCTTTAGCCCTCAAAGTTAGGCTTTGGTTCCAGCCTTTTGGGATTTGTCCCAGAAGTCTCTCAAGTATGGATATGGGGATTTGGGGATCTTGGGACACACAAATCATGTAGGGGATTTAGGTAACGCTCTAAGCTCGGGTAGGGCAGAAAGACTCTTATTGGCCAAATCCTGGACTTGGCAGTATATGTTTAATAGCATCTCCATGGAATGCCTGTATTTATTCTCCTTATTGATGCACACAGATCTTTTGGAAGACAGTGTCATCACCCTTTTCTTACTGAGACAGGCAAAGGGACTCCTCATTCTACTACTATTACACATAGTAATATTAGTGTGGACAATCACTATGGTTAAGCCTACCTTCCCCTCAGATTTCACTAATTGGTCCTCTCATACCTATGTGAGTTTAAGTGGTCTAAGTCTACCAAGTTAGTCAGGGTCTACTCCTTTTCCTATTGAGAGGACTTGCTATGGTCAAAAATTTGGTGACCACAGGATATTACACTCCCATATCAGGCTACTTAATTCCCTGGAGCTTCCTTTCTTTCAAACTGATGTTTTCTCAATTCAAACAAAAAGTTAGGCAAAGGTCATTCCTGACCAATCCTTTCAACTATTTCAAGTATCCTGGGCTAGACTTGACTCAAGCTACTCAGTCAACTGATAAACATGTATTAATTGCGTATTATGTACCAGATATTGTGCTAAAACACTGGAAATACAAGGAAAGCAAAAGACAGTCTCTGCCTTTAAGGAACTTTTAATATAGTGGTGAGGGGAGGTGTCCAGATTGAGGACGTGATGGAGAAATCCAGAGTCCAACTGGGTAGGAAATGGAGAACTGGCTGGCTTGGGTGTTCTTCTTAAATAGAGGTTCTAAGAGATCTCTACTCTTTATTCCATAATAAGAGGGAGAGAGGGACCCCAGGGGCAGAAGGTACTAATGAGGTATGAGTTCCAGGGATGATGTGATATTGATGGATGAAGTTTCCTGAGGCATGATATCCAGGGGAATGCAGTTGGGTGGGAAATGAACCATATTTCTGGCTTGGGACTAGAATGAAATGAGACTCATAGACCATAGAATCTTTAACAAAAGGAAGTTTACTACAAAATATAGAAAGGATATTCAGCGAATATAATACACTGGTCCTTGGGAAGCAGCTAACCTCACTTTCACATTTGTCTGGTCGGAAGGGTATGTTGACTTTCCTAACAGTGGGGGAGTCTGTTAAGCCTAATTAGGAAGTTATATCGATAGACAGAACCTTAGTCCTTTGGATAATTTAGTATCAAGGATAGTTTCATTGCCTTCTTAGCAAACAAAACCCCAAACCCCAAACAAAAACCCCCCACACCCAAACAACAACAACAAAAACAAAAACCTAGACTAAGTGGCAGTGAACTTCCAGTCTTACTGCCGTGGTTCCTCACCAAATTAGTACTGATCCTAGCACAACCACACAGCTTTCTGGCTACATAGAGTGTTTGGAAAATTCTAGAGCAGAATGCAGGTTTCCATACTAGAGAAGAGTTAGTGCTGAATCTGGAACCACAAAGAAGTAAGGCCTGGTGAGGACCTACTGTGGCTATCCTCACCCCCTCCCTCAAATTCTTTGTATTTTTTGGTGCTAAAATCACCTTCTCACCTAAACCTACAAAATAGGGTGGATTTATGTCCTGAAAAGTGACATCTAGGATTGAACTGTGACCATGTCTATACTTGTTCAGTTATGACTCTTTGTGATCCTATGTGATTTTCTTGGCAAAAATTACTGGGATGGTTTGCCATTTCCTCCTCCAATGGAGTTAGGCAAACAGGGGTTAAGTGACTTGCTCGGGAACATGAGTCTTCATTACTCCAGGCCTGGCAATCTATCCATTGTACTACCTAGCTCAGAAAGACCTGAATTCAAATCTAGCCTCAGACACTCACTAGCTATGTGACTCTGAGCAAGTCACTTAACCTGTTTGCCTAACTCCACTGGTGAAGGAAATGACAAAGCATTACAGTATCTTAGTCAAGAAAACCCCAAATGGGGTCATGAAGAGTCAGACACAACTGAAACAATTGAACCCCAACAGCTTCCTGACTCCAGATTCAGTGCTCTATCCACAGAGTCACTTAGCTGCATGTATCTATACTACAACCCCCAAATACTTTGAAAGGGATAAAGAGAAAGGTAGAGGAAGTGATTTATTGACTTAAAAAATCCTATATTTTCAGTTTTTGTCTTGATTCGATTCACCAATTCCATTGTTTTCTTCTTTTTTCTTGGGTTAGGTTTTTGGGTTTACAAGAGAATTGGAGTGCAGCGGGAATTGATTGACTGATGTGGTAATAGAACTCTTTGTAAATGAGTAGAATAGAATAGAAAAGACTAGAATAGAACAGAACATAATGTAACAGCTGGAAAGGACCTTAGAGATCATCCAGTCCAGCCCCCGTGTTTTGCAGACAAGGAAACTGAGGCCCAGAAAGTTGATGTACTTTTTTTTTAAAAGGCAATTGGGGTTAAATGACTTGCCCAGGGTCACACAGCTAGTGAGTATCAAGTGGTTGGTCTGAGGCTGGATTTGAACTCAGGTCCTCCTGACTTCAGGACCAGTGCTCTGCCCACTGCACCACCTAGCTGCCCTTTGATGTACTTCTTACATGTAGTACTAAAGAGTGTTTATATTTAAACATTCTAGTCTGTTCCCAGACCCTATACTGGTGAGATGAGACATGCAATAAAATATTTTTGGACCTGATATTCTCATAGAGAATTCTGCACATAGTATGTATTTAATGGATATTTACTGAATTTAATTGAAGTAAGTAGTACATGAGGGGCTTTACCTATGATAACATTTTCTTGCTTTTAAATGATTGTCATTGCTGTCTAGGAACTAAGTACTGTGAAAAAGTTTTGAAACAAATGTTTAGCTCAGAGTCTCTGTATGGATACTGACTACCATATTGTGAATATCAGAGGGACTTTTCTTCTGTCCATGCTGAAACACAACTGGGCTAGCTTTAAATCCTACGCTTGCATTGACTGGGATGGATGGGATGCTCACACTGGATGTGCTGTGATTTGCAGGAAAGCCTCTAGGACAATATGTACACAGGACAGAATCATGGAGATGGAAAGGACCTTAAAGATTAATCCAAATCCATCATTTTGCAAATGGGGAAACAGGCTTACAGAGGAGGTAATATAATTTAGTGCAGAGGTGTCAAACTGAAATAGAAATGCAAGGATCTTTGCTGGCCACATATTGACTTCTTCTTCTTTAGTCATTTCAGTCTTGTCTGACTCTTCATGACCCCATTTAAGGTTTTCTTGACAAAGCCACTAAAGTGGTTTGCCATTTCTTTCTCTAGCTCTTTTTTACAGATAACAACAACAACAACAACAACAACAACAACAACAGATAAGGAACTGAGGCAAGCAGGGTTAAATGACTTGCCCAGGGCCACACAGCTAGGAAGTGTCTGAAGCCAAATTTGAACTCAGGAAGATGTCTCTCTACCACAGTGGAATTTGTCTTTTGAAAGTTGATATGAGGGAATATTTTGCAAAGAATATATATACACATATATACATGTATGTGTGTGTGTGTACATGTATGTATGTATATATATGTGTATATATATATATATGCACATGCACACACAACACATAGGCAGAAGCTTTCATTTTTGTCTTGTATCCTAGTACTTAGCAATAACAGGCACTTATTAAATGCTTATTAATGGATTGATTGAGGCTTCCTCCCAGTATCAAAATAGCTAGTTGCAGATTTGCAGATCAGATGACCTCAGAGATCTCTTCCTTCTCTGAAATTCTATGATTTTGTGAATATTGCAGATGAAGTATTACATCCATTCCCTTCAGTTTTATTTTGAACTTTGGTGTACAGATAGGAATGGAGATAAGGATATGACCCTTTAGATTGTAAGCTCCTTGAGTGCAGGGGCTACTTTTTTTTTACCTCCCTTTGTATTCCAGAACTTAGCACAGTGCCTGATACATAGTAGGCTCTTAATAAATATTTATTGATTGATTACTATGGATCTGCTGTAGATTGTATATTGAGGAGACATGTAGTTGGCTAGCATTCTCCTAGATGTGCAAAGGCAATTATCCCTGGTTGGAAGAATACTGAGAGACATTTATATAGCAGGGACATCCCTTGTGAGTAGTGACTGTGTCCAATTCATTTTTATATCATCTCCTCAAATGATATTCCCTTCCTCAATGCTGTAAGGAGGCAAGAGGATACAGTAGATAGGCTTCTGGATTTGGGGCTCCCAGGATGTGTATTTGAATCCTGGCTCTGCCACATAATACCTGTATGACTTTGGGCAAGTCACTTAACCTCCGTGGGCCTTTGTTTCCATATCTATGAAATGAGAAGTTTGGACTAGATGTCCTCTAAGATCCTATTCACCTCTAAATGTATGATCTTATGCTTCTGTGACACTTTCTCAGTTTCTTGTATGAATGAATGAATGAATGTGCAAACTCAGCTACAACACATTTATTACCTCACGTACTTGGACTTTGTGAATTTCAAGCCTTTGATTAACTCTTCATTCTTAGGGATGGCATAGTGGAGGTTTACAATTTGTAGACAGAGGATCCGGCAAGGTACACCTGTCTCTACAGTGACAATGAAAACTTTAGACCTACCAGAGTGTTGTTGGCAGGTATCTTTTCCAGAAAACTATTTTAAGAATGAGTTACTCAGTGATAATTAGATACTGAAAGACACCCAGTTTCACATTTCAATACTCCTTTCCAATTAGAATGGCATTAGAGTGAAAGTGCAGCTATCTAATTGTATGAAGAATAGATGTAATTTTCTCAATGTCACTGCAATATCACCTCTCAGTAGTAACAGTACGAAATAATTACGCATCTCATTTAGTAATTGTATCTTTGTGCATTCCATGGTGAGAGCTGATTTTTAAAAATGGACATGTAATTATATTATAAACGAACATGCATCAACTAGCCCTCCATAGATATCAATATGCCATCATTAACTTAGCTGAATTTTAAACTCCTCTCAATGGTGGTGGCTGTGATTTGTCAACACTCAACAGTGATGCTCACAGTGAGAGGATCTTAGCTGGTCTTTAATAATCAAAAGGGAAAAAAGGGGGTGTGAGAAACTTTGAACGCAGGAGAGTGGCCTTTGCAGGCTGTGCTTGGCTTGCTATTGGGTCTAACTTCAAAATGAGCTCTGATATAGGATCAAGATTAAATGCCCCATCATCCCTGCTGGGCATCTGCCTTTCAGTGCAGCATATTGTATGCATCTTCCCAGAGCCAGCTTATCATTTTATCATGCAAGCTAAAACCAGACAATCCCTCAAAAAAGATGGAACTCTGAAGTGCCAATTAATCATAGTAAATATTACTGGAAATATTTCAGGTCAGAAGTGGAAATTTATACAGCAAACAGCTTTTAAATAGCAGTTTCTAAAAGCAAAATGTATATGGAAAGTGAGGTTTTTGCCTTTAAGTTATGGCACCCAGGCTTTCTGAGTGGGTCTAAGCTCTCTAATGCAGAATCGTAAATTTTAATAAATGCAATTATTTGGTATGCAGTTGAAGTCTCATTTTCATAGTAACCAAAGGCAAATTTGTGGACCTGCTCTGATCCACGAACTTGGTAGGGAACAATATCAGAACATTTAAATGAAGGTATTTTTCATTTTGAACAAATGAGAAAATATAATTTTGATTTCCTTGTCATAACAACAAGATAGTTAACAATGAGACTTTTGCTCATTATAGCAATGTGCTCAGCCTACGGAACAGAAGTGTCTGTCAACAGCTCCATTTTCATTTTCAGGCACCTTAATGCAAGCTCATGAGTTTACTCTGATGAAAAAGAACAGTCTAGGATAAGACTAGTCAGAAATCAAATCCTGTTGCATTTCTTATAGTTGTTTTTTTTTTGTAAAGGTCTATTCTGGCTCTTTAAAAGCTTCAAGCAGCAAGTCAAGACATGCCTTTGCATTCATAGTGGTTGAATTTAATCGAACAACTAGTCATTTGGAGGAAAAAAAAGGATTTGTAGTTGCTCTAGACTGGAAATCAGGAGACTTGAGTCCTAGCTTTCTAACTATGGGTAAGTCGCCATAGTTGAGCCTTAGTTTTCTCAGTCAGATACAGAGAAGAAATGGACTAGGTGATATTTAAGGTCCTCTCCAACTCTGAAATTCTTTGATTCTATAACTGGCTCTGAATGTGTCATTTAACTGAATTGAACCAATGCTTTCTAGAAGACTGAAGTCATGGAGGGTAACTGAAAACTGAAAATCGAAGCATAATTCCTTCCTTCAATTAAAGCAGCGGTTCCCAAACTTATTTGTCCTATTGCCCCCTTTTCAAAAAGAAACATTATTCAGTGACCCCCCTGGAAATCTACTTTCTTTAACCCTTTAACAGTTTTTTTGAAATTTGCATCATTTCAAAGAATTGAAAATATTTTTTAAAAAGAGAATGCATTTTAATGATTTATTGAAAATTTGTGGGTTTTTTTTCCTGCATTGTATGTAGGGAATGATGAGACAATATTGCATCATGTAACTATAGCATTATATTGTAAACAGGTCATTACATGCACATATTCTTGCTGATGCATTCTGGACTTCTGGACAATGTGCGACACTATTGCCTACCAGCACTTGCTTATTAAGACCTGTGGGCAGGCTTGACCACTGATCAGCTCCAACTTGCATTTTGTGTGTTTATTTAGAAATAATGTAATCACTATGACTTTAACTCTGTTAACATGTATGAATGGCTTTTCAAAATTTTCTTCTCTTCTGTTTTTTCCTTATGCTTCCACCACTACCCCCTTATTTTTATGCATCCAAGGCTATCATATCATTCCAGAGCCCCCCAGGGGACAGTATTGCCCACTTCAATAACCTATGAATTAAAGGAAGGAAGGAAATAAACATTTATTAAGCACAGTACTAGGCCAGGCATTGTGCTAAGAACTTCAAAAATGTTATCTCTTTTGTGCCTCACAACAAGCCTGAGAGAGAGCTGGAGGAAAGTCAGTAGAATAAAATGAGGAGAGTATTTCAAACAAAAACAATCTCAGTGATAATGCTAACTTAAAAGAGAAGGGAGAAGAATCAATACAAGATAATAAAACAGAAGAAAACACATACTAACACTTAGTACATTAAATGTGAATGGATTCAACTCCCCAACAGAATGAAAGATAATGGAAAAATGTATAAGAAAACAAAACTAATAATTTGTTGCATATAGGAAATGATAAAAGACATTATGTTGGATTTCATTCTATCTTAAGGTTTCAACTCCCCATTAGCCATTTATGTCTTGTCCTTTCCAGTTCAAAGATTATTCTCATAGACAGATAAAACATAAGAAACTTAATGGTTGAGTAGTTTTGCCTTTTCTCTGTCATCTATTATCATCATCCTATTCACCTTTAGTAGCAGTTCTATCCCAGCTTTGATCCTTCTTTGCCCTTTAATATAGTTAAAAACACTCCAAACAAATGAAACCTTTTCTTGGTGTTGTTGCCTCTATATTTTCTTGCAAATCTCAGCTCCTACTGAGCTTTCTTATTCTTAACATTCTTATAAGAATATGGCATATTTTCAAAATTCACCCTCCATTACTTGTTCTAGCATTAATATTCTGAATATATATTAAAAATCTCAAATGGAGGATAAATTCTTTTAGACATACATTGTTCTCTTTAAACAACTTCCCCTTTCTTCCTCTTTAAAATCATTTTCCTTCGTATCCTCAGAATGTGAGCAGTTTCCAGCTCTTCTGACTTCCCGTGTAAAATTTTAGTCTCCAGCATCTCCCAGTGAAAAGGAAACTCCTTGAAACAGGGACTGCTTTCATTTTGTCTTTATATCATTATCATTAGGACAGTATCTTAGTGAGATCTGTTTTCTTATCCAGTCCGCTATTGTCTTTCATTCTATTGGAAAGTTTAGTCCATTCATATTTAAGGTTATGATTGATAAGTATGTTTTTTTTTCCATTTTATTCTCTTGTATAGATTCCCCCTCCCTTCCCTTTTAAGTTAGCACTTGATCACTGATATTAGTTTTGCCTGTGCAGTAGGTACTTAATATGTGTTTCTTAAATTTAATTTAATTTGAAATCTGTTCTTGTAAAATATAAATTTGCATGCTTCTTTGCTAGATGTGTGATTTCCCCCCCTTAATTTCCCACCTGTTTTCTCTTTCTGTCAAGGAGATTTGTAGTATATTCTGATAGCAGTATCTCTGTGGTTTCTGATTCTGTTTTATTTACTTCCTAAATCTCCCACCCTGGGTTCCTGGTTTTCCTCACATGAATATAACTTCTCAATAAACAATACTGCCCTGTCTCCCACCCTTTTATTCAGTAAGTTTATTTAACCTAGAAGATGCAGTGGATAGGGATGTAAGCCTGGAGTCTGGAAGACCCAAGTTCAAATCCACCCTCTTATACTAGTTATGTGACCCTGGGCAACTTCCTTAACCTCTGTGCTCAGTTTCCTCAACTGTAAAATAGTGATAATAACAACTCCTACCTGCAGGGTGAGGATTAAATGTGATAAAATTTATGAAGTACTTAATATGGTGCCTGGCATATAGTGGATGCTTAATAAATGCTTGTCCCATGTTTCTCCTTTTTGGAATAGGAGATTCTTTTTCAGAGCTATGTTTTGGTCTCATCCCATCGAGTCTTAGGGATACCTATGAGCTAAAATGTTCCTCCTTGTATTAATATCCCCACTTCATTTATTCCCTACATTTTGGACATGTATATATCAACAACTGAGGCCGGGGATTTTATCACTTGGCCCTTTCTTGGATCTTATCTCTTGTGAATTTCTCTACTACTATTCTTCCTGCATTGTATTTAGCCACTATGGCATCTTGTTTGGTGGATATATGTAGATAATTTTCCTTCTTTTTCAGCTTAAAGGTCTTTTGATCTTGCATGAAAGCCCAGGCAAATATACTTCCTATCAGCCCTTTTAGAGGCAATTTATCTCTAGCCAAGAGTTTGTTCTTTCTAGTTGTTATGTAGATGATCTGACACTGTTTTCTTAACCATGAGTTCACTTCAGTTGCCTCTCTCTTTTGAAGTCATTGCCTTCCATCAGTAGCAGTGACAAAAACAAACACTTGTGCCCCAAAGGTTTTTAGGTTATTGCAGGGACTTCTAAACCAATCAACCTGAAGACTATCCCTCAGCCAAGTAATTCTGAAAAGTCACTCTGAATTGTAAACCTAAAGCCATTTACACAAAAACAACAGAACATACACGTTCCCCAGTTTCCCAACCAAATTAGGTTTTCCTATACCTTTACAGAGCCATTTGAGTTTTCTCTTTTAATTCTACTTATTCTTAGCCCACCTCTTCAAGTAAAAGGAATGTACCATTCAGTGTGACTGCTCTCTTACACTGTATAGGACTGAGTCTGAAAAGGCACTTTGTGAGGATTAAGGTGTTAAGGAAGAAGAGATGCTTTTCCTGGTATGTTGAATCAAAAATAAAATAATTACCTGTCTAGTTTCTTCCTCCCTTTAGACTCCTTCACTAAACACATACATTGAAGTAGAACAATGGGTCATTTATCCTTTCACCTGCGTCAACTCAGCATCATTAAATGTGCATATTGATTTCACTGAGAGAACACTGTGCCCTTCCAGGCATCTCCATGATTCTATGTTGTGGTCCCTGGGGGGCATTCTTGAAGATGATACTCAGTCAAAGGCACTCATATCCTTAGTAGTCACCCATAAATCACAGGCCTTCAATAAACATTTGTTGAATAAATAAGTTGGTGTTCAATTTATGGCTATGACTGATTTCATTAAATTGAACATTTTTTTTCCGGAGTGGATGTGTATAATTTGAAATTTTGAATTGAAATTTTAAAATGTTATCTTTTTATAGAATAATGTTAGGGGCTTAACCTGTGATTTCATTGATATTGGGATCTTCTAGGTACAGAAATTTCCCTTCATGTAAGGATTAGTTGAAAGAACTGGGAGTGCTTAACCTGGAGAGGAAGAGATCTGGGGAAACATGATAGCTTACTTCAAGGATTTAAAAGCTTTCAAATAGAATGGGGAGTTTGACCTATTTTGTTTTGCCTGTAAGAGCAGAACAAAGTTGAAAAGCATCAAGTTTAGATTTGACAGAAGGAAAAATTTCCTAACGATTATAACTCTCCCAAAGAGGCAGAAGTTCCCTCAGGAGGTGGTTGATTCCTGCTCATTGCAAGTCTTCAAGTGAACTACCTGTTGCATGTGACAGGCCCTCTATAAGACTGGGCTCCTTCTTCTATGGGTGGATTCCTCCTTAGCATTTTGTGGAGGAATTCAAGCTGGCCTTAATTCCCTTTCTGGCTCTGTTCCTGGCTTCCAGATTTTAAAACCATGTAGCCATGGCAGGTACCTTCATTCTCCTACCCTTTCGTATTGTCTTCCATCATCAGAATGTGAACTCCTTGAGAGGAGGGACTGTCTTTCTTTTTGCTTGTAGTTATGTTACCAGAGTTTAGCACAGAGCCTGGCACATAGTAATGAAAAATGTTTGTTTACTTCCTTACTGTTAGTACTGTATGGTTTATATATCACTTTCCTTATAACAGCTCTGTGAAGAAGAATTTTTTTTTTGTTTGGACTTGTGATTCCATTGGTTAGGGAGCTCCAAATGAATTAGAAAAATACACCTACCAATATGGATCTGTAACTGTTCTGCAGTTTATAATTTTAGAGATTTGCCTGGAGGTTCTGAGCTGTTAAATAACTTGCTCAAGGTCACACAGAAAGTTTGTGACAGAGGGCACCCTTAACTTAGATCTTCCTAATTTCAAGGCTCTATTTATTAGTTCATGTTGCCTCCTATCCCCTGTCAATCGGACCAGAGCCATCCTCTAATGGTTGGTCAAAGCCAAACGAATCAGGCTAGAGACAGGAGAGTCAGGAGTCAAACAGAAGTTTAATTAATTTCAAAGTGAGGAAAACACTTGCAAGGAACCCTCTCCCTGCCCCCCCCCATCAGAATGAGCATTTAACATTCTGGGCAAAGAATTTATTTACATAAAAAACCACAAGGGAGCTGTACCACAACACAATCGTTCTTAAGTCTTGAATAGCAGTTCACATGGTCGGCATTTCTTGGGACAATATTGGGGTTCTTGTGTCCTATGGCAACAGTCTCTAAGTTGCATAAGGGTCATTGAGCCTTATGATTATTTAGCAGGGTACAGAACCAGAGTTAGGGTGGCAGGAACAGGAGTGCAGTACCTAGTCTGATTCACTTGGCAGTTACAAGAAACAAGGATTGTGAGCATGTTAAGAGAAGTGATGGATGGCTTTAGTCTGTAGCATGTCACCTGCTTCTGGCTCTCAGATCCCTGGAAAATGGGGGAGCTCCAACAAATCTAAATAGTATTGATTAATGTGAAAATCATAAATTCCCTCAGTGAACACCTGGTGCTGGTCAAGACAATATACTTTACCAGAGGGTGAGATCATCCAGAGTATAAAGGATTGTTGTTATGCCAAGCTCAAGGTACAGCCTGCTTGTGGGTCCTTAGTTCTGGGAAACAGGGTGTCTCCAAACATCTTGACACTCCATTTTACAGATAATGAAACTGAGACTTATTTTGGTCAAATGTAGAAGGAATTGTTGCTCAGTTCTGTGTTCTTGGATTGTGAGGTCCCTTCTCTCCCAGACCAATTATTTGACTTGTCTAAGTTCACACAACTGACACCCAAATTTATTTCTCTTCTGATTCCAAGTTTGATGCTTTTTTCCCATGGCTTAGCCCTACTTTTCTCCTTGGCATTATTGAACCATTTTTGTCTGGGTTTCCTTACATCTAGCTCTCACTGTGCAATTTGTTAACAGTTTTAACTTCTTCTCTACACTGTTTTAATTGATATTAGTGAATGTTTGCTGAGCATTTACTATGTGTAAAGCACAATGCCAACTTCTTTGTGTGACAGAGAGTAAGATAGTCTCTAGCCTTAAGAAGTTTATCTATGATTTTGAAGACTTTCCAAACGATTGTCAATAGTTCTTTTGAGATCAGCCTGTTCATATCGATGGACCACTTATCTGTTAGAAGATAAATCTTATTTTTGGAAAGGGATTGGGGCTAGACATTCTTTAAAGGCAGAGATTGTCTTTTGCTTCTTTTTGCATATCTAGCACTTAGTATAGTGCCTGGAATATAGTAGGCATTTAATAATTGTTTATCAATTGCTTGGCTTAAATGTATTAGGGAACTTACTCTACCAATGCAAATAAGTACTTTCTCTATAAATTATAGTTCCTATAGTTGCCCACAACTTATAGTTGCCCACAACATTAAAAGGTTAAATGACTCATCAAAGGTCATACAGCTGTGTCAAAGTCAAGACTTGAATCCAGGTCTCTATTCATTTTACCATTTTGTGTATTTCTTAAAAATTCATAGCAATTCTTCTTAGATGTTGGGTATACCTATATATGGATGTAGATGTATACATACACACACACAAACATATATATCCAAATATAGACAACAAAAATCTAAGGGAAATGTGTATACACACACACACACACATACATATATATATGTACAAACACACCATATATATTATATATGTGTATATATATGTGTGTGTGTGTATACATATATATGTGTATATATATATATATATAATATCTATATCTATTTATCTTGCTATGTGCTAGGCACAGTGCTAAGTGCTGGGAATACAAATAAAAGCTGAAAGAAAGGCAGTCCCTACTCTCAAAGAGTGAACTTTTAATAGTGAGAGATAGGGGTGGGGTAGAGAAGGTACCTCCACAAGGACATAGAAAAAATTCAGAAAGTGAGGAGTGGCACCTGCAGAGGAATGAAGACATGGATGATCTGATTGTTTTCCTTAAAATGGAGGCTTTGGAAGTAACTCGCCAATCAAAGGAAGGAGTCACAGGGTAAAGTGTGCTTTCATTGTGAAAAGTCTAGTGGTGAGGTGAACATTCTTTTCTGGATGTGGGAAAGTATATATATATATATATATATATATATATATATATATATACATATATTAATTCTCACTTGGTGGAGATATGAATCAATTCAACAATTTAAAAAAAAAAGCAATATAGAGTTATAAAGTAAAAGTTACAAAAATGACCATGCTCTAACAAAGCAATTGAATTTTAGGTTTACGTCCTAAGGAACATAACCAAAATGTAAAAAGGAAAGAAGTTAATTACATTAATAGAATTTTAGAAAAATTAGATATAATAAACTCTAGTAATTATTGAATGGAAATAGGAGTATACATATTTTCAGATGTATATCACATTTTCTATAAATATTTATCATGTCTTATGACATTAAAAACCTCAAAAATAAATGAAGAAAAGCATAAACATTTTATTTGTCCTTTACTGATCATACTGTAATAAAGTACTTTAAATAAAGAACCAATGAAAAAAAGGTTTTAAAATGGTCTGGAGACTAAATAAACCAATCCTAAAGAATTTTTGGGGTCAAAGAACAAATCACAGAGATGATAGACAATTTCATTAAAGGTAGTGACAGTAATGAGATAAAATTACAAAATGCTTATAATACAGACAAAGCAGTTCTTAGGGTAAAATGTATATGCCTAAACATTTTTATTAACAATAAAGAGAAAACAAAGCAGATCAATGAATTGTGAATGCAACTAAAATACTAGAAAACCAATACATTTTTTAAAAAGTTCAACTAAATACCAAAATATAAGTCTTAAAAATTAAAGAACAAATTGCCAAAATTAAAAACAACCCCCCCCCTTGAAACAAGACATTAAAAACAAGAAAAAGGGTTTTTTTTTGGGAAAAAAAAGCCACAATAAAAATAGAAACCATTAATAAATTTGATTAAAAAGAAGAAAGAGGAAAAACCAATCATATAATGCCCAAATTAAATAACTGAAAATGACTGAGGATCCAGTAAAGAAATCAATGATGGAGCAACCAGAGAAGAAAGACAACCAGGCTATTGTACTGTTATGCAAGTCAATGAAGGAAAGAATTCAAAGAGGACTTGGTTTTCCCTTTCTTGCAATCTGCAGGTCGCTGAAGCAATGTATATTCTAAGCAAAGGTCATAGCAGTACAAGTTGAAAGCAAAGTTTTTCTCCTGAAAAGAGAGAGTTAATTGTTGTGCACATTCAAACAGCCATTTATTGCAAATTAGGATAGAGACAAATGGGACTAAAATGGTGAAAACCACTACTCCCCAAATTCCACCTTGTCACAGTAATTGTAGAGGCAGAACAATTTTATCACATGCCATTCATATTAAAGAGCAAATCAGTGGCATGCATAATTAATTTGACTAAGGATGTACTGGGTGCATAATGGATTAGCAAATGCTACTTTTAAACTGAACTATTTTAGAAAAGCAAAACTGTCACAAATAAATGTCTTGGCTCTAAGTTTCTTGAATCATACCTTTAAAAATAGACAAATTGCACTATGCATGATGAAATGCTACACTTATTTAGAGTATAGAAAGGTACTAGGGTGGGAAGTATTACATTCTATGGAGATGTCATCTCCAGCTTGAACCTGAACATGTTTGCTTTCACAATGCAAATACAATACACAGTATACGATGTAAGTATATACATCAGTGGTTAGGTGATCTTCCTAAAGTGAAATACTAAAGTTCTGACTTCATTTTCTTGAGTCACAACTCCTATGAAGTTAGGAGTAGGATGGAGTAGGCACTGGGAAGCAGTTGACAGAAATGTCTGGGTAGATGGTGGTAAGACAGTAGTAAAAAGTTTGCCTGTCACTAAAAATTAAGCTGTGTGCCATCTTTGGTGCACATGCTTAGAGTGCTAGCACTTGGTTGCCAAACACACACACATAGACACACACACACGTACATAGACACGCACATGCAAACACCCTATCATTCATAATTTTTTAAAATTTAATTAATTTATTGTTAGTTTTCAACATTCACTTCCACAAGATTTTGAGTTCTAAATTTTCTCCCCATCTCATCCCTCCCCCCACCACAAGATGACATGCATTCTGAATACCCCTTCCTCTAATCTACCCTCCCTTCTATCTCTCCCCCCTTCTTTTATCCCCTTCCCCTTCTATTTTTCTGTAGGGCAGGATACATTTCTATACCCCATTGCCTGTATATATTATTTCCCAGTTGCATGTTAAAACAATTTCTTTTAACATTTGTTTTTAAAACTTTGGGTTCCAAATTTTCTCCCTTCCTCCCTCTCCACCCACCATCATTGAAAAGGCAAGCAACTGTAAGGCAAGGTTATATGGGTGTAGTCATGCAAAATGCTTCCATAGTAGTCATGTTGTGAAAAACTAAGTATATTTCCCTTAATCCTATCCCTCCCCCCATTTATTCCATTCTCTCTTTTGACCCTGTTCCTTCTCAGAAGTGTTTGCTTCTAATTACCCCCTCCCCCAATCTGCCCTCCCCTCTATCATCCTCTTGCTTTCTTGTCCCCTTCCCCCACCATTTCCCTATAGGATAAGATAGATTTCCTTACCCAATTGAGTGTGTATGTTATTCCCTCCTTAAGCAAAATGCAATGAGAATAAGATTCACTCATTCCCTCTCACATTCTCCCATTTACCCTCCACTGTAAAAGCCTTTTCTTGTCTGTTTTATGTGAGATAGTTTACTCCATTCTACTTCTCCCTTTCTCCTTCTCCCAGTATAATCCTCTCTCACCCTTTAATTTTATTCTCCAGATATCACTCCTTCATCTTCGACTCACCCTGTGCCATTTATCTATCTATCTACCGATAGATCGATCGATCGGTCTGTCTGCCTGTCTGTCTGTCTGTCTGTCTGTCTGTCTGTCTGTCTATCTATCTATCTATCTATCTATCTATCTATCTATCTATCTATCTATCTATCTATCTATCTCCACTGATCCTGCTTGTAGAAGACAGCCCTGTGTTAATTGCATATTTTAAAAAAAAATTCTTTGGTGAAATTGACAAATTGGATGCTTTCATCAGTGAGACTCTGTCAATTTTAGCAGAGTCTCAGACAGATGCACAAGTTCATCAATTTCAACCTCTGAACATTTTCTTTCTTTGCAATTGACAAGACGAGAAACTAAAAGAAAGTTAAGTTACCAGAATGTCTGGAGGTTTCAAAGAAAGCACCTGCATTTGGAGTACAAAGTGCTACATGGAGTCTCCAGTAAAAAGGGACCAGATTGCGAGGGATCCAACTATTTGCATCTGTTTGTGTGATGCTGATCCTGTAATTGAAGTGAGTGGGGACATTCCTAAGGGGCCTTCAACCCCTCAGTTTTGTGACTGAAGCCAGTGGTGAAATTGATGTATTTTTAGATAACCTTTATGATCAAAGGGGCTACTAGTTCGTTTTTTTTTTAATTTTAAAATTTAGTTTGAAAATATGACCACAGCTATGGTCAAACTAATCAATTTTATATGTAGGTCTGTCTTTAGATATTTATTAGGGAGCTATAATGTGATAGCCATTCTGCAATGAAACAACAAATGGAAAGGTCTGATTCATCTTACAAGTCCTACACTCCCGAACACAACCCCCATCTAATCCATCTGAAGAGAAAGATGGCACCCTAGTTCATTTTGAAATCCCCTGAAGTGTCAAGTCTAGGGGGTGCCCTGAAAAGACAGTCAACCATTCTATTCTGGCTGGGACCAATATAGTGCCTCCAGAATCCTTCCTGTATCCGAAATTCCTTTCTGCAATTGATTTAAAGTTGAAGAGTCATTACTTGCCTGTTTACAAGTCTTTGGACACATACATAAACATTATTTTTATTGGCATTTTTTATTTCCGTCATTTCCAAATACATTTCCCCCCCCTCGCTTAGCCAGAGAACCAACATTTGTAATAAAGAATTTCTGAAAATGTAGAGAGAAAATGCTTAACAAAACTAATTAACACATTAACAAGGGCCAACAGAGTATGTAATACTCTGGGCCCATACTCCTTTAACTCTGCTAAGAAGGGAGGGAGGTGCATTTTCTCAATTCTTCCTTTTCTTTAGATCAATTTTTATTTTATTTTCAAATGAAGATCTATCTTCTTTCTTTTCCCTCACCTCTACTTCCCCCACCCAACTGTTTCTCCTCTCTTTTTCATGAACAAGTTTAGTCAGTATAATTAAGCGGTCATTATAATTATAGCCTGGGCCCTAAAAGTGCAAATAATGAATTCTACAAAGTCATCAGAAGTATTCTTATTCACCTTATTCTAAGTTAAAATTATGTAAAATATGGTAATTTGTTCTAACCCGAAGGACATGTATAATGCTAATTCAAATAATGCTACCAGTGACCAATTAATGGGGATTCATTATTTGCATTCATTGGGACCTACCTGTACACAGCATTCTGTAATACTATTGCACCGTAACAAACATGGATATGAAGGATAGAGGGAAGTATAAGATGATATATGAACTGATACAAAGTGAAGTAAGCAGAATCTGGAAAACAAGCTACATAATAGCTGCAGTTATGTAAATGCAAAGAATAACACAAAAAGAAATGGAACACTGTATTAATTTAATGACTATGTAACTATAATGACCAAGCCTGGCACAGTATTTTTTTTTTCTTAATGAGGAACCCTTGGGAATCTGGGAGCAGCAAGTAATAGAGTTTTAAGAAGACACATAGGGAAAGAGAAATAATGGAGAGTTTTGCTAACCCATTAGATCCTGTTTGGATTTTATGTAAAGGCTTAGCTTCTTACTGTGATCTTGGTTTCAGAATTTTTGGTAACTCTAAGTAGCAAATAGCCATTTCCAATCTGATTATGTTTAGAATGTATGAGTGTGGAGAGGTCCTACTATCCAATTCATTCATTAAGATGATTAGGGTGACTGGACCAACTGTTTCTGAGCCTACTTATGTTTACCCCCTCAATAGCCAAAGCAAATCAATCGTGTAGCAACTCAACTGGTTCTGAAGCAACAATTTGCAAATAATCAATTACAGAAGCCTAGGAACAGAAGATACCTTTCAGAGCATTTAGTCCCTTGTTTTGTAAATAACAAAAGTGATACTCAAAGGAGTTAGGTGATTTGCCAAGGTTGCACAGTTCATCAGTGGTAGCCTCCTGACTCCTGGGTGCTTATTTCACTTACATCATACTGCCTTTCTTCTGATCTGGTCTGTTTTAAACTCTGATTATATTACATTCTGGTTTTGAGGTTTCACAGGCTCACTTCGTGAACTCTAAAACTGAGTTGGAGCATAAACAATCTCATTTTATTTTATATTTTTTTAAATGAAAGACATCAGCCAGATACAAGACAAAGCCCCAGAGCCATACCATTTACAATGCATAATGTGTATCATTTGTCTAAACTGACCGGTCAGTTCTGGTTGTGTCTACATAATTTGGGGTGTGCTCCATGACAGCAGAGAGATGAGTGTATGCCCACAGCCAACACATGGCTCCCATTTGTCTGGGAGCTAATTTGATCTTGAGAATTATATTCAGCAGTGTTCCCACCCTCACCTCTCTCCCCTTCACCGACCCCACTCCCATGGCAGAACCCATAGCCATGAATCACCTTAATGCATTCTCAACATCTGTATTCACATAATTTATTCATGGCCTGAAATCTCAAGTCCCCTTTTGGGGTGGAGAAATGTTTACTCGGTCACTTACACTCTGTTAATCTGAGGCAGCGACAGGAGGGTCATACACAGCTGTCCTTTCCCCATACAACTTTTAGAACCATGTATTGTTAGTCATTTTATCAAAGAGCCATGGGTAGCAGTCTGTGAGGATGTATTGGGAATCAGCTAATGGACAGAAAGTACCTGCTCTGACACATTAATTCCCTTCCCTGTCAGCCTGCATCATTGTAGAGCATGCATGATGGGAAGCAAGGTCCCATCACACCATGGCACCTGCTGCTTTTCCATCTGCCGAGCGCAATCACTCCTTTGATTGCCCATTTTTCAGCCTAATGGCTTATTCCTTTCTCTTTGTAAAGTTTTTACATTTTTTATTGTGATTTTAATAGCCATTTTTTTTTTTTGCATTTCTTCATCTCTGTTGGGCACACCAAAGATGCTGACAAAAGAATAACATAAATAATATTCCAAACCATGCCCAAATTGAGATTGCCCCAAGTGTTGTGTTTCACTGTTTGGACTGATAAAGTTGTCATGGCAATAATGTCCCTGGAGAATTAAAGTGCCATGTGCATGGCTGATTAAAGGAAATAGCTCAGATGGTCCACAAACTGGTAAATATTTAAGCCACGGGCTGGAATACTGGCCATATTTTTGCTTTGTTTTTGTTTTCCGTTTGGCGTTTTCCACTATGTTTCTGGAGTTATGCTCTGCTTGGTTATTGGACATAGTTTGATGATGCACATTTGTCTTTTTCTGTTTGAAGATTTATATTGTTCAGATCCCCTGGAATAGATGTTGGCTGCATGCCCTGAACTGGCCTTTGGAGTCTGTCTAAAGCTGTTGATTTGGCTGGATTAGTCAAAGCAGCAGATCATTATTACATATCGAACCTCTGTCAGAAATAGCATTTACAATTAACAGATACAGTCTCGACCTGATCTTTGCAGATTTGTGGGGTTTGGGAAGAACTTTTATAAATCTAAAGCAGTGCCATCTTCCTCCTCAGGTTAAGAAATACAGTGTCAAGCACTCTGCTTGCTTCTACCAAAATGAAAATGAAAGCATAGTGCTATCATGTAAAATTTAGGGTACATAACAATGGGACACAGAACCAGTATTCAGAGAGGCAGTTAGCCTGGTGGCTCACTTTCCGAACTCTCACACAAAAGCAGTGGGGAAAAAAGGGCACTTCTCTGGATAGGGTAGATATGGTGGAGTCCCCCAAGGATTAATGCTGGGACAGGTCTTATCGAACATGTGTAGAATTTGTGGGATTTCCGTAGTGGCATCTCCCTGTACACGTGAAACGTGATGTTCCTCCAGGTAGAAACACAAGAGCTGCAGGAGATTACCTGTAGGAAAAACTCATGAGATTGGATGAACGGTCAGAAAAATGGCAAGTGGACTTGAGTGAACAAGTATGTGAGGATAGCTGATATAGCTGGTGGACTGAACTATATTGGAATATCAGGAAAATTTAGGATATTTGGGCTAAATCCTTAACCTTGGATGTTGATGTTTTAGAATCTGGTGCTTCGAAGGACCTCAGTGCTTATCTTGTCACAGGATTATGAGATCGTACATCTGAAGTTAGAAGGTTCCTCGGAGGGGCTCATTTTACGCATGAGGAAAAGGTCCAGGAAGGTTATTAGCTTAACTAAGATCATATAAGTAGTAAGCTTTAGAGGTAAGATTTGAATACAGGTCCACTGACTCCACAGTTAACACTTTAGGTGGGCAAGTGACTTAGAGCAAAAGAGTCAAAAATGTATACATGACACTTGAAGCAAATTAAAATGATTGTGAAATATTAAACAAAATAAATTTTTAAAATGTAATAAAACATAGGTAGTGTTAATACTGTAGTTTTCTAAGTTAATTTCCTTTTGTACGGTTTGACACCCTCTTCTTCACCCCCACCCCCACCCCCATTTCTGTTTGAGTTTGAAACAATTTGCTTAGAGTACTAAACATGGGTCAGGATAGACCTGAGTTTGAATCTTGTCTCTTACACTTATTAATTGTGTGGTCCTGGATGAATGCCTTAACTTTCTTCAGCCTCAGTTTCCTCATCTGTAAAATGGGGATAATAAATAGAACCTACCTCTCAGAGTTGTTGTTAGTCTCAAATCATATATAAATATAACTAACATGTAAAATATAAACTAAATGTAAATATAAATCATAATAAATATGTAAATTATATACATATACACATATACATATATATGTGTATACACACATACGCACAAAGCATTTGGCAAACCTTAAAGTGTTATCCATTTTCTTTCTCTTTTTTTTATATTTGGAACCTGAGGCTCAGAGAGGTCACAGAGGTATTAAGGAGCAGAGATAATTTTTGAATCCAGATCCTTTGACTCCAAATCTTGTGCTTTTTCCATTACATCATGAGACCTCCCATGAGGCCTGGGAGGCAAGCCCTACTACTAACTGCCAAATTGTATGTTCTATGTCTTCCCAGCTAAGTGGCACTGTGGATAGAGTGTCAATCCTGAAGTCAGGAAGACTAGTCTTCCTGAGTTCAAATCTGGCCCCAGACACTTACTACCTGTGTGACTCTGGGCAAGTCATTTAACACTGTTTCCCTCAGTTTCCTCCTCTGCAAAATGAGCTGGAGAAGGAAATGGCAAACCACTCTAGTGACTTTGCCAAGAAAACCTCAAATGGGGTCATGAAGAGTCAGACACTACTGAACAACCAAAAAAATCTCTTCTCACTGAAATCCAGTTCTTTGCGTCTGCATTTCCTTTGCTGTCAAGATAAAGGGAACAAATAACTGCACTGACCATCCTTTTCCCTTCTTAGCTGTTCATGCTGATGCAGTACTGGGCTGATTATCTAGGCCATACAAAATATTTCACCTCAAGTCTTGCCCATTTCTTTAGGGAACTTAAAAGACCCATAACATCTTAACAAGGTTATGCATCACAATATATCTTTTAAAATCCTACCCCTTCCTACCCATCACAATCCACATAAGGTGCTAGAAACAAGACCTAAAATTATCTCTAATGGATGAAAGACAGCTGTGGCCCCAGCACAGTGCTGTGATGGAGAGCTGTTGGCTTGACGGCTCCTTTCTGGGCTATTTCAGATATGACATGTATGACAGCAAATGACTTTTCCCAGCATTTCTTTCTCTAGGATTAGTTTGAGGGAGGATTCCAATGAACTCAGTGTTGGGCGTAGGGCCATCTAGGGATAGCAAATAAAATTATGCCATCAATTATTTAAGAGAAGGTAGCAAGGATATTTTAAAAAGCTATACTTATACTTACCTTAATGAAAATACAAAGAGAAGAGAGCATTTATTCTTTTTTAAAGAGGCATAAATTCCCTTAGCATGGTTATTGTATAATAGTAAATACACACCTATAACTTCCCTACTTGCAAACCTTCAGTGGCTCCCCATTACCTACAGAATAAAGTCCAGATGGTTTTCATGACATTCAAGGTCTTCCATGCTCTGGCCCAATCTTCCTCTCAGGCTCATTTCCCCTAATTTCTTTTCTCATGTACTGATCCTCCATGGCAATTAAACTAAACAACTTGCTTTCCCTGAATATGCCTCTTTTTCTCCACCTTTTACTCAGTTGTGTGCCTCCTTTCTCTCTGTCTTTAGAAAGCATATGCATCCATTGAAACTCATTCCATGGGCCACTTTCTCCTAAGAAATTGTCTTATCCATTCCAGTTAGAAGTAATAGGAATACAGAAGCCTGTCCTAAAATTAAATCTATAACAAAGTAGAATGTGTAGCCTTGGGAAGCAATGGATTCTCTCTTACTAAAGGTTTTCAGGCAAAAGCTGGAGGACTTGCAAGAGATAGGTATGGATTTAGAGCTAGAAGACACTTCACAAGTCCTCTTTAATGGTTTAATTTTACAAATAAGTAAACTTAGGCTCAGAGAGGTTAAGAGACTTACCCAAGGTCACAAGATAAATAGAAGACAGAATTTGAATCCAGCTCTTCTGACTCCAAAGCTAACAAGTTTGCCACTGTGCCATAATTCTTTCTTAGAGAGAGGATTCTTGTTTAGGCATGGATTGGACTAGCCCTCCAAGTACCTGTCATACTTACCACCTTCCAGTCTTTAGTATAGTCCTTCAGATATTAAATAACTCCATTTTCCTTTAAAATATTTTAAAATATGAACTTAATAATTTAAATATAAGTATACATAATTAAGGATGACTCAGGGTTTGAAAATCTATGTGGCTAGAAGTATGATGGTAGGTACCCTTGACAGAAATACCCTTGGTGAATGAGAAGGTTTTAGAAGGATGATAATGAGTTGCATTTTGGAAATGTTGGATTTGAGATAACTGTGGGCTCTCTAGGAGATGAAGATGTCTAGCATGAAGTAGGCGATACATGTCCAGAGATAAGGAGGGATAAATTTGGGAGCTATTCATGATGTGTTAGTAAATGTTTAATAATCAGCTCTTCAAAAATGTACACATGACAAATTTTTCATTTAAACTGCATTATTCATATTTATCCATGACTTTCTTTGGTCTAGATAATCAACAAAATGATAAATCAACTTTTAAAGGTAAAATTTCTGAGGCATAAATTCTCATACTGAAAATTTAACAATCAGTTCTTAGGAATCAGTTCCCTGGAGCCGTTGGTATATTTGATCATTGAACCTATTAGAATGTAAGTTCTGTAAGAACACAGACTGTCTCCTTTCTGCCTTTGCATTCTGATATCTAATATAGTGTCTGGCACACAGTGGGTACCTAAAAATGTCAATTTGAGCTGAACTAGGATACTTAATAATTGCCTTTTGTTCATTTGGTAATTTTTTTTCTCACTGTTGAATTCATTCTCTTCTTTCCAGGGCCAGCTCAGTTGCTATATCCCTTTCCCCATCTGCTTTTCGGGATCACTCCATCTATATATATTCTCTCCCTATTCAATTTTTCCTGGAGCACTTTGTCTTAATCTGTCGTTGGCCTGATCATTCCCAAACAACCTCCTATACTCATCATGCAGGGTCTCCTCGTGCCTTCCTTCCTTTCCTGGATCCCACTAAATTGGAAGCTCCTTGAAAGTGAGAATTATGTCATTTATCATCTTTGTATCTCCAGCACTTAATATAGTATCTTTCACATAAAATAAACATTTGTCAAATTGAAATCAAATGAGCAAAGAGTAAAAGCCTTAATTAAACTGAATAGTCAAAGCTATTTGCATTTTTAAAAGAAAAAAAAGTTTACCAAAACAGTAACAAAAATCCACTAATCTAGCATGTCCCATTCTCATTTCTGAACCATTAAGGTTCTTGTAAACTATTGCATTTCCTATTTTTTTTTAGTGTCATAACTTTAAAAAATTACACAAAGACTGTCATATACTTTGTTATTTTAATCGTTAGGTTGTCTGCAAAGAGTGTAGAAGAGAATGCATTTTTCAAAACTTTAATAGATATCATGTTCCAGTTTTTACATAATCAGTTGACTTTCCTGGTTTTATGGAACTATAGCTTCTAGCCACCTATGGTGGGGAAATGGAATGTGTAAAACTTTGTTAAGATTAGATTACATCATATTATTGCAGTTGTTTTTAACATGGTCGTTATCAGTGTAGATGCTGTTCTAATTCTGCTTTGCTCCACATCACTTAATGCCATTCTATTTTTATATTCCTCATATGTCATTTTAAACAGTGCAATACTTCCTTATTACATTAATATGCCCCAATTTGTTCAGACATTCCCCAATCATTGGCTCATGAGTTGTTTGTAGTATTTCATCATTGCAAGTAAAGAAGCTATGAATGCTTTTGTAGAGATAGGTCTCATTCCACTTTTAATAACTAACTTCCTTAGCATCTAGTCCCACTAGTGGGATCATTGGATCAAAGGGTATGATCCTTTAGTGTATATTACTGGATTGCTCTTCAAAAAGATTGCAACAATTTACAGTTTCTATGACAATCTAGCACAGCACTTATTTCCCTCAAAGATTGCATTTTATCTTTTAAAAAAACTTACAGTTAAGACAATTTAATCAGAATTAAGTGCCTACTATGTTTAATTTAATGGACATAGAAATTAAAAACTTGTTTATTTTTACTTCATACATAATTCTAACAAACTTTCCCCACCCTGATTTCCCAGTCCTTAGTAAAAGAATGGCTGTGGCTGGGGCAGTTTTCTAGAGTTAGATATGCAGATATGGGGAAGTGGTGACTACAGAGAAATAAATATTGGAGTGGGAAAAAGAAAAATTATGACAAAAAGAATATAGGAGCTCAAAGGGCATTGTCTCCTTGATTACTTAGCATAAAAGAAGGCATCTCTATTTCCCTCTAAAGCCTAAGACATTGTCATATTGTCACAGGGTACAATAATTTATGCTGTTGTTTAGTCATATGTGACTCTTCATGACCCTATCTAGGGTTTTCTTGGCAAAGATACTGGAGTGGTTTGCCCTTTCCTTCTCCAGCTCATTTTATGGATGAAGAAATTGAGGCAAATAGGGTTAAATAATTTACTCAGGGTCACACACCTAGTAAATGTCTGAGGCCAGATTTGAACTCAGGATGATGAGTCTTCCTGACTTCAGCAAGGCATTCCATCCACTGTGCTACCTGACTGCCTCTCAGAGTTGATATTTAAAATGATAACCCTGAGTCATCCAAAAAAGAAAAAAAAACCAACCTATTAAATTATATTCAGTAAAATTAAGCAAACATGAAAATACATAATATTTGTTAGTAAGATTTCTATTCAAAATGGACAAATTTTTCAAATATTGGTGATCAACTTCAGTTATCTAGAAAATTAACATATCTAATTTCTCCTACCCTAGCAGATAAGAGATATTACTGCACCACAAAATATAGTGCAAACTGAATGCCTTTTTGTACATTAGAGGAGGAGAAAAAGGGTTATGAGAATCAAGTGGAATAGACTGCCTCCAGGAGATACTGGACTATCAGCTAATCAATGTAGCAGCAAACTCCTGAGGTTGCCTTATACTTGACCTCCTCAAAACAAATATTCAGTTATGATCTCCTTTATGGAGTCAGGGAGAGTGACTGAATCTGTTTAAACCCATATGGAAGAAATCCATGCTAGCAATGACACAATTAAAAAAAACCTCAGGGATTTTTTCACAATATATTGAAAAACTTCCCTTATGACCAACAAACTTCCTCTACCTGTTATTTTCTCTATTGCTTAATCACTGGATGCCTGGGATGGGGGTGGGGGAGTAAATGACCTACTACTTTCACTTTAGAGCAGCTAAGAATTTGAGGAAAACACCCATTGCATTGGGAGGACCCCTTGACGTAAGCTTATGGGAAGCCATGGACAAGAGTCTCACAGCATGGGAAAGTATGGATAGGTTTTGACCTGCATCGCTGAAGGGAGTGATCTAGAGCGAGATCAACATCCACTGGGTACTTAATGGATATATTTAATCATGTAGATAACTTTGTTCAACAATTCTCTAGCAGTGGGGTTAAATAGAATCAACAAAGATATCCACAATAATCATAGAGGTTGTCTTGTAAGGAGTCCAAATAAAAGAGGGCTTCCTTATCAAGAAAGAAGATTTTCCAGATGCATCTGAATGGTGTGGTGCCATTTGCATCAATCCTGAGAACACTACAGGATCTAGTCAGTGAATATAACACCACTCATGTTAGCAAATTCCAATGCAGAATCATATTCTTGTCACTCTTGCCCCTCATTCTAGATTCATTCTCCCCTCCCACCATGTCTCCCTACACCATATCTTACCATGTGGAGAGTACCTATAGCTGACACTCCACATTCCTTTCTTCAGTATACCTTGGATCTAGTTCTCTCACTGAATGGCTCTAATACCACTGATAAGAGCATATCACTTGTTGCTGTTGTTAAGTCATGTCTGACTCTTCATGACCCCATTTGGAGTTTTCTTGGTAAGGATATTGGAGTGGCTTGCCACTTCCTTCTCCAGCTGGTTTTACAGATGAGGAAACTGAGGCAATCAGACTTAAACACTGCTAGTAAGTGTCTGAGGCCAGATTTGAAGTCAGGAAGGTGAGTCTTCCTAATTCCAAGCCCGGTGCTCTATCCACTGTGCCACTTATCTCCCCAAGAGTATATCACAGACAATCCCTAAACAGGACCAGAGCGTAATTGTTGATTGTAAGTAGCCATATGCTCGCTCAGCCTTTAGTGCATAATTACATTTCTTTTGCCAGATACCCTAGAGTCCAACAATTTGAAAGATTGTCCTAGCAATCTACAATAGGGGAAAAAAACTAGAAGACTGCAATTTGCTCATATTTTGTGATGCAGTTGGAAGGGCAGACAACTGAGTATATCAGTACACCTTGGTCAGAGGTTAGAGATGGGCAAGGACTTTAGGCTAAGTGTTGAAGACTGTGAACTTTCCATCTTCCAAAATAATAGAATGGAGCAGAAAAAGAATAATCTCAAATACAATTTTAAATGACTTCACTCTCTAAACATCACAAAATCACACAAATATACATATCATATACACTCCAATAGAATTATCAAAAGCACATTGCAAACTGATGAATGAAGCTTTCCTCTAAGGCTTGACCTTGAAGAAGCTGGGGAGGTATTGACTTTTCCCCTCTTGACCCTTCTGACTGGTTCTCCATAGATCACTCCCTTCTGGTAATAGACATGGAGATGATTAATAAATTCTTGGAGCCAGATGAGATCTCTAGGGTAAAGGTTATAGAGAGAGGAGAGAAGATGGCCCAGGAAAGAATCATGAGGGAACAAATCATTCAATCAATAAACATTCATTAAGTGCCTACTATGTACCAGGCACTGTGCTAAGTGCTGGGGATACAAAAAAGAAGCAAAAGACAATCCTTGCCCTCAAGGAGCTTACAATCTAATTGGAAGAACCCATGAAGACAATTTCTATTTTCAAAATAAATTTTGTTGACATTTTATTTTTTGTAAACATCACTTACAGTTCTCAGTGTATCTCTCTCCCACCTTCCTCCCAAGAGAGCCACCTTTAGTATAAATGAATAGGAAAGAGGGGGAAAACCCAGTCAAGCAAACTAACACACACACACACACACACACACACACACACACACACACACCCCAAACCAAAACAACCTCCTGATATCTGCAGTGTTCCATACCCATAGTTTCCTATATATTAAAGAATATAGAGAGGTGCCTTCTTCATTCTCTTCTTTGGGGTCAAGCTCACTCACTCACGTACTTTCCTAGCGCTTGAAGTTTTATTGAATTTTCGTTATTTACATTTACATTGTTGCAGTCTTTGTTCATGTTACTTTCCTGATTCTGCTTGTGCAGTATTTTATATGAGTCTTCCCATACTTCTCTCTTCATTATGTTCATGATTTCTTATAGCACAGTAATATGCCATTACACTCATATGCTTGATTAGCCATTTTGGCATTTTCCTTCTAGAAAATATTGAGAAAATAGTCCTTTTTTTAAAGAAAAAAAGTAGAAATTCCCCTGAAAATTGCATTAAAAAACTTAGTAACCTGTTTTATTTACTCCAAAAGGTCAGTTTGTGCTTAAGAGACAATGTGGAAAGAAGTTTGTATAGTAAAGGAATATTTTGATAAATATTTTTTTCCTAAGCCCCAAACTTTTATCATCAAAATGTTTTGACATTTTTTTTAGAATAGAAAGAAGGCAAACCCTATAGAGGTTGCAGTTAGATGATAAAATCCCATTCCTGCCTCCTGCTGTAACAAGATCCACAGGCTTTAGCATCACTAGGACTTCCCTCCTGTTGCTTCTGTGTGGTTCTGTTTCAGGAGGTTACTTAACACCTGTCTCCCCTCAAAGCCCAGATGTTCCTTTCCATACCAGCTGGCTGTCTCTTTGTTTCCTGGAGGTAGATGGTGACCTTTCAAGTCAATACCAAGTCTCCCCTGGAGTCCTGAAAGATGTCTGTCTCAGACAGATCTCTAGCCAATATAGGGTGCAAAAAGCTATTTAGCTTTCATTGTTCCCAGAAATGATGGCTTTCAATTCAACACCTATTTGTTCTCTGCTTTGTGCAACAAGAGAGATAGACAGATACTGGCAGTAGGCATGTTTGTAAAGTGAAACCTACAAAAGAACATAGCAGACAACATGGAGACCTCCAAGAAAATCAGCATCACTCTTTTAACTAATTGAAATTTTCTATCTAAATTCAATTTTCAGACTATCCTGAAGGTTGTTCCACTTGGACTCTGATAGATTGACATCCCCCCTCCCCAAATTGAGTATAGCTAGCTAATCATTCTGATTTTAAAGGTCAAGAATGACCGATTTTACCCAGAGGAACATCTGCAAAATCAGAAGCCTGATATAGGCTATTGTTCGCAGGTAGAGATGTTTGTAAATGTCGAATTTGTTTCCTGGTATCCCATCGCTTTCCACTTGGGGCCATTCCTGCCTCCTGTTTCTCAGAATTATTTTGAGAGAGAGGGGTTTGACTTTCTACAGCATTATGAGCTATTTGAACAAGAAATCTTTCAGAACTAGTCAGAGAGGGGATTTTAATGCCTACATATTTCCTTGTTCTTCTTGGTACTAGAGTTTCCTATATGCCTTTGAGTGAGAGTAACTAGGGACACATTTTGGAGGGAGTGGGGTATCACTAATTGCAACATGATCAGGGATTATTTTAGAATTTTCCACAGAACAGGCATATGCTCTGGATTATCTGATATATCACTCAGTAAAATATTTGTTAAGCAACTACTGTGCTTCCAAACAGTGGAGATACAAAGACATAAATAAAACTTCTTGTCCTCAAGGGAAAAAACAAACAAACATGCATAAATAAGTAAATTAAAATATACGTACAGAATGAGGTACAAGATAATGGAGGGGGGGGAGACACTAGCACCTGGAGAGATCAGGAAAGGCCTCATGAAAGAGGTATTTGAGCTGGATTTTGAAGGAAACTAAGTATTTTAAGAAGAGGAGGTGAAGAGGAAGTACATTCTTGTCATGGGAGTTAGCCTGGAATGTCATGTGGGGGGGACAAGAAAGAAAGCCATTGTGGCTGGACCAAAAAGTAAGTAAATGAGAGCAATAAAGGGTAGGTTAGAACCAGATTGTGAAGATCTTTAAATTCCAGAGGACCTGGTGTTTGATTTTCTAGATAATGAAGAGGCATTAGAGTCTGTTGAATAGAGGAGCTATGTGGACAAGCCTATCCTTTAGGAATATCATCTTGGCCACTGAGGGTTGATTGAGAGAGCAGAGACTCGAGGCAGGGAAACCAATTACGAGATTATTTCAATAGACCAGGGGAGAGATGACAGGAACCTATATCACAGTAGTAGGCCTGTGAATGGATAGAAGGCAATGGATTTGAGAGATATACTGGACATAGAATTGACAAAGCATGGCATCTAAATAGACAAGTTGGGTAAAGGGGTTGAAGAGTTGAAGATGATTCTGTGATTGCAAACCTAGTCTGGGTGACTAGAAGGATGGTAGTGCCCTCTATTGAAAGGAAGCTTGTCTGGTCCAAATCTACAATTTTCCTTTGCCATCATGCACTCTTCAAATTCATGAACAACCTTTTCCAAACTATAATCCAAATATTGAGCAGAAGTTTGCGTCTAAAGAACAATGGGATTCATGAGAATAGAAAAAAAAAGTATATAGGTTTCCTATATGTTTTTTCAGTTGATATAAATAATTGATGCCATATCAATGCAACATCTTGGAGCACATTTCAACACATAATTTTGTACCCATCCATTCAAGGAAATCATCAAGATCATCGAGAAGAAATAAATGCTTTTTTGATGGCCTAGACTTATCACACTGCTTTAAAATCACAACTATTTTAATGGTTTTTGTTGAATGAATGAATGCATGGATGAATGAATGAGGGGATGGATACTTATATTCAATTCTATCTATTCCCTGAGAGGTTAATGGTCTCATCTCTTTGGGCTGTGGCATTAATACACCTATTTTACTTTGATATTTTCATTGGTTGAACCACATTTTTCTGTAAAATTTTCCATAGATAATCTACCTAATGCACTGGGGATTTCCTCTTGTTTTTTTTTTAAATGTATTTAATGGCATTGTTTCACTGAGATTATCCTTTCATTCTTGCTGCATGACTTTCTCATCTCCTTTTCCTGACATATTTTCCATGTTCCTGATAATTGCTTTTATTCCACTTCTCACATGTAAGGCATCATTAATAACACATGGCAGCCTACTTATGCTCATCACAAGTCTCATACTTGCTTCAGTTATTTATTATTTGGATTCTTCCAAGATTATGGTGTTTTATGATTCATCTCCATAGAGAATCACTGGATGACTATATTTGAGTGAATGGTTGAGGAACATTGAAAACCATATTCAATTTTCCTAATCTAATCTCATTTGATCTCCTGTGATAAATCATTTGGTCCAATGTCTTGATTTCAAAGAGGAAAACACAGCTGTTGTCTATCACCTCTTCCCTATCCCCCAGGTTAAAAGACAAGCCTAAGGCCACAAGGGAATGAACATTCAATTCTTATTAAAATGTGACTGAGTTGAAGTTGTCAGATGGAGACCAAATCTCAGAGCAGCAGATGAGAGAGCTAGAAGGGTCCTTTTCCAAACCCTTCATTTTCTGGAAAAAGAAAGAGATGCCCAGAATTAGTGTCAGAGAAGGGATTGGAACCCAGGTCTCCTGACTTCCCTGTGCTGTGCTGTCTCAGCCAGGTTTTTGAAATTTGACCTCAGGGGAACCAACCCTTTCTCAGAACAGTGGCTGTGAGCACTTTGCCCCCTGAGCTGTGGTCAGGTAAAAGGTTTGAGAAGCCTGGGAGAGCAAATCTTGCAAGGAAAGGAAAGGAACCTGAGAGAAAGGTGGCAAAAGAGTAAAGATTTGGATTTAGAGCTGGAATGGATCCTAGCAATCAGACCCTTCCTTTTATAGAGAAGAAAATTGGGGCCCAGCAATGTGAAATGAGACTTGCCCAAGGCCACAGAGGTAGGAAGGAGCAGAGGTGAAATTTGAACTAAAGTCCTCTGATTTCAACCCAGCATTTTTCTCACCTCACCTTGATTACTTTCCTGGGCCTTTCCTAACTTGAAATGAGGCAGACTGTGTTGAGAGGAGGCCTCTGAAGCATCTCTTCTCAGCTGTGCTGACTGTGGGTTGGGGACCACTCTCCAACCTCCTTCTGGTCCCAGTGCTGTGCAGTCTCTCTCACTAAGGTGGCTCCCATGAGGCAGTTGCTGAAGGGCCACTGCCATTAATACCAATGGGTCTTGGCCAGGGCTGGACCCCTCCCTAGACCCATCAGCTATAACTTTGGCCTTGTATCCCCCCAGGTCCTTTGCCCAAAGAGCCTTGCCCAAACAGAGTGGGAGCCTCAGCCATGTGGGAACTCTGGCCATCCTCAGTTCTCACCACCCTGTCCCTACCTCTGCTGAGCCACTGTGCTTCTTCACATTTTCCCACCCTGAGGTAGATTCCTGGTGCTTCTGCTCTGATTTGAAATGTATTTCAGAAAACCTGTATGACTTTGGGTTACTGTGATCAAGTAGTCATTTCTCTATCTTCTTTATCATAGAATCAAAATATGAAAACTACTCTAAAGGCCATTTGGTCCAACTCTATCATTTTACAAACAAGAAAACAGGCCCAGAGATGTGAAGTGAATTACTAAAATTCACTCAGGTAATAATTGCCATCCAGATTCTAATCTGGATCTTTTGAAGCCGATGTTTAAAAACTATGAATTCAAAGCCAGGCTGGACTAGATTATCTCTAAGGTCATTTCCAGTTGCAAATCCACAGTTCAAGGTAATGAAGTAGAAAATGGAACATTTAATATTAAGATTTCTGCTAAATAACGAAAATAAATTGTCCTCTTCTTTTTTTTTTTTTTTGCTTTCTTGATGTTACACCTTTGGCTTAAAGGTCTTCTGTTCTGTATTTCTGATTTATGTTTGTCCAGCTGCCAAATGAAAGGATTTGGAATTCTCAATCCCAAAAGGCCAAACACCCAAGATTGAGAGTGCACTGGTTTTGCTGAGATGGTTTTCAGCTCACATTTGGAGCCTGTTTCATCCCTACCTCCAAGAAGTGTTTAAAAGTAAGAATTAAAATAAATTTTTTTTTTAAAAGAAGCTACCTTGAGGCCCAGGGACAGCTTTTCTTTCTGGAAAAGTGATCCAAGCTCACGAAGTAATTAGCTCCTTAGTGCTAATCCATGCAATCTGCAAAATACCTTGAGTAAAGGAGAAATAAGGAATTGATTAGTCCTTTACCATTGAGATAACACTGGAGAGGACTTATTTGCTGATTTTGACAGAAACAAGACATTTCATAGATTTACTTAGAAACCTTGTCTTCATTTTCCTCCTTTAAAAATATATGAAAAGCATTGGGACTTGCAGAAGGGCTCTGAAGGTACTACTTGGTTCTCTCTTAGGGATTTTTAATGCGGAGTCTGTGAATTCAAAAATTTTTTAATAACAATATTTGAATATAATTCATTTATTTTGTATTTTATTTTGTGCATTTAAACATATTTTGAGAAAGGGTCCATAGGTCTCATCAGACTTCCAAAGAGGTCTGTGATACATGAGTTAATAACCCTTGCTCTTGTGAATAACTTAAGTTACTGCTAGTCCATCAACCAGCACCACAACCTCTCTTTCCATATAGGAAAGCAACTATCTTCCTTGTACTTTTCTTTCTTTCCCTTCAAATGAGAGAGACTTGGATATGGTTATCAGACACTAGACTATGAAAATGAAGACAAGAAAGGTGGGAAGGAGAATGTGAGAAGATGAACTGGAACAACATGGAGACATTTAGGGAACATGCATGTTTTTCTTTATGGGCTTGTGATTTCCTTGGTATGGGGAACTTCTAGGTGAAGAAATGCCTTATACTAATGTAGTTTGGTACCTCCTTTATATTTTGTAATCTTTAGTCAGATGCCTAGGGTATTGATAGGTTAAATGAACTAGCATGTCAGGGGCAGGACAGCTGTCTATCTGCTTTGCCCCTCTGCCCTATTATGATAAAAGGTTCTTTTAAAAAGGTCTTGTACTGAAAACGCTAATGGGAAACTCAAAAAAATTGACAGTAATGGAAAACTTGGATATCACAATAATGTCTTAGAAGAAATAATTTATTTTACTTGTCTTAATCTTAGTATGGAGAGAAGAAAATATAAAAGGAAAAAGGAGACTACTAATTCAGGTCTTGGGATTGTTAAACCATCTCTTTCCATCTCCAAACTGAGAGTGGCTTAAGTTATTTTCTTTCTTTCTTTTTTTTCCCCAGCCAAAGACAAGGTTTATTAGAACATCAATCAGGGGTGGGTGAGATTTAAAGAATCTGCCAAATTGGCCAGACTCTTAAGGAATCTAAGCATTTGCATTACTAATGCAAGTGGCCCAGATCTTAAGAATCTGAGCACCTTAATGGAGACAAGATGAATCTTACATACAGAAAGACTGGGACGGATCTAGGAGTGGACGAGTAGTCTGGGGTGACTTGACTTGAGGTCTAAGAATAAGAGTGGCCAGTAAACTGGGGTAAAAAGAGCACAAGGTACCTGGACCACTTGGCCAAGGGAGAACAGAGTCTAGATAGGATTAAGGGTGGGAAGAGGCCAGGGGCAATCTGGATAGGGAGATTGGGATTAGGCTCAATGAAAGTCCAGTTGAGTGGATTACAGCCTCAGGCAAACACCAAAGATTTGGGAAAAGTCCAGGGCTTTTCTCTTTTTGGGGTCCAGATCCCAAAGACATGGTCTTTTCCTTTTAGGATCCCATCCCCATCATTCCCCCCTGAAACAAATAGGACCCAGATTCTTTTGGGGTAAGGGCTAAAGGTCTTAGCTTCTGAAACTACTTCCTGCTGGCAAGGGGCAGAGAGCTGTCCCTACCTCAATTTTCTATTCAGCTCTGGTCTTTTCATCAAGAGTGCCTGAAAGTCCTCTACTTCAATGAATGTCCAGTTTTCCCCCTGAAGGACTATATTCAGTTTTGCTGGGTAGGTGATTCTTGGTTTTAATCCTAGTTCCTTTGACTTCTGGAATATCAAATTCCAAGCCCTATGGTCCCTTAATGTAGAAGCTGCTAAATCTTGTGTTACCCTGATTGTGTTTCCATAATACTTGAATTGTTTCTTTCCAGCTGCTTGCAATAATTTCTCCTTCACCTGGGAACTCTGGAATTTGGCTATAATATTCCTAGGGGTTTTCCTTTGGGGATCTCTTTTAGGAGGTGATTGGTGGATTCTTTCAATTTCTATTTTACCTTCTGGTTCTAGAATATCAGGGCAGTTTTCCTTGAAAATTTCTTAAAAGATGATGTTTAGGCTCTTTTTTTGATCATGGCTTTTAGGTAGTCCAATAATTTTTAAATTACCTCTCCTGTTATCTATTTTCTAGGTCAGTTGTTTTTCCAATGAGATATTTCACATTGTCTTCTATTTTTCATTCTTTTGATTTTGTTTTACAATGTCTTGATTTCTCATAAAGTTGCTAGCTCCATTTGCTCCATTCTAATTTTTTTTCAGTGAGCTTTTGGACTTCCTTTTCCATTTGGCCAATTTTGCTTTTTAGGGTACTCTTCTCCTCATTGGCTTTTTGGACCTCTTTTGCCATTTGGGTTAGGCTATTTTTTAAGGTGTTATTTTCTTCAGTATTTTTTTGGGTCTCCTTTAGCAAACTGTTCACTTGTTTTGCTTTTTTTGATTTTCTTGTATTACTCTCATTTCTCTTCCCAGTTTTTCCTCCACTTCTCTTATTTGCTTCTCAAACTCCTTTTTGAGCTCTTCTATGGCCTGGGACTGATTCATATTTTTCTTGGAGGCTTTGGATCTAGGAACTTTGACTTTATTGTCTTCTTCTGGTGTATGTTTTGATCTGAGGGCTGCTCCAGGTTTGCTGGGGGCCTTGTCTTTGCCTGCAGGGCCCACACTGAATTGCACTCCTCTCCCAGCTTGGTGCAAAAAATCTTTCCCATTGATCATCCAGGTTTTCTTGGGTTGGAAATTTGTTTCACTATGTCTTTTTGTGTATTCTGCTGCTCTAGAATTTGTTTAGAGCTATTTTTTACAGATATTTGGAAGGGCTTGGGGGAGAGCTCAAGCAAGTCACTGCTTTTACTCTGCCATCTTGGTTCCATTCTTAAGTAACACTTTTGCAGGTAGAAATTTTCCACCCTGAGTTCAATAGTTATACAAATGAATTTGCCAAGAGACTGACTTTCACTTCAATTATCACTGAAATTCTCCTCCTCAAACCAAACTGAAGATGTTTCTGATTTAATTTCAGTTGTTTTGAGGGTATTGAATGACTACACATTCAAGTCAAAACAGCAAGATTTCACGCACTTGCATTGATCTTTTATTGACCACTCTGATTATAGAAATTTGCCATAAAAAGATAAAGCAGGGACAAGATTTAGGGCCCAAATATGACAGGATACAATATCCTTACCTCTGTTTGGATTCAGATAATTCACAATTTTCCAACCATGCAGTATCAAATCCACCTCATAGCCAGACTGAGGAATAGCTAGGTGGGTAACAATCCTTTTCAAAGGAACATAATGGGAAAACTGAGGCAGGAGGAGCCCATCTTAGACTGAAGCTAAAATTGTCCTCTCAGCTTTTCCCCAATATAGACTTCCCATCATTATCACATTCGCTCTGAGTAGCTTTTGGCATTTCTCTCAGAGATGGTAGATTATTGAGTATTGAAGGATTATTATGATCCCTCAGACAACTCAAAATTCTCAGCACGCCATGACCCAAACAAGCTTTTTGGCAAATTTACACATTAAAACAATAACCAACAATAGCCAAATTATTTTAGTGGTAACCAAATTATGAAAAGTTGCTTGACATAACTGATACAAAAAGTTCACCAATTTGAAAGTTGAAACAAATTCATTGCGAATCAGATGACTTTAATTTTGTTAAACGCATTTCCAAATTACTTTACACAGAGAATCAACATCTCATCATTAACAACTTTAAAAAAGCATGCTTACCCAAGTTCAGAGGCTGGCTTCTTTACCTTGACCCATCCCCCTTTCTTCTCTCCCCACAGCGGCTAGGGGTTGAGGTGGGGGGTAAGGGTGGGTTGAACAGAATGTGCTGAACCTGGGTAGTGCTTCCAGGTAAAAGTTGCCCCAAGGCCATTGCCAGTGGGGCCCACACTGTAGCTGCTGCTCCTCCCCTTTTTTGCCAGGTGTGGGAGGGTGAATTCAAAGGTGAGGGGGGAAGGGTTAATAAATATACTCTCTTGACTCAAGGGAAGGGAATGGGAGAAGAGAGTGACCAGGGTTGTAAGGAGGTGTTTCAAAATTCCTTAATGATTGATCACAAAACCTCCAGAATCTGCTAAGATGTTTTTAGCTGTTCTAACTTTTCCCTGTAGCCTCCTTGAAGGAAGATCCAAGGGTGTAAAGGGAAGGGAGTAAATAAGCCTCAGGGAACCAAAAAGCACCTGCAGTTTTCCCAATTCCCTAGTACAGAGAGAATTGACAGAACTGTTCATGCTTCTGGATAAGGCACCTGCCTTTGTCCTTTGTGCTGTGGAAGATGTACCCAGGTCCATGGCCTTGAACTGAACCAGCAGACTGAGAGCCTGAGAGTCAGGCCGAGTGTGATACAGCCTAATAACTGTCTGCCCAAAAAGTGCCTCCAAGCCTTCCTAGGTGCTTCCTAAATCACTTGGAGAGTGACCCCAACTTCAGGGCAAGAAAGGGGGTGAGGCTAACATACCTTCCAGTCTCGGCTGGAGAAGAGCTTGGGGTTAGGCAGCTTCCCAGTATGGGCCACCAAAATGTTGAGGTTTAGAGATTTAGGGGTGCTGGGACCCCAAAATCACAACATACAGGTTCTGTCTAAATGAATTCGACCCAAGCCTTCTTTCAGTCAAAGATAAGGTTTATTAGAACATTGATTGGAGATGTGTGAGATTTAAAGAATCTGCCATATTGGCCAGACTCTTAAGGAATCTAAGCATCTGTATTGCTAATCCAAGTGGGCTAGATTGTAAGAATCTCAGCCTGCTTAAGTTATTTTCAAGGGAAAAATCAATCTGTAGTTTAGGAAATTTCTTGAAAGGGGATCCTTTTGTGAATCTATCCAGTTTAGAGATTGAGCAGGTCAGCGTTTCTATGTGATCAGCAATAGGATTAGACTATGCATCTCAGTCCCACATGATGTAGGAACAGCCTTGGAGCGTGGTACTCCATTCCTAAAAGCTCCCTGCCCTGGCTCCTGAGGATAACCCCAGTTCCCTAGTACAAGGAGATATAAAGATCCACAGCTCCACATCTGCTTCATTAAATATACTATAATGGATGGAGATTCCTTTCTGGTATTTATCCAGGTGACTGCTGCGCTTCCTTCCAATTCTCCAATTCTGTAGTTCGGTGTTAAGTTGACTGGGAAATTCCTCTGCTTAGTACCTCAGCTGTTCTTCTAGGAACAGGGACAGAGCATAGGTAGGAGGTCAAGTCTAGACTTCAGATCTCAGTCATTTCCACTCCTTGAACTTTGGCATTAATATAAGATCCCTTTCCAAAGTGAAAATCCTCCTTGAGTAAGAGTAGGATCCAGGAGAAGTTGAGCAATAATTAGACTTTGTGATGGGTAATATACCTTGAAATCCTTTGCTATAAAAAGAGAGAGTTGTATTAATTCTGCATTGATGCACTGCCCATCTGGCACTCAACATATGGTGCCTTCTTATTTTTTAAAAAAATCTTTCATGCATTCATCTTTATGACTAGATGATAAGATCATTGAAGGCAGGGATTTCTTATCTATGACCCACATGTATTAGAACAGTACCCCTGCTATTATAGGTACAAAATAAATATTTTTTGAATGGTTGGCTTTAAAAATTAGTTTAAAATATATTTTATTGATTATTGATATTTATTTATTGAAAATTGATATAATGATATTTTGTTTTTATATCACAGTAATTTCTGAAACCTCCATTGTGACAAAAAATAATTAAGCAAAAACATTTGACATAGGTATCTTATATGATTATGCGTACAGTATTCTGTTCCACAGGCAGCTAGGGTGGTAAGGCAGATAGAGCCTTAGAATTGGAATAAGAAGTACTGAGATCAAATTCAGCCTTAGATACTGACTAGCTGTGTCACCTTCTCTTGACAAATCACTGAACCCCTTTGTGCCTCAATTAATTCACCTGAAAAAAAGAGAATAATAATAATGCCTACATCCCAGGGTTATTGTGAGGATAAAATGAGATAATATTTGTAAAAGTACCTTAAAGCACTATATAAAAGCTAGCTAGTAGATGTAGTAGTAGTAGTAGTAGTTCTCTGCCTCTCTGCTGTGAAAGAGAAGGTATATTATCTGTTTTCTAGGGCCTTCATTGGTTTTATCCATTAATTTGAGTTCTCCTCAGTATATATCACTCATTTTAGTGACTTTTTTCATTTATATTATAATTACCGTGTATTTTTTCTTTTGGTTTCACTTATTTTACTTGGTATCACTATGGAAACCTTTTCAAATTTCTTGAAGTTCCTCAATATTTGTCATTTCTCACTGCATAGTAATGTTCTATTGTGTTTTTATATCAGAACTTCCCTTATCTTTTAGAAAGTAGTCACCCCAAGGGAGAGTCAGCAATGTCTCACTCCACAGGAAACAGCTTTGGTTGGTAATTTATATTGAACCACTCTCTCACCTTTGAATTCTGTTAGCACTTAATAAATATTCAACAGTTACCAAGTGATTGTCTATTTACATATATTATGTCAAACTTCTTGAGTTGTTCTATGTATTTTTGAATATTTTCTGCGATTAGAACTTTTTTAACTTTTAGATTGAGTCTATATCACCAAGGCTGAAAGCACAGTGGCCTTTTATAGGCCCATACCTACCACTGATTTGCTTGGGAGCTTTTTTTGTTTTGTTTTGTGGTGAGGCAATTAGGGTTAAGTGACTCACCCAGGGTCACATAGCTAGTGAGTGTTATGTGTCTGAGGCTGGATTTGAACTCAGGTCCTCCTGACTCCAGGGCTGATGCTCTATCCACTGTACCACCTAGCTGCCCCACTTAGGAGCTTTAACTGGCTGTTCCCAATCTAGGCCAGTTCATCCCTGCTTAGGCAGGCTGATGGCCCTCCACTCCTGCTACCATACTGGTGCTGGACTTAGTGTGGACATTTATTTGGATCAGTTCATCATAGTGCAGTTCAGAATTCCTAAGCTTAAGCCATCTTCCAGGCTTAGCCTGCTTAGTATCAGGGATTACCTTCTTATGTGATCACACTCACCTCTAATTAGATATTTATGACCCTTATGAAAAATGCATCCCTGAAGGTTTTCTTTAAACAAGTCATCTCCTACCTATTTGTTAAATTATACAAGATTATATGATAGAGGTGACCATGGAGATTAACTTTTTAAAAATGTCCACTGAATATCTTAAGAAGTAGTATATTGTATGACTAGACAGATGAGTTTAAAGCTAAGAATATGTAGGTCCAAATGCTACTTCTAATATACTGTTTGAGTGACCTTGGGAAAGATATTCAACCGTTCAGTACTCTAGGCAACTTTCTGACTATAAGAACATGATGCCTTGAATTAGTAGATGGAGTTTCTTTAACTTGAAGCTACCTATGCCAAGAAAGAACAGGTCTAATCTCTATCTCCTTCTTTTATCTCATTCGATATCAATGTTGAGTGAGGCATAAAATAAGGAGACATATGCTCACTAAAGTGTTTGCCAGTATTATGGGAGGTATCTTCTACAGATTCCAAATAAATGAAAGTACCTCACTGATAGAAATATTTCCTATATTCTCCTGTGGTTAAGATGACAGTGTCCTAATTCCTTTAACTCAGTAAACTAATTTCCTTAAACTCAGTAAACACTTCCTCAAAGGTGTTGATAGGTACTCAAAATAGATCAGTCTAGCCATTTATCCTGAAAGAACAAAGTAGATGAAAAAATGCATATTGCATAGACTACAACACATAGTTAGATAGGGCATATACTTATTTAGTTCATAAATACAAACACAAGAAGCAGGTGCTATACAGGGACAATTAACTAGGTGTAGAATTGAATAGAAAGAAGAGATGAATGTGGCTCACATTCAGGAAATGAGGCAATATTTACAGCAAGTCGAATGTTTGCTGCCACAAAAGACCAATTTTTAAAATCCATATTCTCTCAGCAGATGGCTGCAAATCATAGAATACTGCTCTCAGAAGAATGAAAATGGAGGGTGATTCAAGAGACAATGGAAAGAGATAAGGTCAGTATAAGTAGGCTGCAACTTATTACCAAGAAAATTTACATTGGAGAAGAGGTGTCAAAGGCATTATTAAAGGCATATAAAATGGGAAAAGAAGGTGGTCTAGTTATGTAGTGAATCTGATAATCAATGTACAACCCAAATGATAGATTGGTATTCTCAGATATTGAAAGAATTAGAAGACAGCCTCTACTATATTTGGTTAGATCTACTATGGAGAATTTAAGTAAAGATAAGGACTGAAATTGCAAAGGATGAGTTGTTGATGACTTATAACCTGTCCTGGAAGAGGAAATATTCTCAGCAACAAGATCACTCATCTACTGAAGGTTCTTAAGAAGGAAGGAAGGAAATAAGCATTTGGTTATGTTCCTATGCTACTTCATTCATGTGGTTACATTAGTGCAGAGTAGGTCCTTAATAAATGCTTGCTAAAGGGGTAAATGAATTGATTTTCCCCCTATCTTAGTCAGAAAGGTTGTCATATTGCTAATTGCAAAATAGGAATGTTTTTGAGATTTACAATTGGTTTTTGTTTGGTAGTGGTGGATAGACATAGACCAAGGGTCCCTGGCACATTAGTAAGAAGAACTTGCATGATACTTTTCACATATTGCCTCATTCCATCCTTGTAACAATTCTATGAGGCAGGTAGTATTAGCTCCATTTTACAGATTATTTTTACAGTGGAGACAGGAGAGCTGGAAAGGACTTTGTAGATAATCTAGTCTAATACCCTCATTTTACTGATAAGGTAATTGAGGTCCTGAGAGGGGAAGCTCAGAATTGTGCCTTGCACATAACAGATGCTTAAATAATGATTGCTGAATTTAATTTGAATTAAAGTGACTTGATCTTTCCAATAACTATACTGCCTGCCAAAATTCCTTCTGATTCATTAAATATGAATCCATATTGTAGTGCTGTTATCGTTGAAGGCAAAAATGGGAGCATCTTCATTTCTGGGGAACTAGGCTGTGGGTGTTGTCAAACTAAGATACTACATAGAGCCCTGAGTCTGCTTAACTCTACAAGTTTCTCTATTAATCATTTCTACCTGTTTGCTTCTCCCTCTTCTCTTTTGGCTAACGCGGCTCTGCAGCTCACCTCCTACTGTCCTTCTTCCCTAATCCCTGCCTTACAGATTGACCATTCTATGTAGCAGTCCCCGCTATCTGCTTTCTTATCTCATGTCCTCATTCTTACTTATCCTAGCTCTGAATTTCTGTTCAGTCCATATTCTTAGCTGCTTTGGTACCACTTCCACTCTGTTTTTTGGAATGTCTGTTCCATTGTTAGCCAACCATCTTGGACTTCTCCTTTCTATTCTGATAGCATATCCTTGAACTAATTGAAACTTGGTTTTCTCCTGAGCATATCTTTCACTACCCTCTCTAATGCTCACTCCCCTGTCTCCTTTTCTCATTTTTCCTGTCTTGGGGAGGCTAGAGATAGAGTTATTTATCATACTCTTTGTCTTCACTATTATTTCTAGGCTTGCTTGTTCTACCACTGCCATGCAATGATCATTTCTTTGAAGTGATATTAACACTGTACTATAACAATCCTCATAACTATGAATGACCCTCTGATTATTTTTACACCTTTTACTGTGATTTTGACACTATTTCTCATCACTCCTTTCCTGGCTATTATTAGGAGACAGCTAGGTGATACAGTGGATAGATCACTGGGCCTGGAATCAGTAAGATCTGAGTTCAAATCTTACCTGAAACTCTTACTTGCTGTGACCTTGGGCTAAGCATTTAATTTCTATCTTTCCTTAACTGTAAAATGGGAATAATAATAGTATGTACTTCCCAGTATTGTTGTGAAGATCAAATTAGATAACAGTTGTAAAGTATTTTTAGTATAGTGCCCGGCCCAAAGTTGGTGTTTAATAGATGTTTTCCTTTCTCCTTTCTAGTTATGCCATTTATAAAGTTTTCTCATCTGTAAAATGAAGGGATCTGAATACATAGGCGATTCTGACAGTGAAAATTTTTGACTTTGCCCTACCATCTCCCGGTGAAAAAACTTGTCTGGGCTGGATTAAAGAGAAAGATAGTTTTCTTCAGAAATGTTTAATTTTACTTTGGATGTATGGTTGAGAAAACACCAAGAATATTTCGTCTCGTCTCCCTGCCATTACACTGGCTGTGCCAGGGCCTGGGATGCTCTCTCTTCTCACCTTCACCTCACTGAAGCCCTCCCATCCTTCAGGGCTCTACAGGAATCTTTTCTATTTCTTCCTCAATGCTAATGCTCTCCTTAGCTGCCTTGTGTTTATTCTCTTCATTTTTAAATAGCTGCTCTGCTTGGTTTCTGCTCTATGAGCATCATACCCAGAAAAAGTTCATCCCCCAAAACCTCGTCATCATGGAGGTTGATCCAGCTTTGATAGGCAACACCTTCTCAGCACCCTGAGCTGCCTCTTCCTCTGATCAGAGGCCTGGACAAATGAACTCCTCCCAAAGCCTTCCTCTGTAGAGGTAGAAATTTTCAGCTAAACTCTTCATTTTTGATTAGCTGTTTGCTTGGCTTCCAGTCTGTGAATGAACGTCATGCCTTAGCACTGGGTCCCCCACTCCCTTTTCAGCTTCTTTTTGAATACTGTCTTCCCCTGTTAGATTATAAATTCCTTGAGAGAAAGGACTGATTTTCTATTTTAAATTTGTATCCCCAGTGCTTAGCACAGTGCCTGGTACATAGCAGGCACTTAATAAATGTTTATTGTCTATTGACTACTATTTTGTATATGTATATATACATATATATGTAATACAACATATGCATAACATACATATACACAGATACATACATATGGCACATATGGCATACACATAATGGCAACTAGATGGCACAGTGGATAGAGTGTATATGTCATCTTCCTATTTTCTTTTTCCGAAATTGCAGAAGACCAGTTTTAAACACATCTTTCAAAAAGTCCTCTGGGTAGTAATCTTTGTTTTGTTAGCTCTTCTTGGAATACTTTGTGGAATCTACACATAATGAATGATTAGAGAATAAACATGAAAAATAATGGAATGGTAGTCATATTCAAATTCACTTAATGCTGGATTTATGCCCAGCATAGTTGTTTTGAAATCCCTCTGCTTTCTCCTGATAAATAAGTTACATTATTTATAATAGGAAGCCAAGAAACAAATTATAAGAATTTTTATCTCTTGCATGCTTGTCATCATCTTTGTTTAATTTGTTAACCTGTTGGTTTGCCAATATTGCTGAAAGCCTGTGACATGTCTTTCTGCATTCTCACTCCAGAGAGTTTGATGAAATCGTCAAAATTTTGCAGTTCTCAAGACAAATGATTTCATCGTTTCCTTGCTAAATTCCTACCAAATTTTGGTTCCTGGGGCCATGAAATTGTAGTTCACTGCTTTGAAAACTTCTGGGACCAATGATATAATACATATAATGGAATCTTTGTATTTCCCTTTAGCATATGAACTAAGCTTGACAGATTTTTCTTTGCCTTTTTTTTTAAGGGCCAGGCTGATGTTTTCAGGATTGCAAGAAATTTAACTTCAACCTTCAACTTCTTTATGAAAAAAAAAGGCCTCTTCCAATCTATTGTTATTAGATTTCTCTTTCCGTGTAACTTTATCCTTGAGCCTGAATAAAAGGCAGTATCTAGACCATCCACTTAAGACAGGAAGAAATGAATGTGACTTCAATGAATGGTTTCCTAAGTGAGACATAAGTTGTTACTGTTCTATATTATATAGCACTATGTATTTTATATTGTTATGTTATGTTACGTTATGTTATGTTATATCATCAAACAAAAGTTCTGAAAGAACCATTTTTATATAATAAGAATGGGGTATTTGGAAGGAAGTGGGCATGATATATAAAAGCTCATGATAGGTAAGAAAGATTTTGGAAGGGTGAATTAAGAGTCCGGAGAAATGATAAGTAAAATTCTATGGCTTAAAATGATATAAGAATAATTGGTTCATGAGAAATGGGACGGCTCTTGAGAACAAAATTATAATGACACCAATGCTGAGGATTCTTTCAAGGAAGAAAAGTGGGATCCATATAAAGAAATTTATGTGAAACAAGGAACTTATCAACCAACTTTGATTTGAAAAAAAAAGTATACCTTATATGAAAGCAAGGGCAAGTAACAGGATGAATGCAAAAGAGAGGATAAATTGTAAAGATTATAGTGTTAAATCAGTGTTAAAACTCAAAATGAGCTGAGGCTGCTTAGGAATACTAGATAGCAATGAGTTTTTTTTAAAGCTATAGTAGGGGCAAGAGGAATATCAAGGAAAGCTTTTGACTGATGGAGAAGGACAATGATTATCAACAAAGGAGGGAAGACAGAATCATTCAGTTCTTATCGGTTTATGTTTTCTCTACCATAGAGAAATCTTTGTATTTAGACAAGTAAAGCAAGCAAACAAAAAATTACCAGAAAGTCGAACTCAAGATAAATAAGGAGTTGGCCAGAGAATATTCAGCTGACTTCAATGAGTAAGTCAGCAGCCTTGACAAACTGCTTTCCCGGGTGTTGAAAGAACCAGCAAATATGACTATTGCTTTGTTTAAGGGGGAACTCCCCAAACCGTAAGAAACTGGAGAAGTAGTGCAAGAAAGAAAAAGGGAAAACATCCCAACTTTCAAGAAAGAGGGTAAGAGAATGGAGTCTGCAAACTGTATAAATAAACTTGACTGTGATTCCTGGCAAAATTTTAAAATATAGGATTAATGAGATAATTTATGACCATTTAGAAAGAGAAGCAGAGTCCGCTAAAAGCCACTTTGGTTTCATCCTGAATGGGTAATGCCAGATTAACTTCATTTCCCTTTTTTGTCAGAGTTATTTGATCAAAGTAATGTCATAGACATAGATATAACATACTTGTATTTCAATAAGCCATTTGATGAAGTCTCATGGGGAAAAACGTGTGGGAAAAGTCTGAAGGCTATAAGATAGATGGTAAAAGTTTTGAACTTGTAACTAGTTGAATGATTAGACCCAGGGAATAGTGATTAATAACAGGTTGATGTCAATTTGGAGGGAATTTTTTAGTAGAGTGCCCCAGAGATTTATGCTTGGCACTGCTCTGTTCAATATTTTTATCAGTGACTTTGATTAAAGTGTATGTGGTGTGCTTATCAAATTTTCAGATGACACAAAACTGAGAGGGATAGTTCACATGTTGGAAGAGTCAGGATCCAAAAATATCTTGATAGTCTGTTAATACTGTACAAAATTACAGCTATCATCCTCATCTCCTATTACATTGGCATCTTTGACTCTATTCCTTGGCGTCCTAGGCTTTGATAGGTAAGATTTCGCCTCATATTGGCAGGGCTCAGGCCTCCATGCTGCTCTCTGGCTATCTCTGGACTATGCCATTATCCTTATCTTCTTCCCACCAGAACCTTGGACTCTGTCCAAGTACCAAATTCCTCCTGACGCTTTACTTTAGGGAGATCAGAAACTGGATTCTCAGCTTATTCCACTTTGCTTCTGCTGTTCTGCCTGGTTTCAACTTCATGGAACAAGATACCTCCCTCCACCATTTTCCTGCCTCCCTTTTGTGTGTTGTCTTCCCCTTTAGACCATAAGCTCCTTGAGGGCAGGAACTATCTTTCTTTTTATTGTGTCCCCAACACTTAATACAGTGCCTGGCACGTGGCAGGAGCTTAATAAATATTTATTGGATTGGATTGGATTGGATTAGATTGCCCCTGGGCCTCTTACCTTTGACAGGAAAATTTTCGCCTTATCTTGCCAGGGTTTAGTCTCTATACCATTTCCCAGCTGTTCTCTTACTTTCCAGTATCCCCTGTATTATATTTCTGAATTAGAATGTAAGTTCCTTGATACTGTCATATTTGCTTGCATTTATGTCCCCAGAGCTTAGTGCAGGGTCTGAAACATAGTAGCTTAATAAGTGCTCCATCTATCATCTATCTATCTATGTATCTATGTATTTGTGTGTCTATCTATCTATCTGATGGTAATAAATACAAAGTTCTATACTTGGGTTCAAAAATCAATCTTACAAATACAAGATATAATAAAGAACTAGAGGTTATAAAGGATTCATTATGAGTCAACAATGTGATTTGATAGCTAAAAAAAATCCCAATGATTATTGTAGATTGCATTGAAAGGCACAATACTCAGAAAGTTAGGTCAGAAGAGGGAAACCAGAATGGTAATAGGACCGGAGAGTATGCTGTACAAAGACCTTGGGATGTTGGTGACCTGGGTATAGAAGACCTAAAAGGGACCACATATGTGTTTAGAGGAGGAGGGACTAGACTTGCTTTTCTTGGCTCTAGAGGATAAAAAATAGGAGGAAGGGGTGGCAGAGGTAAATATGTGCCGGATGTAAGGGAAAAATTCCTAACAATTATGGTGATCTCCAAGTGGAATGGGAGATAATGGGCTCTTTCTAATATGAGATTTTCAAATAGTGACTAGATAAGCACCTTGCAGGGGTCTGATGGAAGGGACCATAAATGGGATAATAATAGCACTTACTTCCCAGAGCTATTGTGAGAATTGAAGTAGATAGCATCTGTAAACTATTTTGCCGATCTTCAAGTGCTATATAAATTCCAATTATCATCATCATCACCATCATCATCATCATCATCATCATCATCATCATCATCATCATCATTTTCTGATGTTTATTTTAGTAGTTAGGTGGTTCAGTGAACAGCTAGGTGGCACAGTGTGAGAGTGCTAGGCCTGGAATCCAAAAGACTTGAGTTCAAATTGGCCTTAGAAATTTGCTAGGGCTTGTCACTGTAGTCTTTTTGTGCCCATCATAAATCCCTGAATTATCCTTTGGGTAACCTGCAATTTTGATTTTTCATAGACCATAATATTACATGATTTGCAGAAATATAGCATCACCAAAAGAACATTGGGGTTGAAAAGATAGGTTTTCATTTTTGGAGGAAATGAGGTTATTAAAAGCACAGCATAATTCACCAAATGCAATACAGCTCACAGTTTTCTTCCTTTTTAATTCCTGACCTAGCTCACTGTTCATCTGTAGCATCTGTCTGAGATATATGGACCAGCTCAATGGGCTATCTAATTATATATCAATACTGAGGTAGAATGGGGTACAGGGAAAGTACACTAGTGAGAGCACTGACTAGGAAGTTCTGCCTCTGAAATCTACTACCTGTCTGACCTTGGACAAGTCACTTAACTTCTCTGGTTGGACTAGAAGGTCCCCAAGGTCCTTTCCAGCTCTAAATCTATGACTCTGTGATTCCATCGTGGCATCTAAGATCCTATGTTCCTTGCTTCCAACTGGGTATTTGGTGACTTAAGAAGGAAAATTTGACCCACAATTCAAACCTGCTTCCTTATTCTCTTGTCACTGTGTATAAGTAGTATAAATGCTCCTTGCCTTTTTATTTGTCTGCTTTTGTATTGGTTTTGTTTCCATAATTAGGCTATATGTTCCTTTGAGGGTAGGGATGATATCTCTATCTCACTCTTCTCAATGCCTGGTGCAATGCCTTGAACATAGTGGATATTCATGAATATTATTGATGAAATACAATGGGAAAACATTTTCTTGGAAAAGATAAAAAAATGTATTTCTACAAAGAAAGAAAGGGAGGAGTCGGTGTTTCAAAATATTGGGCAGAGAAAGGAATACCTTTAAAAAAAAAAAGAAAAAACCAAACCTACCTAACTGCAATAATGTCAAAACATCAGCAGATGGCAGCAGAATTAGAAATCTCAAAAACTTTCTTCTATCCTACACAGTTCTAAGAATATTCCTGATCTTAGGATGTTTTATTTGCTTAATAGAAGATAAGGAATGCCTTAACAGGCTGTGAATTTTACTTCTTCTACTTGTAATGAAATATTTTTATTATTATTTTTAAAAAATTCAATGAAACCTGGGGAGGGGTGTCTCTTCTCTCACCCTAGAGAAGGGAAATTGAGCTGGTTACAGAGTTGACACTGGGAAGAATCCATCCATGGAATAGTATCTGCCTAGCAAGTCTAGGGCTTTGAATAAAGGAAGTACAGAAAGGAAACAAGATGAGAAAGTAAACAAAGGGGAAAAAGGCTCATCAGGAAACAATTCTTCAGGCTTTGAGACTTAAATGGTATTAAGAAAGCAAAGATCATGAAAGGAGTATAGGGATGGCATGTGCCCTGTTGAAAGGTTGAACTCTTTTAGCTAAACCATGAGAATGGAAGTAAAGATGAGGAGGAGGAGGAAGAAGGGAAGATTAGCTGAAGATTTAAGCAGGACAGGTAGCAGGGAGCTGACTCTCCTATGGGCCACGGCTCAAAAACAAAATAAAATGAAACAAACCTCACAGACCTGTTGTTGGTGTTTTTGCTATGTTTTTGCTATGTAGACACTGAAATCTTGGGAAAAATTTTTCTATTGCAGATCTTTACTTAACTAAACTCAGGCAACTCGAAATTTGTATTTCTATTACTTCTCCCTCAAAGTCCTAGGGCACCATGGATCTTCAGAAGCTTTGAGTACTAAGGAACACTTTAAACCATCATAGACCCCGAGCCTCAGGGCCCTAAAGGTTCTAGAGGTCCTGTGATTTTTGCAGAGAATATACTAGATATTAGAAATCAAGTGCTTTCTCTACTTGTGGGGTATCTTCTGGGGATGCTTCATTTTCCACCATCTTGGGATGAGGTTAGGGAGCAGGTATGGAAGGTGAGTTCAACCTTACTGAAAGATGGGAATAACTAACCTAGATATCTAGTCAGAATTTCCTGCTGTGCCAAACTTCCACTCACACATCCAGATCTTCTTCATTTGGAGTGACCAGAGAAGGAATTTAACCCCTCTGGTTTAAATAATTTCTGTGCTCTGTCATAACAGAACCCTGGAAGGTAGGGCCCTGATCAACTGGTCTTTCCCCCATGCTACTAGAGAGAGTAAATACTCACCTCTTTGCCTTAACCTTATGATTTGCAGTGGTGGTGTTCTGAAGCAAAAGTCCTTTACCCCTACTATCTTTGTATTCTCATTCCTATTCACATTGTCCATATCCCTCCAGTCCATAGCCTTCTCTTCCCTCCTCTTATTTCATTGTCTAGATTCTTTGTTATAATATTAACAGAATCCCATTCATCCTGATCTCTTTACTTTTCACTCATATTATTTTCCTTGATGAAAATCTGGCTCTCACTAGAAGATGTCACGTTCCTGGTCACCGTCTTTAGTCCAGTGTGTTCATTGTTTCATGACCAACACAGCAAGCCAGGAGAAAGTCTAGGCATCCTCCTTGTTCTTTACAGCTATTTGCAGACCCCACAGTTACTTGGCAACTTCTCCTCCTCTGAACTTCTCTCCTTCCATCCGTACCATTGATCTAGTTCCTTATGACACTCATCTCCTGGCCTTTAGATCACTCCTTCCTGTCACAGGTAGTTTAATATCTGGCTTAAAGTCTTTTTCTATGCCCTCACCTATTCCCTCTTGTTTGTGGACTTTGATATATACATCACTATCTCTGTAACCTCCCTGCCCCTCTAGTTTATCAGTCTCTTCAATTCTCATGCCTTTCACCTTTACCTCACTAAAGCCCATGGAGATGATTATAGCATTAATCTCACCATCATCCATGAGTGTACCACCTTTGATCTAGCTTTGGAGCTTTTCTATGATACTATACTCTCCTCTTGTTCCTGTCTGAGGAAGAAGTAACCTTTCTCTTTCCTAAGACTAACCTCTCTACTTATACTGTAGTTGCTTTTGCCTCTAATCTCTTCCAAGAATTTACTCCACTGATCATTCAGGCTTTTATATCCAATCTCTCTTTATCCAATAACTCCTTTTCCATGATATATAAGCATGTCTAGGTCTTCCTCAACTTAAAAAATCTTCACTTGACCTTTTTATGCTCTCAAATTGTCATCCTATATCTCTTTCCCTCTTCACAATCTTGAAATCTTGAAAGGATTAGTTACTTCACTACTTTTTCTCCTTTTGTAGTATCTTGAAATGTAGCTTCTTTTATTTAAAATTAACTTGTTTATTTTCAGTTTTCAACATTCACTTCCATAAGATTTTGAGTTTTAAATTTTCTCCCTGGTTCTCCCCCCCCCCCCAATATGGTGTGTAATTTTATGTCGGCTCTACTTATTCATCCATATTAAGCATATTTTACCATTAGTAATTATGTAAAGAGCAATTAGAACTAATGGGAGGAACCATGAGGATGAAGCAATAAAACACAACAACAAATGAGAAGGAGAGCAAATAGTATGCTTTCATCTGCATTCAGATTCCATAGTTATTTCTCTGGATGTGGATAGCATTTTCCATTGTGAATCTTTTGGAGTTGTCTTAGATCCTCACATCGATAAGAAGAACCAAGTCTATCAAAGTCAGTTATGGCTGTTACTATATACAATGTTCTCCTGGTTCTGCTCATTTCACTCAGCACCAGTTCACATAAGTCTTTCCAGGTTTTTCTGAAGTCCACCTGCTCTTCATTTCTTATGGAACAATAGGATTCCATTGTATTCATATACCACAACTTGTCCAGCCATTCCCCAATTGATGGGCATCCCTTCAATTTCCAATTCTTTGCCACCACAAAAAGAGCTGCTATAAATATTTTTGTACATGTGGGTCCTTTTCTCATTTGTATGATTTCTCTGGGCTATAGCCTTAGAAGTGCTATTGCTGGTTCAAAGGGTAAATACACAGCTTGATAGCCCTCTGGGCATGTTTCCAAATTGCTCTCTAGAATGATTGGATCAGTTCACAATTCCACCAAAAATGCATTAGTGTTCCAATTTTCCCACATCTTCTGCAACATTGATCATTGTCCTGTTTTGTCATGTTAGTCAATCTGATAGGTGTGAGGTGGTATCTCAGAGTTGTTTTGATTTGCATTTCTATAATCAATAGTGATTTAGAGAATGTTTTCATATGATTATAGATAGCTTTAATTTCTTCATATGAAAACTGCCTGTTCATATCCTTTGACCATTTATCAATTGGGGAATGCCTTGTATTTTTATAAATTTGACTCAGTTCTTGATATGTTTTAGAAACGAGGCCTTTATCAGAGACACTGGCTGTAAAAATTCTTTCCCAGTTTTCTGTTTCCCTCCTTATCTTGGATGCATTGGTTTTGTTTATGCAAAAACTTTTCAATTTAATGTAATCAAAATTATCCATTTTGCATTTCATAATGTTTTCTATCTCTTACTTGGTAATAAATTCGTCCCTTCTCCATAGATCTGAAAGGTAAACTATTTCTTGCTTTCCAATTTGCTTATTGTCTCAGTCTTTATATCTAAATGCTGTACCTATTTTAACTTTATCTTGGTATAGAGTGTAAGATGTTGGTCTGTGCCCAGTTTCTGCCATACTATTTTCCAGTTTTCCCAGAAGTTTTTGTTAGATAGTGATTTCTTATCCCAGAAGATGGAGTCTCTGGATTTATCAAATAGTAGATTAGCATAATCATTGCATGTTGTGTCTTGCATACCTGACCTATTCCACTGATCCACCACTGTATTTCTTAGCCAGTACCAAATAGTTTTGGTGATTGCTGCTTTATAATACAATTTAAGATCTGGTATAGCTAGGCTACTTTTCTTTATATTTCTTTCCGTTAGTTCCTTTGATATTCTGGACCTTTTGTTCTTTCAGATGAATTTTGGTATTGTTTTTACTAGCTCTATAAAATATATTTTTTAATTTGATTGGTGTGGTGCTAAATAAGTCATGCCCATAATTTAGGCAGAATTGTAATTTTTATTATATTCTATTTAATTCTATTTATTTATATATGACAATATATATTATTTATTATATTTTATATTTTTATTATATTAGCTCAGCCTACCCATGAACAACTGATATTTTTCCAATTATTTAGATCTGACTTTATTTGTGTGAAAAGTGTTTTGTAATTGTGTTTGTATAGTTCCTGGTTTTGTTTTGGCAGGTAGACTCCCAAATATTTTATAATGTCTACGGTAATTTTAAATGGAATTTCTCTATCTCTTGATGTTGGGTTTTGTTAGTAATAAAAAGAAATGCTATGATTTGTGTGGGTTTATTGTATATCCTGCAATTATGCTAAATTTGTTTATTATTTCAAGTAATTTTTTACTTAATTCTCTAGGATTCTAAGTATACCATCTTATCATCTGCAAAGAGTGATAGCTTTGTTTCGTCTTTGCCTTTTCTAATTCCTGCAATTTCTTTTTCTTCTGTTATTGCTACAGCTAACATTTCTAGCACAATATTGAAAAACATGCCCCTCTGCTCAAATTTTATTTGTTGAAATACACACAATTTCTCAGGGATATCTGAAGCTTTTTATATATGCTGTTTTTACTTTCCCCAACTGGAAAAATTGCACTTTGAGGGAAAGAGTTCATTTTTCTCACAAGCTAGGCTAAGTCATTAGAGGCAGCTCAGTTCGTAACCTCACAATTCCTTTCAGTTCGGGGATTTTTTTGTCATTTATTTCATTTTTTCACCTTATGAAATTTTCCCTCCACATCAAATCCTATTTTCTAGCGAAGTAGAATTAATCCAAAAGCTTTTACATTGAATTTTCATTTTTTCCTTAAAATATTTAGGTCAATAAACTAAACAAAAAAAATAAACAAGCAAAAAATAGAGAGCTTTAACATAGTAGTAGTAGTAGTAGTAACGCACAAAATCTCTGAAGAATTAAAACTATGAGTGAGAGACCTATATCCTAAACCTTATCACAAAAATTAAGGAGCCAACTTCCTAATGAGAAGGACTTTAATCACCAGCATATAAAGGTACATAATGTCCAGGGTAGGAAGGGCTAATTTACAATTACCAGCACAAGGAAGTTTTCTTTACTTGGTGAATAACTGAGACATTCAAAATCTACTGATCTACAGTAGAAGTAGTATTTTTTGACCAATGGTTAAAGGGTTATCCAATCTAATGAACTGGCCTAGGAAGAAACTGCCATTGTTTTGTATTGTTCTATATGAAGTCTCTGACTTTATATGGAGTGGTGTGTGTGTGTGTATGTGTGTGTGTGTGTATGTGTGTGTATGTGTATGTATATATATATATATATATATATATACACATATAATACACATAATATGTAAATATACATATATACTTATGGATATGTATGTTTATGTGTTATAAAAACTTATACTCACACATGAAAACACATGCATAATATATCTATATATATATATATATATATGTATATGAATAAAAATAGAGGGCCATGTTCAGTACCCCCTAACCTAGAATGTGACATAGCCACCCAGCATCAGGTCAACAACTCAGCTACAGATGTGTCTGACTCTATGCCTACCACTCCTGGTGGATAAATGTCCATAATGGATTGCAACTGTGCTATTCAGAATGAAAAAAATAAAACAGAAAAAAGCAAACAACACCTCCCATCACTCCCCCAACCCCCCCAATTCACTGTAACCTGAAAGAGCAGAAGGCAGTGGGGCTTAAATTGGGATGAATCTTTCTCACTGGAAATCAAGGTGGTAGAAGGAACATTTCCAGGCCATGGTCAAGTGGGTCAGGATGTGAAGAATGAATAAGTTAGGGGATCTGGGAAGAAGGAGCCTGCCTTGGTTAGGACTCCTATAACCTGGCTGAAGAAACAGATTCCAGGGTATTACAACGAAGCAGTCTGGCCAGACAAATCTTTCACAAGGCAACTAGAAATGAGCTGATATAAAAGAAGAAACTAGGAGAATAGGCAACAGGGAATCTAGAAGGAGTAGGTCTAACTCTAGTGACTTGTTTGTGACAATGATTTAGCTGTTAGGGCTTTTAGAGTGCATACAAATTTCACCCTTTCCATCGGGTATTGTAGCTCTCTCTCTGCTCTCTGACGCCTATGCTATATCTTTCTAGCGAAGTGCTTTGTAGTAAATTCCCTTTTAAAAGAGAGTGTGAAAAATGAAATGCCAGTTCCTAAATAGAATGGAAGCTACTTGAGAGTAGGGGCAGTTTTATTTTTGTCCTCATGTTTCAAGCTATTTGGCATAGTGCTTTGTACATGACAGTTAATATGTATTGAATTAAAATACTAAAGGGGATGATGTTCTAGTCTGGGAAATCCATAAAGGAAAGCGCAGAAAGGAGACAGAGTGTATAGTTTCTCCTCTAGATCTAAAGAATCTTAAGAAGAAGGAAAAGTGGCAGCCTAGGAAACTGTACAAGTACCTTAAAACCTCCAGCATCTTGTAATAGAGTCCCATGTACAAGAGCATCCCTCGGGATAGAAACATGTTGTTCAGTTGTTTTTCCACTTGTGCGCAATTCTTCGTGACACCGTTTTGTTTTGTTCTTTGTTTTTTTTTGTTTTTTTTCAAAGACATTGAAATGGTTTGCCATTTCCTTCTCCTGCTCATTTTTACATATGAGGAAACTAAGGCAAACAGGGTTAAATAACTTGTACAGGGTCACCCAGCTAGGAAGTGTTCGAGGCCAGATTTGAACTCAGGAAGATGAGTTTCCTGACTCCAGGCCTGGTACTCTATCCACTGTGCCACCTAGCTGCTCTATATACACAGCGTATGGGAATACAAACAGCAATAGCAGGAAAGTCACTTTGGTAACTAGATTCCCCAGGATGAATTGCTCTGCTGAAGAGAGTTTTCACAGACTTGTTTACTCTTCCTCCTAACAATTGAAATGCAGGGCCCAAAGCCAGGGCTAGCTTTTTTTATGGACTGGCTACAGGCAGTCTGTGCAGGTAGGTAGCTAGGTGGCTAGAGTGTCAGGCCTAGTGTTAGGAAGACTCATCTTCTGAGTTCAAATCTGGCTTCAGATACTAGCTGTGTGACCCTGGTCAAGTCACTTAACCCAGTGTCCTCACCTGTAAAAAGAACCAGAGAAGGAAATGGCAAGCCACTCAGCCACTCCAGTATCTTTCCCAAGAAAACCCCAAATGGAATCAGGAATAGTTGGATATGACTGAAAAATGACTGAACAACAAATGGGTAGCCTAATTGTGGGAGAGAGGCTGGTGGGAAGTTCATTGGCAGTAGCTGCTCTACAAATTAGTTACCCTAGCTCCCTGATTGTGCTAGCATACATGGTAGATTTTAGCTGGGGAAAAGTAGAGGCAGGCAGACCATCAGGGAGGCTATTGCAGGCAATCAAGCCTGAGAAGATAAGGACTTTTGGAAAGAGTGTGTTAGGACTTAGAAGTGACTGGCATTTTCTCCTTTCTCATCCCCTATGTCCAGTGCTGATACTAAGATTTCAAGCTTGAGTGAGCAGGGTAGAAATATGGTGGCAACATGAATAGATTAGCAAATGTGTGATTAAGTCACATGAGGAAACTAATTTCTCATTTCTCCTTGCACTTGGACCTCTCCTATGTAACTACTACAATATTGCTTGTATTATAGTTATTTCTGTATTAGCCTTTCTCTATTCTCCTTGAGAACAGGGTCTTTTCATGTCTCTCTTCATCTCTCCAGTGCCCATTGTATATCCTCACATACATATGTGAAGCACTTAACAGATGCCTGTTGACATCGGGAGGAAGAGTAGGTTCATTTTAGACATATTAAAGTTGAGATGATAGGTGGTTGACACTGGGAGGGGCAGTTTTGGGTGGAGTTGAGCAGAAGGGGAGGTGGGAGGGGGCTTTAAGAATTGGGATAGAAATGGTGAATTGGAGAACCTCACTAAAATTATTAATAAGGGAACGGGGAAAAACTGGATAGTTGACAGAATAAAAACCCAGCAGCAGCAATCGCCGCTGTTCTAGTGCCCTCAGAAGCTGCTGGTTCCCCACCTCTGCATCATTTCTTGATTTTGCTTTCCAGCTGTAGCAGAACCTATGTGCCCATTGCTATGTAAAGGAAAGCTTCTCAGAGGGGTAGATCGGCTTATGCTAGAGATATGGCCACAGTAAGAAGTCTGAAGATGGTCACCATTCCAGGCATCACTCTGTGGCGCTGTTTCTATTTCCTTCCTGGAATCCTATTGTTGTTGTTGTTGTTCCTTCATTCTCAGAGATGACCAATGACATCATGAGGGTGATGTCTTGTAGCAGATGACATAAAGCCATGACATAAAGAAAGTTTCTGAGAGCTCACTTGTGCAGGATTACTCAGTGGTCACACTAGACATTTACTTAAGATCTACCATGGGTAGAAGAGCTTCTGAAGCTAACTGATGTAAAATGTTTCTCTTGGATCCCATCCTTTGGCATATATAGAAATTTCCTTTTGTGGGCTGGGATCTCCTATGTGGGAACACAAAAATTAGATGACACCTCCTTCTTCTTACATCGATTCTGCCCTAGAACCTGGACTTACTCACGTTGAACAGTGGGGGCGTGGATGACTGACCAATGAGGATCTATAGGACAGAATTCAGAGAGGGCTGAATGGACCCTCCAATAATATACTTATGTATTTTTTTTTTGTTTTAGGCAATGGGATTAAGTGACTTACTCAAGATCACATAGCTAGTAAGTGTCTGAAGCCAGATTTGAACTCAGGTCCTCCTTAATCCAGGGCCAGTGCTCTATCCACTGTGCCACCTAGCTGCCCCAACCCTCCAATAATATTTACAAAAACCAGAACTAGGAATAAAAGGTCAAAGAAGAGCAGAAAAGAAACATCCTTGTTCTGTATAAAACATGTCTAATAACTTTAAATATATGCATAGGTGGATCCATTGGGCATGACATAGTGGAGAGGGCTAAACTTGGAGTTAGGAAAACATGGGTTCAAATCCTATTTCAGAAACTCACTAGTATTGTGACTTTAGGTAAATTACTTAATGTCTTTCGAGCTCAATCTCTCTTCTGTGAAATCCTCTACATCTATGATTTTATGGTATCATCAATATGAAAAGTAGTCTCTCTATTGCTGCAGATATCTACTCATCCACAACTCCTTCTCCTGTTTTCCATATCTTTTTGTAAATTCTTCACAGAAGATCCATACGACTCTGTTAGAGACCATAAGTTAGTTCATTTCATATTTTAGTGCTATCACTGTAGCACTCAGTCTGTCTGAGTTATCTCTTACCCTTTCTATATGTCTGGTCAACTCTCTTTTCTAGTTTTGCATCTTATTAATGATATCTTTTGTTCCACTTCTCATATACATGTCATCATTGGTAATCTACTACAGCCCAATTACAGTCATTGTGCATCTTTCTTCTGTCCTCTGAGTCATTTGCAATTGTGATACTAATAATCTCACAGTGTTTCATGAATCATAACCATATACTATAGATGGCCTCCCTGGGGGAATATTGGTGCTAAAAGCCCATAGGCTTTTGTGGTAGCAAGAAGCTTAAGATCATTGAAATCACTGCACAATTTCCCAAATTGATGCAGCCCACTCTCCTACTTCTATTCAAATCTGAGTTCAGCTTACTTTGTATTTGTGATGTAATGAATGACTAATGTTTATTACCCAGATTATGACACATAGCAGATGGGCAACCCACCCACTCAATTTATTGCCTTTTCCCCAACATAGACAAATAGATGTAACTGTTTTCTTTTTTAAAAATGTCTATGGATTTCATTGAGCTAGATTAGAATGTTCTGGTTCTTAATATAACTATGCCAATATTATCTCTAAATAGATATTTGGAGAACCTCATTATTAATAGGCAATTCTTTTATTTGGACTCAGTATAGGGCATTTTTAATGACATTAGTGAACTCTGTCATGATCAGTTATGAAAGTGCCTCCTGTTTGGTACTTTTCTCCAGTGGCAATGGGTTGAGTTGAGTCATGAAATATAATATGTAGCTCTGAGGCTGAATGAATAGGATAATAATAGCTAACATTCATATAGTGCCTACTACATGTCGGGTATTCTGCCAAGTGCTTTACAGATATCATCTCATCTGACCCTCATAACAACCCTATGAAGTTGGTGCTATTATTATTATTATTTTACAGATGAGGAAACTGAGGCAAATAAGGGTTAATGACTGGCCCAGGATCACACAGCTAAGTAAGCATCTGGGACCAGATTTGAACTGATATCTTCCTGACTTTAGGCCTAGCACTGTGCCACCTAGTTGCCCCTGTAATATATATGTATAAATACAACATTATTGCTCAGGATGCTTGTTTCTGCTTAGATATCCTTTTTTTGTGTGTGTATTCTGTGTCCTGGCTCCAAAGTGGTACTGACCCTGATTATAAATCACATAAGACACATGGGGAAATAGACAGGTCACATGGGTACCTGATGGCCCTCAGAGGCAGAGAAGCCAAGACCTCACATAATAATATGGAAGGGAGAAAAAACCCTCAGAATATCACAGCTAAGCCATACTTGGAGCCTTCCCTCATGTATACTTCCTCTATTTTCTTATTAACCACACTGACTTTCACAAAACGTAAGAAAACCTCATTTGGACATACTGGCACTGAAGACAATGGAAGCCTGGCTCAAATATAAACTACTCCACTGTTAGGTACAAATGGAATCCATGGCACTTATTTTTTTAGTTCATAGTGCTGGTTTCAGTCTTCCATTCCCATGCCCACTGCTTAACAAACACCCAGGTTGTGCAAATATCTCCCCGTGTTGTTTTGTTTGTTGCTGACATTCAAAGGACGGTCAGATCAAGTTCACTCTAATGGCACATCTCCCGTAGGAAGACAGACTATCAGGGATAAGGCAATCCCTGGGAACAAGGGAAGGTCACTACTAGAGGAAGCATCCAATGTGGCGAATGGTCCTGACCGGAAACTGAGCTTTTCTTAAAATACCAGACAAGGAGACTAAGACAGAGACAGGAAATACAAATCTGGAGTAGATTATCTGAGCTGGAAAGCCTAAAAATGGATTGTGAAATAGGCTACTCAGAGTTTTTACAACATGACTGTCTTATGAAATCTGATTCCCCCCAAGCTTTGGTCTATTATCATAGCAGCCTGTTTCTCTGTCCTACCCCACCTTACCCATAGCCCTCATTCCTCAGATGTGTTGGCTTTATTGCAGGTTGAGTCCAACTTATTTACTCTGGAACAAGCCATGCCAGTGTGGTTGCAATCTTGAATGCCATTATATCTACACCCCCCCCCCCCGAATACCTTTTGGAACCTAGGATTTCTCCTTAGTCCTCAAGAAAATAGTTTGCTAGGATAACAGAGGGAAGGCCTCTACCAGTTCTTGGGCAATTACATTGTCTGCTAGGGGTTTCCATGACCTCTTCTCAGCTTATATGCTAACCAATTAGCTAGGCATTGGAGGCAGCTCCATTGGCACCCCTGAGTTGGGAATATCTTGGATGACATGTTCTTCCTGCCTGTCCACAAACAATGGCAATGGGCAAGGTTTCAGCAGGGATGGGTATAGTTTAGGGTAAAATCAATCCTGTTAAAATGAGGCCTATTGAAACCCATGGTTGTTGAGGTAGCTCAGTGGCACTGGGCCTGGAATCATGAAGCGTTGGGTTCAAGTCTAGCCTCAGAAACTTCCTAAAGACTTCCACTTCCAGAAGCCAAGATGGCGAAGTGTAAAGGTAGTCACTCTCACTCTCCCCTATCAAACTCTGAAAACCCAGAAAATATCACCCCAGAAAAAAACCCTGGTACAGCTGTACTAGAAGAAAGACAGGGAGCAGCACTGCGGCAGCCCAGCAAAAGGGGTCTCCCGGTGCCTCAGCAAAAATAAGGGAGGCAGAACTACAAGGGGGCCCAGGCGGATAAGTACCCTGCGGCATTCATCTGAAAGGACCTGAAGAAAGCAACCTAAGGGCTTCCTAAAGCCCGGGCCTTGCTGGTTCCAGCCCAACACCAGGTGAGCTGTCTAAGCCCTGCAGCCTCCAATTGTAAAGAAATCCTGAAGCCCAGGTGGTAGAACAGGCAAACACCAATACCTGGACCTCTGACTGCCTCAGTGAGGGCAGGGGGAACCGGTGGAAACCAGCTCAGAAAACCACCAGGTGCCTCAGCACTCTACCTCAAAGGAATCTCCCAGTGCATTAGCAGAAATGAGGGAGACAACACTGCAGGGGGCCCCAGGCAGATAAACACCCTGCAGCACCCATCTAAAAGGAGCTGAAGAAAGCTAAAGGAAGGGAAAAGCAGGCAACCTAGAATTGCCTGAAAGTTCCAGCCTTGCTGATTCCAGCACAACACGAGGTAAGCTGCCAAAAACCTACAGCCTCCAATTGCCAACATAAGAGGCCTCAGCACACAAAGCCAGTGACCAAGACCTAGGCTTCCAACACAAGAAGCTTGGGTCAGCACCCTCTGGTTCCCAGCAGGAGAGCTCAATCTCTTTAAAGGCCAGAGAATAAAGAAACACCATGAGTGGAAAGAAACGTACCATAGATTCATATTATGAGAAGAGTGAAGATCAAGACAGAAATTCTGAAAAGGACAGCATTGTCAATAAACCCACATCTGCAACATCAAAAGGTAATATGAACTGGTCTGAAGCCCAAAAATCCATCTTACAAGAGCTCAAGAAGGATTTTAATAGTCAAATGAGAGAGGTAGAAGAGTCCTCAAAAAATACAATTGGCCAATTGGAAAAAAAATACACTGAAGAAATCAAGTCCCTAAAAAACACAATTGGCCAATTGAAGAAGGAAGGACAAAAACTAACAGAAGAAAACAATCTGTTAAAAACTAGAATTGGACAAATGGAAACTAATGTCTCAATGAGAGAGCAAGAATCAGTAAACAGAAACAAAAAAATGAAAAAATAGATAAAAACGTAAAATACCTCATTGGTAAAACAACCGACCTGGAAAATCGATTCAGGACAGACAATTTAAAAATTATTGGACTGGGGGCAGCTAGGTGGCGCAGTGGATAGAGCAGCAGCCCTGGATTCAGGAGGACCTGAGTTCAAATCCGGCCTCAGACACATAATACTTACTAACTGTGTGACCCTGGGCAAGTCACTTAACCCCATTGCCTAAAACAAAATGAAACAAAAAATTATTGGACTACCTGAAAATCATGATGAAAAAAAGAGCCTGAACAGTATCTTCCAGGAAATCACAAAAGGAAAACTGCCCTAAAGTCTTAGAGCTATAAAAATAACCATTGAAGGTAAAATAACCATAGAAAGAATACAACGCTCCCCACCTGAAAGAGATCCCAAATTGACAATGCCAAGGAACATAACATCAAAATTCCAAAATTACCAGATGAAAGAGAAGGTGCTACGAGCAGCCAGAAAGAAACAATTTAAATTTGATGGAACCATAGTAAGGATTACACGGGACCTTGCAGCTTCTACATTAAAAGACCGTAGGGCATGGAACATGATATTCCATAAGGAAAAGGAGCTTGGATTGCAGCCAAGGATCAATTACTCAGCAAAAATGAGCATCATTTTTCAAGGGAGGAGATGGATAGTCAATGAAATAGGAGACTTCCAAATTTCCTGATAAAAAGACCAGAGCTCAACAAAAATCTGACCTTCAAGTACAGGACTCAAGAAGGACATAAAAAGGTAAATGGGACAGAAAGATACAATATGCTGTTAATAAGGGTGGGCTGTTTACATTGCTACAAGGGAATATGACACTTGCAAGTCTTGAGAACTATTGTTATTACATCATGTTAAAGGAGTATACATAAAGAGGGTGGATATTAGTTGACTTTGATGTAATGATAAAAAAATCTAATCAAGTGGGTTAAATGGATCCAAATAAGTGGATTAATCTGTTCTTAGAAAATGTACTGAGAAAGGAGGAGGCAGACAAGGGTAAATTACATTACAGGAAAAGACACAAAATCCTATTAAAGCAGAGGGAAAGAAGGGAGGGGGGAGCATGGTTTGAACCTTGCTGTCATCAGATTTGGCTCAAGAAGGGCATAACATAATCAGTTAGGTATAGAAATCTATCTTGTCCTATAGGCAGTAGGAGGGAAAAGGGGAAAGAAAAGGGAGGGGGGATAGAAGGGAGGGAACAAGCAGTAAGGGTAAAGGGGAAGAAAAGGGAAAGGGATAATAAAAGGGAAGAGGGACTGAAGGAGGTGGTGGTCAAAAGCAAAACACTAGTGAGGGAAGGAAAGGAGAAAGGAGAAAGAAAAGCATAAACAGGGGAGGAAACAGATGGAGAAAAAGACAGAGATCATAATCATAACTGTGAATGTGAATGGGATGAACTGTCCCATAAAACGGAAGCTGATAGCAGAATGGATTAAAAACCATAATTCTACAACATGTTGTTTACAGGAAACACATTTGAAAAAGAGTGACACATACAGGGTAAAGATAAAAGGCTGGAGCAGAATATATTATGTGTCAGCTGGAGTAAAAAAAGCAGGGGTAGCAATCCTGATCTCAGACAAAGCAGAAGCAAGAATAGATCTAATCAAAAGAAATAAGGAAGGAAACTATATCCTGCTAAAAGGCACCATAGACAATGAAGTAATATCATTACTAAACCTATATGCACCAAGTGGTATAGCATCCAGATTCTTAGAGGAGAAGTTCAGGGAGTTTCAGGAAGAAATAGACAGCAAAACTATACTAGTTGGAGACCTCAACCTCCCCCTCTCTGCACTAGATACATCTAACCACAAAATAAACAAGAAAGAAGGAGGTGAACAGAACATTAGGAAAGTTAGGTATGATAGACCTCTGGAGAAAACTAATGGGGATAGAAAGGAGTATACTTTTTTCTTAGCAGTACATAACACATACACAAAAAATGACCATGCACTAGGGCATAAAAACCTCACAATCCAATGCAGAAAGGCAGAAATATTAAATGCATCCTGGGATGCAGCGAAAGCAGTTCTTAGGGGAAGTTTTATGTCTCTAAATGCTTACATAAATAAAATAGAAAAAGAAGAGATTAATGAATTGGACATACAACTAAAAAAAAAGTAGAAAAAGAACAACTTAAAAATCCTCAATTAAACACCAAATTAGAAATATTGAAAACCAAAGGAAAAATTAATAAAATTGAAATTAAGAAAACTATTGAACTAATAAATAAAACTAAGAGCTGGTTTTATGAAAAAACAATAAAATAGATAAACCTTTGGTTAATTTAATTAAAAAAAGAAAGAAAAAACCAAATTACTAGTATCAAGAATGAAAAGGGTGAAGCTACCACCAAGGAAGAGGAAATTAAAACAATAATTAGGAATTATTTTGCCCAACTATATGCCAAAAATTTGACAATCTTAGTGAAATGGATACATATTTACAAAAATATAAATTGCCCAGATTAACAGAAGAGGAAGTAAAATACTTAAATAACCCCATCTCAGAAAAAAAATTGAACAAGCCATTGATGAACTCCCTAGGAAAAAATCTCCAGGGCCAGATGGATTTACATGCGAATTCTATCAAACATTTAAAGAACAATTAATTCCAATACTATATAGACTATTTGGGAAAATAGGTGAAGAAGGAGTCTTACCCAATTATTTTTATGATACAAATATGGTGTTGATAACCTAAACCAGGAAGAGTCAAAATAGAGAAAGAAAATTATAGACCAATTTCTCTAATGAATATAGATGCAAAAATTTTAAACAAAATACTAGCAAATAGATTGCAGCAACTTATCACAAGAATAATACACTATGACCAGGTAGGATTTATACCAGGAATGCAGGGTTGGTTCAATATTAGGAAAACTATCAGCATCATTGAGCATATCAACACAAAACCAACAGAAACCACATGATCATCTCAATAGATGCAGAAAAAGCTTTTGATAAAATACAACACCCATTCCTATTAAAAACACTAGAAAGCATAGGTATAAATGGAGTCTTCCTTAAAATAATAAATAGCATATCTAAAACCTTCAGCAAGCATTATATGTAATGGGGACAGGCTAGAAGCATTTCCAATAAGATCGGGGTGAAACAAGGATGTCCATTATCACCACTGTTATTCAATATTGTACTGGAAACTTAGCTTTAGCAATAAGAGAAGAAAAAGAAATTGAAGGCATTAGAATAGGCAAAGAAGAAACAAAGCTATCACTCTTTGCAGATGACATGATGATATACTTAGAGAATCCTAGAGAATCAAGTAAAAAACTACTTGAAATAATAAACAACTTTAGCAAAGTTGCAGGCTATAAAATAAACCCACATAAATCATCAGCATTTCTATATATTACCAACAAAGCCCAACAGCAAGAGATAGAAAGAGAAATCCCATTTAAACTTACTGTAGACATTATAAAATATTTAGGAGTCTACCTCCAAACAAACCCAGGAACTCTATGAACACAATTACAAAACACTTTTCACACAAATAAAATCAGATCTAAATAATTGGAAAAACATCAGTTGCTCATGGGTAGGCCAGCTAATATAATAAAAATGACAATCCTACCTAAGCTAATTTACTTATTCAGTGCCATACCAATCAAACTACCAAAAATTATTTTATAGAGTTAGAAAAAATAATAACAAGATTCATTTGGAAAAAAAAAGGTCCAGAATATCAAAGGAACTAATGAAAAGAAATGCAGGGGAAGGTGGCCTAGCAATTCCAGATCTTAAATTGTATTATAAAGCAGCAATCATCAAAACTGCTTGGTACTGGCTAAGAAATAGGGAGGTGGATCAGTGGAATAGGTTAAATATGCAAGACACAGTAGTCAATGACTATAGTAATCTATTATTTGATAAACCCAAAGACCCCAGCTTCTGGGATAAGAACCCACTCTTTGAAAAAAATGCTGGGAAAACTGGAAAAGAGTATGGCAGAAACTAGGCATAGACCCAAATCTCACACCATATACCAAAATAAAGTCAAAATGGGTCCATGACTTTGATATAAAGGCTGATACCATAAGTAAACTAGGAGAACAAGGAATAGTTTACCTATCAGAGCTAAGGAGAACAGAAGAATTCATGACCAAACAGGAGATAAGAGAACATTATGAAAAGCAAAATGGATAATTTTGATTACATTAAATTGAAAAGTTTTTGCACAAACAAAGCCAATGCAACTAAGATTAGAAGGAAGGTAGAAAATTGGGAAAGAATTTTTACAACCAGTCTCTCTGATAAAGGCCTCATTTCTAAAATATATAGAGAATTAAGACAAATTTATAAGAACACAAGCCATTCCAATTGATAAATGGTCAAAGGATATGAACAGACAGTTCTCCATCTAAGTCATATGAAAAAATGCTCTAAATCGTTATTGATTAGAGAAATGCAAATCAAAACAACTCTGAGGTACCACATCACACCTATCAGATTGGCCAACATGACAAAACAGGAAAATGATAAATGTTGGAGAAGATGTGGGAAAATTGGAACAAATACATTGTTGGTGGAGTTGTGAAATGATCCAACCATTTTGGAGAACAATTTGGAACTATGCAAAAATGTGCATACCCTTTGATCCAGCAGTAGCACTTCTAGGGCTATATCCCAAAGAGATCAAACAAATGGGAAAAGGACCCACATGTACAAAAATATTCATAGCAGCTCTTTTTGTGGTGGCAAAGAATTGGAAATTGAGAGGATGCCCATCAATTGGGGAATGGCTGAGCAAGTTGTGGTATATGAATGTAATGGAATACTATTGTGCTATAAGAAATGATGAATAGGCTGACTTCAGAAAAACCTGGAAAGACTTATATGGTCTCATGCTGAGTGAAGTGATCAGAACCAAGAGGACTTTGTATACAATAACAGCCACATTATGTGATGACTAATATTGTTAATATGAACCCTTCTCAGCATTACAAGGATCTAAGACATCTCCAGAGGCCTTGGGATGGAAAATGCTGTCCACATCCAAAGAAAGAACTATGGAGGTTGAATCACTATCACTTATTTTTACCTTTTGTTGAGTTTTGTTTCATCTTTCTGTTGGTTTCTCCTATTAGTTTTAATTTTTACTTACAACTTCACTAATGTGAAAATACGTTTAATATGAATGTAAATATAAAGCCTATATCAGATTGTTTGCCGTCTTGGGGGGGGGAAGGGGGAGAAAAACTTTCAACTCAAAAGCATATGGAAGTGATTGATGATAAATCAAAATAAATTAATAAACTTTAAAAAGAAAGAAAGAAAAAAAAAGAAACTTACTAAAATACATAAGCCTGGGCAATCCCTGTCAGTCTCAGCTTCCTCATGGTTTTATTGGTGGGGTTGGAGGTGGCGGGGGGGGTAGAAAGGTTCGAATCACTGTCTTCTAAGGTCTCTTCTAGATCTGTATCTGTGATTCTTGATGTGGAGAGAGTATAATCCTAGCTAGTGGCCTATGGGGCTCACAAACTGAATTATGGGGACGGGGATATCATCCTATCTGCTAGCTTCTAGAATGGTCTGTTGGTGCTGAAGTTATGGTAAGATACCAGATGATCTCCTATATTTAAATGTTCTAAACCCAGGAGAAGTTGGTCAGCCCCAAGTTTTTGTTCTTCTTGTTCTTGCTTTTCTCCTTGTTCTTCCTCTTTTTCTCATCTATAGGATCTCTTCAGGTTCATGGCAGGAAGATTCTAAATCTACCTAGTGATATGATTGGAAAAATCACAGGTGGAAATAAAAGTTGATGTTGAAAGGCATATTCTGGGAGAATGACTGGACCAAATTATCATGATAAAATTCCTCAGTGGGCTGACCAAGGCATCCTAATAGAAGATAGAGCACCAGAGAAAGTATTAAAGCTTTGTCTGCTCAGTGGACTGAATAGGTAAAGCATGGAAAGATGACTTTTTACCTGGACATCTATGAATAGTAAAGCCGGAAATGTGAGATTCCCCTGATCAAAGGAGACACGGGGCCACCAGGCGTGGAGCTAGAAAAATCTTTCAGAAATAAGCCAGTAACCTTAGGTAGCAGAAGTGAATGGAATGCTGAAGCTGGAGTCAGGAAGACCTGAGTTCAAATCCAGTCCAGACACAAGCTATGTGAACGTGGGCAAGTCATTTGACCTTTTTCTGCCTCAATTTCATGATCTGTCAAATAAGAAAATAATAATGCTTATCTCCCAAGCTCATTAAGAAAATAAAATGGGCTAACATTTATTAAGTGCTTTGCAGACCTTAAAGCACTATGTAAATGCTAGCTGTTGTTATTGTTATTGCTAGGAATTCTGGTGCCCAGTATGAAAATACCACATATGGGCTAAGTAATTGCAAGGGTGGGAGAGTCTTTGAAGGTGGGGGTACTGCTGGGGATACTGCTATTGCATAGGGAGCAGGGAAAGCCTGGGCTCATCTGGGAAGGCCCAGGAATTCATCTTGGGTATAGCCAACAAAGGTATCATGTAGGAACTTCTTATTATAACTAACGATTCTTACTAACTAGGTGCTAAGTTCACTTAATAAGATCTTAGGGATTTCAAGTTGGAAGGGACTTTAGAGGACATCTAATCCAATGCCCTCATTTTAAAGATGAAGAAAATGAGACCTATAGAGATTAAGCAGTTTGTGCCATTACAGCTAATGTCTCATACATAGGCTGATCACATAGTTGTAAGATCTGTACCAGAACAGTGTCTCTGGGGCTGTATTCAGATCCAGGTCCTCCTGATTCCAAATCCCATGTTCTTTCCTGCATACTATATTGAGACCCCTGTTGCTATACAAGTGCTTCAAGTGTCTGCAAGATCCTAGTTGCCTTGTCATAGTTACCTCCCTGAATAGCCTCAGTCTTGATGAGGGTGTGTAGGAAAAGAGAGAGATAGACTGAGGAAGAGAGAGGGAAAGGGAAAGGGGAAAAATGGAGGGAAAGGGAGATACAGAGAGAAAGGGAGGGAGGGAGAAGGAGAGAGAGGTAAAGTTTTGAGAGAGACAGAGAGGGAAGGAGAGAGTAAGAGAAGAAATGAGAGAGAGAGAGAGAGAGAGAGAGAGAGAGAGAGAGAGAGAGAGAGAGAGAGAGAGAGAGAGAGAGAGAGAGAGAGAGAGAAGGAGGGAAAGAAGGGATGGAGAGGGAGGGGAGGAGAAGAAAGAAAGGGGAAAAAGAAGGAGAGAGAAGGGAGAGAATCAGTTCAGCCCAGGAGAAGACATAGATCATTTTGGTTAGGATATCTATCACCAACTATGTTTTTGTCAGAGGGTCAAGTTGGTTAGGATGTCTATCACCAACTATGTTTTTGTCAGAGGGTCAAGTCTATGATAAAATGCAGCATTACCACCATTGTGGTATAGTAGACATTGGACTTGGAGTCAGGAAGATATAGGTTTAAATCTCACTTCAGACCCTTAATGTTTGACCTTGGACAAATTTCTTAACTTGTTTGTTCCTTGGTTTCCTCATCTAAAATATCAAGGGGTGGAATTTGATGATATCCAAGGGCTCTTCCAACTCTAAACCTATGATCCTTGGATCTTATACTATAGTTACAGGGAAATGCCACAGAGCACAATAGTTTGCAGTCTTCCCTAAGGGGGCCTTTACCCTAATACATACTTTGTAATATTAGACATAGGAGCATTGGACATACAATATTGGTCACAGTCATGGTCCTGAAAAATCTTAGATAACCATATGTAGGTCTTAAGCCCAAGTAGCCCACAGCTGGGCTATTGTGGCAGAGGCAGTATAATTTGTTAATTGGGTCTTGCAAGTAAAGATGTACAGCTATGAACAGAGATGCCAGAACACACCCCAACCCACCCTTTTTTGGTTACATATGCTGAATCTGCTGGGAGGGAGAATAACTGGGTCAAAGTATAAGTGCCATGTATTTGCTGTTCATGGATTAACTCTATTATATCTGGCTGAGTTTTAGGGATTTATCAGTTTATAGTCTTTAGAAGGGTCAGTCAGGGTGATTGAGCTACCAGTTGCCAGAATTCAGGTTTTTGTAATAGTGCATGTGCCCATGGATTGCATTGTATGGAAAAATAGGAGATAGAAAAGTTGAACTTATTAAAATAGTGCCCCAAGGGTTCTGACAGTGATTGAACTGCCAGAGCACATGAAGGTGCCCTTGGTTTGAATAGTTTCTGTGGATGATGATGGAGTACTGCATTCCCCAAAGATGGAAACTTCATGTTGAAATGTAGCTTTAACTGTAAATTGTGTTCCTTCTTCCATATTGCCTATTTCTCTAGTTCTTAACATTTTTGTGTGTGTGTGTCATGGACCTTTTTGGCAGACTAGTTAGGCCTACAGACCTCTTTTTACAATAATATTTTAAAATAATAAGCTTATAAAGGAAGCTAATTATTTTGAAATTCAGTTATAAAAATAGTATATTTTTTAAAGTTCACATATCCCAGACTAAGACATTCTCATTTAGTCCTTTTCCATGATAGTCAACATGTTGGAGAAGTATGTTGAAGCCTGAGGCATAGAGGTTGATGACCTATGAGAGAATGGACCCATGGTAAATTTGGGTGTAAGGAAGAAGTTAAAGACCTTGATAGAAATGTTAGAAACATTAGAGATGATATTTACTGAATGGAAATAGGAAGAAATGTAAATATCTCTTAGCTATACTTAGCACCTTTCAAAAATTTGCTCTTTATTCTGGAATCAAATCTATTAGGGCACATGAAGAAAGAATTGAAAATAATCAGAAATAAAATAACACAATTCTAAACAACTAGTGGATCAAAGAACAAATTATAAAAGCAATAGAAAATTTCATCAATGAAAATTTTGATGATGAGACAAAATATCAAAAGTTATAGGATGCAGCTGGAGCAATTCTTAGGGGAAAATGTGTATCTACAAACAATTTTATCAACAAGAGAAAAAGAACAAAGCAATGAATTAGAAAGGCATTAACAACAACAACAACAACAACAACAACAACAAAACCCTGAACAGCAGCAAATCAAAACCCTCCCACCAAGCAATAAAAAAGAAATTCTGAAAATTAAAAGGGTTAATATTATTGAAAGCAAAAACTCCACTAAATTAATGACTATAACTAGGAGTGGTTTTTTTAAAGGTAGATAATCTGATTTTTAAAAAGACAGAGGAAAATGAAATTGTTCCTATAAACATGAAAAAGAACTTACAACAATTGAAGAGGAAATAAAAGAAATTATCACAAACTGTTTTTTCCAATTATGTGCTAATAAAACTGAAACTATACAGGAAATAGATGGAAACTCAGAAAAGTATGATAAATCCAGATTAACAAAAGAAGAAACCTGAGTATTTAAATAACCCAATATCAGAAGAAGACATTAAATGAGCTACAAATGAACTCCAAAAGAAAAACACTCCAGTACCAAATGAATTCTGTCAAACATTGAAAAATAAAAAAACCTTAAATAAAATATTAGCAAGTAGGTTGTAACCACATATTGGAAAGATTGTTTGGATTCATACCAAAATGCTGGGTCTAACACAAGGAAAACCATAACTGTAATAAACCATGTTAATAATATAAGTAATGAAAACCATATGATTGTATCAATATAAGTTAAAACAAAGCTTTTTACTTTTAAAAGAAAAAAAACACCCATTTCCATTAAAAAAAAACTGTCTAGAAACCATTGGAATAAATGGAAATTTCCTTAATATAGTTAATGATGCTTATCTAAATCAAAGAGCAAATGTTAGAGGCTTTCCCATAGGATAAGAAGAAAGCAAAGATTCTTATTATTAACACTATTTTTAATATAATATTAGAAACGCTAGCTGTAACAAAACAAAACAAAAAAAGAGACTCAGGAAATATAGACAAAGAGGAAACAAAATGATCACTTTTGCCAAATGATAGAGTGATGTACTTAGATATACTTGGAAAGTAAACTAATAATTGATATAATCAATAACTTCATCAAAGTTGTATGATGTGAAATAAATCAACATAAATCATTAGAATTTATATGTGTAACTAACAAAACACAGCAGAAAGACTGAGAAAGAGAAATTCTATTAAAAACAACTACAGAAGCTATAATATTGGGGAATCTATCTGTTATTGTATATATATCCAAGAATTATATGAATCTATATAAAAATATGTGATTCTCTTTGTAGAAATAGAGATAGACCTAAATAACTGCTCATGTGTAGGTTGAGCTAATATAATAAAAATGACAATACTTTCTAAATTAACTAATTAATTTATTACTATACTGAAATGCCAAAGAATTATTTTATAGATTTAGAAAATATAATTAAAATTTGCATGTCAAAAATGTCAAGGATAATAATAAAAAATGGGGAAGAAAGGGGTTTTATCAGTACCACATTTCAAGCTATAGTACAAACCAATAGTCTCTAAAATTATTTGGTGCTAGTTAAAAAAAAAGTAGAGGTCTATCAGTTGAACAAATTAAGTAAGTAACATTCAGAAGTAAACAAAATTGGTAGCATTGAGTTCCATAAACTCAAATACTCCAGTTACTAGGGGAGGGGAAAGGGAGGAGGGATTCATTATTTGGCAAAAATTACCATCAAAACTGGAAAGCAATTTGGCAAAATTATGTATAGGCCAACATTTTATATCATATTCAAATATAAACTACAAATAGATGCAAGACTTAGATGTAAAAGGTGACGGTATAAGTAAATTAAAGGAGCATTTAAGAAATTATATTTTAGATCTATAGATAGGAGAAGCATTCATAACTTAAGGAGTTGTAGAAAGGATTGCAGAAGTAACAACTTTTGTTATATAAAATTGAAATCATTTTGCACAAACCAATCTAATATAGTTAAAACTACAAGGGAAATTTAACTGAGGAAAAATCTTTGCATCATGTTTCTCCACAAAAAGGTCTCATATCCAAGGTACATAAGAAACTGATTAAATTTACAACACTAAGAACCATTCCCCAATAAAGGATCAAAGGATATAAATAGGCAGCTTTCAGAGGAATAAATTTAAATTATCAACAACCATATTAAAAATGCTCCAAATCACTAATAATTAGAGAAATGTAAATTAAAGCAAGTTCAGGATTCTACTTTATACGCATTAGGCTGGCAACGATGACAAAAGAGGACTATTACAAATGTCGGAGGGAATTTAGGAAAGGGCTCAATTGTACACTCTAGGTGAAGCTGTGGATTTGTCCAGCCATTCTGGAGAGCAACTAGGAATTTTGCCTAAGAGATTATCAAATTCTGCATACCCTTTGACTCAGCTACATCACTAATTGAAATATACCCTAAAGACACCAAAGGCAGAGGAAAAAAGCATACATACATACATGCACATATATGTATATATGTGTATATGTACATATACATACATACATATATGCGCATACACACGCACACACACACGGTAGCTCTTATCATGGAAGCCTCGTACTGGGAATTAAGAGGATGTCCATCTATTACGGAATAGCTTTAAAAGTATCATATGAGGGAATACTATAGATCCGTAAGAGATAACAAAGTGGACAATTTCAGAGGAAACTAGGACTACTTCTATGAATTGATAGAGTGAAGTGAGAAAAATCAGGAGAACAATTTTACATTGACAATGTTATAGAAAAGAAAAACAACTTTGAAAAAATTTAGCACTCTGATTAGTGTATAGTTAAATAAGTCCAGAAGACTGAAGCTGAAACATGCTACCTACCTCTTGCTAAACAGGTGGTGGACTTAACATTCAGAATGAGATAAACATTTTTGGACGCAGCCAAGGTGGAGATTTGTTTTGCTGGACTATATATATAGTGTGTGCACACACACACACAAACACATATATATGTATATATAGTGTGTGCACACACACACACACACACACACACACACACATATATATGTATATTTGTTATTAAGACTTTAATTTTCATTTTTAAATTGTTCAGTGGGAGGGGTAATGGAAGGGAGAAATAATAAATGCTTGTAAAACAAATCAATACATTAACAATAAAATTGTGGCATAAATACAAAGACTGAAATCACCTCATAAATTATGTAAGGTAATGCTTCTTTTGTATGTAAACAGTTTAATGCTCTAAAGGAGAGAGAGAAAGAATTTCTACTTATTAAAATGAATAAAATTTAAGTATGAAGAAAAACAGTTGTCAGAGGCACAGATTGTTAGAATTTGACCACTTTGAAGATGATGGAATGGCAGAATTCTGAGGATATTGTGCTCCCTTAGCTCATTTGCATGAACCTATTTTAAGTCTTGTGTGCCAAACTCACAAAATGAAAGCTTCATATAAATTCATATAAATTATCTCATAGAGACTATGAGATGATTAGAAAATGTTTGTTGATTTCATAAGGGAGTTTTGCCAAGTTTTTACCTAATAACTGAAAAGTAGATCACTGTCAGGAGGCTCTTCTTTAAATCATTAAGAGTAGTGTGTGAAGAATGAAAATTGAACTTGGCAAGTGAATATTGAATGTTGAGATAACAGATGGGGGTGAAAGGCAACTATGGTTGAGCTCTTTTAGGAAGCAGTAGACATGGCAATCAGAAAGCTTTAGTTACAATATTCCTGATTGGTTGAAGAGAGATTGGATCTCATTGGATGAGAGATCTTTCCCTGACTGGAGAGGGGAAAGAAGAAAGGAGAAAGACAGGCTTTGCAGTTGCTTTGCAACATAGGAAAAGATGCTGAGATCTAATTGGATTATGCAGAATCTTGATGAGTGAAGAACTGGTTGGACATCATTCCCTGATTCAAGGAGTAAACTTGAGTTTCTTTGCTGAGAGCTTTGTTTGCTACCAGCTGATGCAGTCAGTTAATGAAGTGAGTAGCTAGTCAGTCAATATCTGGCTGGTCTTGTCTGAATGGCCCAAAGAGAGGAAGCTTAATGTGCTTTGTTGTTATCTGGCTTAAAGGGAACTGTTAGGTAAGTTAACAGTTTGATACTTCCTTAGTGCCCTTTTAAGGATGATTATAAGTTGACAGAACTAATGAATGCTTCATTGGTTTGAGAATAAAAGAGAAGATTCATCCATTTGCAGATTAGTAAGAAACATAAGGGGAACAGAGAGCAGAGAAGCAGATTCATAAGATAGTCCTAAATGGACTACTGAATATCAGAATAGTCTGAAGATATTCCTGAATGTATCGTTGACATCAAAGCCAGAAGTCTAGCATAATGAGTTATGCAAAGCACATGAATTCCTCACTCATGTTTTTCCCTGCTATGTCTTTGTCAAGTGTGTGCTCCCCCTGATACCACTACCCCAAATACATGGTGGGGCATGGGTGAAAGATATGAGCTAAGCTTATGTGTGGATTGTGATATATTTATTATTTCTCCATTTGCTTTAATATAACATATAACACCTTTGGTGTTATTGTTGTTTCTTTTGCTTTAATGCTAAATAAATAATTATGTTTAAGATATAATTGTATCCATATTCATAAACCCTATAAGTTACTAGTTTGTATAATTGGAAGTACACTGGTTGGAGCTCAAGAGTTAAGAATGCATTACTCTCACAAAATAGTGACTTCTAGGGCCCCAAGAAGACTAAAATGTAGTCATATGGTGGTGATCCTTCTCTGGGAACCTAGACTTGGAATTATGATATCAGTTTGGAATGAGTAAGTCATCCCAGGGAGTTAATGGGTATCTAAACTACCTGTGTGAGGGGTGAGTTCCATGGAGTAGATGGAATTCCCACTTGTGAATTCTTTCTATTTATCTATGTATCTATCCATCCATCTATCTATCATCTCTATTACATGTGTATATATATGTATATATATATGTATACACACACACACATATGCTGTTGTTCATTCTTTTCAGTTGTGTAAAACTTTTTGTGACCCCATTTTGGAGTTTTCTTGGCAAAGATATTGAGTGGTTTGTCATTTTCTTCTCCAGATCATTTTACAAATGAGGAAACTGAAGCAAATAGGATTAAGTGACTTGCCCAGGGTCGCACTGCTGGTAAGTTTTGAGCCCAGATTTGAACGTAGGAAGCTGAGTTGCCCTGACTCCAAGCCTGACACTCTATCCATTGTGGCATCTAGTTCTGTGTGTACATGTATACATACATACATGTATATGTATATTCACAATATGTATGTTAGAAAACTGATCTTGGAGTTAGCAAGACCTGGGCTTAAACCCAGTCCCTGATACATACTGATTCTGTGCTTTTAGGCAAATCACTTAACCTTTTCCAGCCTAGGCAACTCTCTAAAATTATAACTTATAGAAAAGGTACTGACCTGTGCTGTTAGAAGACATTTACTCCAATGAAATCACAGGTCCATTCCCTTCTTCTCCTTGTCTTCATTGTCCTCCTCCTTCTCCTCCCTTTCTCTCTCTCTCTCTCTCTCTCTCTCTCTCTCTCTCTCTCTCTCTCTCTCACACACACACACACACACACACACACACGCACGCACACACACACATTTTCTATAATATTATGTAACACATATATTATACATAGCAGTTATAAATATATACCTATTTGTATATGTATACACATACATTTAGACTACAAGGAAACATTTCTAAAGTCATGATACCTATGCCTAAGATAGTCTTAAACTCTCATTAGAATAAACTAATAACACTTGAAAATAATTTGAAAGTTCTAAGAAAAGGGCCTAGTTCTTTAGGTGCTACTGGATAAGTTACATAAAATTGAGACTTGTATTTCTTCATTTATGAAGTGGAAATATCAGACAGCACTTGTTTTCTTTTATGGGTCAGAAAGCAGGAGCCTGGCTATTTCACTCTAAAACTAAAGAATGAACCTCCCCACAGAAATAAACTGTCTTAGAAAGCAATGACACATTTTCTAAAGATTTATTAGTGGGAATGGGGTGGGCTGGGGGAGAGGAAGGTGGAATAGAGAGGATGGAAGATGGAGAGACTCCCTCTCTTCTCAACTGTGGAGGGATATGGTAGCAGATATTCAGAACCCTGCAGCAGGCATGCTCCCTCTGTTCCTATGGACATTCTCAGATGCCCTTTATGGCCCCAATAACATTTCTGTGCTGCTCTCCAGAGAATTATGTAGAAAGGCATTGGAGTTGATGGATGTGTTGGTTTCAGGGTAATAGTTCAAGGGCAGGAAGAGGTCTTTTTCCTCCCCCTCCCACAAGGGAAAGCAATTTTTCCGTTGCTTAGGGACAGAATTAAGCCAACAGTTCCTCAAGTGTTTGTTTCCCCTAAATAGTATCTTTGCTCCATGTGAATCTGTATACATCTTTTTCCCATATGTCCAAGGAATGAATTTTTGGTTTTGTTATTTTTGCATTTTATCAAACACATGACAAATGTTCTCTGCATCTTTTTTGATACAATATGCTTGGGTACACTGTGATCACAGAAGTAATATGCTGCAAAGTTGTGATTCATCTTTCTTGTGTCATTAAAGTCATAATCCACTGATCTTATGTCGAAATGATGGATCCAGTTTTTAAAAATGTGTATTCTGCAGATATTAAGTGGCTCTTTGGGATTTGTTTGGTTGTTTTGATTAAGAACTTGAAGGAGATTAAATTGTTTTCACAGCAACAGAAAGGACATACAGTTAGCCCCATGAATATCACGACCAAACAGGGGAAATGAACATCATTAACCTTTGTCCCTCCTCTTGGGTTGAAAATGCAGGCTCCACGTATTTCATTATGGAAGACTCCATCCAACAGTGTTTTATCAACAATGGATGCCTGTTTGGACTTAATATCCTTATCACTAATGTGGTTTAAGAATGATTCATCTGTCTCTGCAGTTCATTCTGCTCAGTGCTCCCCTCCGAGCTGGAAAACATCTTGAGACCAGGTAGCCCCTCAGATTGTCATTCTTTACTTTAACAAAAATCACCTTCAGCGTCACCCAGAAGTAGCAATGTGTTAAAAACACAACCAGGTGGTACAGTGGACAGAGACCAGAGCCTGGAGTTAGGAAGTGACCTCAGACACTTGTCTGTGTGACTCTAGGAAAGTTGCTTAAACGCTGTCTGTCTCAGTTTCCTCATCTGTAAAATGAAGATGATAATAGCCCCTACCTCCTAGGGTTATTGTGGGAATAAATGAGATAATATTTGTAAACCTTGAAGTATTATATTGTTGTTGGTGTTGAGTCATTTAGCCATGTTCAACTTTTTGTGACCCCTGGACCATACTGTCCATGACGATCTCTTGGCAAAAATACTGGAGTGGTTTGCCATTTCTTCCTCTGGTGGATTAAGGCAAATTGAAGTGAAGTGGCTTGCCTGGAGTCACACAGCTAATAAGTATCTGACTTTGGATTTGAATGTAGGTCTCCCTGACTCTAGGCCCAGCCCTCTATCCACTGAACCACCTAACTGCCTTGAAGCACTATCTAAATGCAAGCTATAGATTATTTAAAACAATTCCTACAGGCTTTTTTTTATGATAAAGATTGAGGTTTCTCTATCACTTTAGGGTTTGCCAAGTGCCTCTATATACATTTTCTCACTGGAACCTCACAAAACCATTTGTGGGTTGTTACTATAAGTATGATCATCCCCATTTTATGTACTGAGAAACTGAGGCTCAGAGGTACAAAGTATTTATCCAGGATCATATAGCTAGAAAATGTCAGAACTGTAATATAAACCCAGGTTTTCTTGATCCATAGTCTAAGTATTCTATTCAATATACTACATTGTCTCATTTTTCTTTTATTCTTTTAAAACATATAATCATAACAGCTACAGCACTTAGCAGTTTGCAAAGTGCTCACCTGTTATCTCATTTGATCCTTGTGACAACCATGTGAGGCAGGTGCTATTACTAGCCACATTTTACACATGAAGAACCTGAGACTGAGACAGGTCAAATGACTAGCCTAGGGTCACACAGCTAGTAAGTGCTGAAGGTAGGATTTGAATTCAGGTCTTCCTGACCTCGAGTCTAGCACTCAACATTCTGTGCCATCTGGATGTGGTGTCCATTAAACACATGCAGCCTTTTGTTGCCAATCTTCCCTCAGTTTAAAGCTCCATTAAGAAGAGACTCTTTGTTCAAATCTATCTTTGTATGAGTAAAAGAGAGGGAAGGGCACTTCTTTCCATGTTCTTTTTCGCAGTGATTACCCTAAGGATGGATATTTTTTTGGATCTGTTTCATCATAAAGGAGAGTATAGAAAGGCCATAGAAATAAGACTGGGGCTCTGTACCTTGATGAATATAGGAGAGCGTAATCCACAAGATGAATCGGGAGGAGAGGATTGGGTCAGAGACCTCACTTCTTCCTCATTAAACTGCTTAAAAACTCATCTTCACTTTTCCCTTTGACATATACTGGGAATGCATCTTGAGAAGCCAAAATTTCCAGGCTGCATGCAAGGCCAAGCATACAGGTATAGCTTGACCTCCAAAATGATGCCACTTTTGGAGATACCTACTGTTACCACATTAAGGAAGTCAGATTAGCTAAACTACGGGAGTAATACAGCAGCAGTTGTAGGCAGGATCCCTGATGGCCACCTGAGATAGGTCTCATTCTAGGGCTGCCTGTGGGCTGTCTCTATAAAAGCAGAGAGAAGTAAAAACATTGAGCTGATATCTATAAGCTGTCCTATATTAGGGTAGTTTCAGAACAGGTTGTCTTGTATATAGGAGACAGAGGGAATGAGTGAGCCAGTAGCAAAATTGTGGAGCCCCAGCTGTTTAGCGTTCTGAGTGATCTTTCCCTGTGTTGAATATTATTTTGGGGAAAGTCATATGCTAGGTTGTGAAGCAAGCTGTCTGAAGTGTTGGTCTCAGAGGATACCAAAAGACTTTGAAGATAATTTTATGTTTCAAAGTCAGCAACCACTTCCTGAGCCACCCCCCCTTTTTTTTTTTTTTACTAAATCATATATTCTTGTTAAGATTCACAGGAACTTTACCTCTGAAAGATTAAAAAAAATTGATTTCTTTGTTTTTACATCACCTGTATTTCCTAATATATTCTTTCACTTCCTTTTCCAGAGAACTATCCCTTATAATAAAGAATTAAAATAAGATTAAAAATCAGTTCAGTAAAACTAATACATCAAAAAAAGTGTAAGGGGTATATTAAAAAAATTATTTTGTGAATGAAGACTACTTGATCTTCAGGCTAGTATAAGGCCATCTGGTGGCCCAGAGGAGAGCAGAGGTGAGACGCAAACCATTGAACTATCTTAGGAGGACTAGCATCAGTAAAAAGAAAGAAAAAGTCAACTTCATGGCACCAGTTGGAACAGAAGGTAAGATAAATGTGGTATTGAATTTGTAAGTGAGATGTCCTGCAGCTAACTGAACCCACTACCATCAGTTTGTCTTTGTAGAGGCATAGCCAAATGTGTCTTTCCACTACCATTATGCATAATTACATTTGGCTAAGTGCTTTCTTGAAAGCTCTACTTTTCAGAATGACTATGGAACAGCCACTAACTGTGATTGATTGATGCTTTGGGGTCACCCTGTGAATTGATTTTGTAGCATGACATTATGCCTATGGGATTCTAGTTCTGTGGTGCTCTTGGAAACCTGGGTCTATAAATCAATGGATAGAGGCAGTAATTACAATATTCCGCTGCTATTTCTGTAGCACAATCCCTTTGTGTTATGTCATCAACATTTTATCTCATTACAAGTTGGCATGTTAGGGACTTCTTTGTCAATATGGTTGTCCCATGTTCTTCTCAAAGTTGCTATCCATAGCTGCTTATTCATGGTTCAGGAGTAATTACTTTGTGAAACTGTGGTACCAAAGGATCTTCTCTTCATAGCCTCATATAAAATTAGAAGAAAATTAGTTGAGTTGAATGAACTGATAGTTAAAATGAAGTCTGGGACTGAAAATAAGGGTCAGTATTGGAAATCTTCAGAAGCTCACACTCTATAATACGTTCATATAATAAATAGCTGCAATTTATATAATACATTAGGGTTTACAAAATGCTTTACACATATCTTATTTCATCCTCACAACAGCCTCGTAATGTGGGTGCTATTATACACCCATATATAAAATAACATTAAGTATCACATCATATAACTATATATAGTTATATATATATATATATAATCATATACTATATGACATATAGTATTATATAACTATTACATATAGTTATAGAATGTAAATATATAATACAAATGCATAATAAAATATAAAAATTATCTCTCAAATTAATTCACTCATATAAAAGGACTGGGGGAATCTCTTCTTTCATAGGCTATCTTCCCATCTTTCATTCTCATACTGCAAACTCATAGGGTTAGATGAAATTAAATGCCATGTAGTTTTAAGCTGTATTAAAGAGTATAGAAAATGCAAATAGGTATTGATATAAGGTACAGCAGGCCAAAATATGGATTGCTGCTGAGGTTGAGATTTTACTCTTATCCCTCACCACTCCATCACACTGGTATATATGAAGATCTCAATTCAAACCAATTCAATCCAATCTTATCCAAATCAATTCAATAAGCATTGATTAAGAGCTTATTTCATATGAGGAACCTTGCCTTGGTGATACCAAGACAAAAACAAACCAGTCCCTGTCCCCAAAGAGTCAATGGAATCCTTAGCTTTCTTTTTAGGCACAGCTCAGGAACCACCAGCAACCACCTTTCTTGACCATCCCAGTTGTTAGTGCTGTCTAGCTCATCAAATTATTTCGTATTTATATGTTTACCTGTTTAATCCTGCAGTGGAATCTGAACTCCTTGAAGGCAGTGTCCATTGTTTTTTGTCTTTGTATCCCAAGAGCCTTCTAATCAATTCAATTCAATAAATTATCTTTAGTAATGTTCCAGGAATATCAATGCATTTAGAATACCATGACAAAAACCAGACCATGCTTGATTAGTGCTTGTTGAATTGAATTGAAATTCTGAAGACAACTGTCGTGTTTTACATATTTTCTCTATGTTGAACATCTTCAGTTTGATCAATTGTTTCTAGTATCAATAGATCCTGAGTTTTGTTACCATTGTGGTCAGTCTTTTCTGGAAATGATGAATTATTGGTGTTCTTCATAAAATATGTTGTCCCAAAAGGAACATGATACTCCAAACGTGGTATGACCAGAGGAAAATTCAGTGAGACTTTTACATTCCTCCCTGTATTTCTGCTAATGCATCCTAAAGTCTTTATAGCTTTTTAGGCTGCTTTTGTCATATTGAGCTCCCAGCCCAATAAAACCCTAAGACATTGGTTTTTTGAACTGTGGTCCAGCACATCTCCCCAAATCTGGCACTGGAACACCAGTTTTTTAACTACGTGAAGGACTTTACATTTGTTCCTATTCTATCTTATTCCTATTGATGGAGAGCTTTTTGGGTCTGGATTCTGCAATTCAATATGTTTGCTATCCCTTCCAAGTTTGTGCTATCTTATCTTATTAGATCTTATATGGAAATATAGATGGTATACTGTATGAGAGCCCAGAAGAAAAGCATGATGGCAGGGCTAAAGACAGAACCATGTAGCATATCACCCAAAACCATGTAATGGACTGGGTTACTGATCCAATTGATTAACACTGTTTAGATATGGTTTCTCATCAAGCTCCATAGTCACTTAATTTGTGTGTTGTTTTTCTCATTAGAGTATGTGCTCTTTGAATGCCTAGATTGTCTTGTTTTCTGTTTGTATTTCCAGCACTTAGCATAGTACTTTGCACACAGCAAGCCCTTAATAAATGTTCCTCCCTCCCTCCCTTCCTCCCTTCCTTCCTTCCTTCTGTCCATCCTTCCATCCTTCCTTCCTTCCTTCCTTCCTTCCTTCCTTCCTTCCTTCCTTCCTTCCTTCCTTCCTCCTTCCTTCCTTCCTTCATGGTTCTATCAGTTAGCCACCACGTATTTCTCTCTTGTCTCTTAAAAAACATCTCAAATATTCTGATCTAGGTTGCTGAGGAAGAAACTATTTAAATGGACCTTAAAAGAAGACACAGCCATTTCTAATAAAAGGGACTCACAGATTTTAGTCTAAGCCTGAATATGCAATGCAGCCTCAATATTTTTGTATAGCAGTAATGCTATGACTCACAATGAAATGAGTCAATAGATGCTCAATGACACTGGCTGGCTTTTTTGGGGAAGGGCAGAGTAGGGTAGGGGAGCAGAGATGCCTATATTTTAGTATTTGTTAATTGTCTATGGAATACAGAGAGCTCAGTGTTGGGTGATGCAGAAAACCATAGAAAATCTCTGTTTAATATTTATTATTAAGTGTAATCAATTATAAAATATAACAATTTATTTTAACCAGTATTAAATCATGAAAAAAGACGTGAGCCTCACTATTATAATCATTTAAAACTGATTTAAATAAATAAAATATAACAAATAGCAGCTATAGCAGAAAGATAGAGGTGATGTCAGTGCCCTGATACAGACCATGATGACACACAAAATCCTGTAAGCCCAAGACCACAGCCATTTTATTTTAAGCTGCTAGATCTTGTCAGAACAAGGGCAAGATGTGGTTCTTCCCTCTCCAAATCATCTAACTTGGTTCTATCGCCACGATGGGTATATAAATTTTCTTGCCCCCTTTCTTTATATACCCCACCTTTCTCTCCACAAATGGAATGGAATAGATCCTAGACTATAATGGTGTAGTACAGGTGAAAAAGTGCCACAGTATGAATCAGGAGACCTGGATTTAGATCGTGGCACTAGTATGACCTTGGGCAAGTCCTTTTATCTCTAAGCCTAGGTTCCTTCATTTATAAAATTAGGATAATGGTGCTTGTATCATTTACCTTTAAGGCAGTTAATTGATACCTTTTGACCTCTTTTTTTGTGGTTCACTTCTTTGTAGAAAATATTCAGAATGGAACAAAAATCATATTATCTTTATCTGGAGACAAAACCTCTTATAAAATACAGAAAACAAATGAACAAGGTTTAAATACAGCAGGAAACTCCAGAGGTTAATGATTCTGGGTGGCTAGGTAGAGAAGAGAGTAGAGAGGAGAGAATTTCACTGTGTCCCACATTAAGGCAAATAGCAAATTCTATATAGACAGATCACTTCTCAAATGAGCTAGACAATGCCACAGCTGCTCATGTCTATATTCAGTTTATGGTAGCAGTGCCCTTCCTTGCCATTGATTCATTGCTGATGTGAGTCTATACTGACGCTCTCTTCTCAACCTGGAGTATGAAAATTCCCAAGCTTCCCCTGTCCCATGAGATTTCTACCCATCATCCTCCCTCATTCCTTCCCTCTGTATTGGAAAACTACACTTTGCATCAGCTTTCTTACCAATAAAGGATTACACAGGGATTGACAATGCCATGCCCATATATCCAGTTGCTATTTAGGACAAACACAACCTGTGAGTAGTCCGAGCTGCCTCAATGGGGACCCAGCTGGCCAATTCCAGTTGGGTAACTCAGCTCACCCTCTCTTCTCCTCTCCTCTCTCCTCCCCTCCCCTCCCCTCCTCTTTTTTCCCTTTACCTGAGGGTGTTCTGCCCAAAGAAAGGTAAATTTTGATGGCCGAAAGTTGCCTACTTAACTTGGGATTTATTGGCTAGATTCTGTCTCAAAGACTAAGCCTTAAATCCAATTCACTCTGGATCTCATAGATTAGACAGCAATAGGTCCCTTCCCAAGCACCACTTGATGGTTATTTTTTTTGCTGCCTCCTGGCTCAGAGTGAATGCAAATAGTAACTTTCTCTTTTGGTCAGCCACCCTGAGGATCTTCCCCTCCCAGTTTGATTTTTTTTTTTTATTAAAGGGATCATCCCTTGACTCATTTCTTAAAGAGGCCTATTCACTGAATAGGCATTGCCTTACTCGAAGTGAAAACCTGAAAAGACCTTAGCTTAAAAGGGCCAGGGTCTCTCATTGCATCCTGAGCCATCTCCAGTTATCCTGATGAATATCTGGCCACTGGACCCAGGTGGCTCTGGGGGAGAAAGTGAGACTGGTGACCTTGCACAGCCCTCCCTCACTCAAATCAAAGTCAATTGCGGGTCATACCATCATCTCCCTGATGTCATGGTTCTCTTCGAGAACGAAGGACAAACACAACAACAACAACAACAACAACCACCACCACCTATATATCCAAGTCAGTGTTAAAATTACTCACTTGAAATTAGAACAAATACGTAGTATGAGTGGTAGTAGTTGTAACAGCCGCAGCAGCAGTAATGTTATTTTCTGATTTATTTTCCTGCGTATTTCATATAATTTCACTTAAAACTTACTATTAAGCAGACAACCAAATTATTACTGTCATACAAATAGTTTATTTTTAAGTATTCTGTCCATAATTTATGTTTTTACTTTGGTTCTGATAAATACTGAAATGGCCAAATGGTTTTATCATAGTTACCTAAATACTTCACACTGGCAAGGATCTGAGAATTGTGAAGGCCAAGGGATTCAGGAGATATTCTTATACAGGCTTATTAAAGCTTAGATTAGATTAGAATGATATCAAGAAGTTAAGTAACTTGTTTAAGATCACACAGCCAGTGTGTATCATAATCAGGACTTGAACCTAGGGCTTCTAGCCTCCAAGAACAGCTTTTTATCCACTATGCCTCATGATCAATCAACTAACCAATCAATAAACGTTTCTTAGGTACCCACTATGTGACAGGCAGTATGTTAAAAACTGAGGATATAAAAAGTGTCAAAAGACAGTGTCTGCCTTCAAGAAGCTTACAGTCTAATTGGGGAGACAATATGTCAACAAATCTATACAAAGCAAGCTACATACAGGATAAATAGGTAATATTTTGTAGAGGGAAGGCACTAGAATGAAGAAGAAATGGAAAAGACTTCCTATAGAAAGTAGGATTTTTGTTGGGACTTAAAAGAAAGCCAGGGAGGTCAGTAGAATGGAGGAAGGAGAGCTTTCTTAAGCAAGGGGAGATGGCCAGAAAAAATGCTCAGACAGAAGATAGAATGTTCTGTTTGTAGAATAGCCAGTGTCACTGGATCAAAGAGTATGTATGTTAGGGAGAAAGGTGTAAGCAGATTGGAAAGGAAGGAGGGGTTTAGGTTATAAAGGACTTTGAAAGACAGGACATTTTTTATTTAATACTGGAGGTGATAGGGAAGCAGTGGAGTCTATGGGGTGTGTGTGTGTGTGTGTGTGTGTGTGTGTATGTGCATTGGGGGGGGATGTCATGGTTAGAACTGCCCTTCAGGAAAATCACATTAGTGGCTGGATGGAGGATGGAGTGGAATCAGGGGAGAGACCTGAGGTAGGCAGACCCACCAGCAGGCTATTGCAATAGTTCAGGCATGAGGTGATATAGGGGCCTACACTAGAGCGATGGCAATATTAGAGCAGAGAAGGGGGTGCGTTGGAGATATGTTGAAAGATATTAAATTTGAGAGGGAGCTAAAGGGATCAGGAAAGGCATCATGTAGAAGGTAGCTCTTAAGCTGCATTTGAAGGAAGTGAGGGATTCTAAGAGGTAGAGGTAATGACATAGTGTATTCTAGGGAAAAGAAATACCCAGAGATTGGAGATGGTCTTGTATGTGAAGAATGATGACAAAGTAATTTTGGCTGGACCACAGAATGTGTGAAGGGGAGTGATGCATAATAAGCCTGAAGTCAAGTAGTAAAGGGCTTTAAATGGTAAACAGAAGAGTTTGTATTTTATCCTGCAAATAATAGAAAGACTTTGGAGTTTATTGAGAAAGGATGTGTCATGGTCAGACCTATGTTTTAAGAATATAATTTTACCAGGGATATAGCTAGATTGAAGAGGTTGATGAAATTACTATCTGTACTCCATTCTCTATGCCCCCCCCCAACCTTTAATACAAATGAGGGAACTAAGACTTAGAGATGTTATGTGACCTAATCAGAGTAACCTAGCCAGTAAGTGTTGAAGGCTTGATTCAAACCCAGGTCTTTCCAATTAAGTTCAGTGCTGTAGCTATGATGCAATTCTGTCTTTTGAAGAAATGGACCCTGAGTGCGTGGTAGGTCCCATTTCTTAACTTCTTTTTCAGTGAATTTAGCCATAGCAATTTAAAGTCATAGGCATGTCTGACACAAAGGTTGTATCTCCAAATATAAAATACGACGCAAATTGCTAAGCAATTTATCCTCTTTTTTAAAGTTTGGAATCATTAATTTTAATGCTAACCTTTGATACAGCATATAGACTTTATCTTCATTATAATGACACACAGCATCCTCCCTCCAGCCCCAGAGTCCCTTCAAACATATATCCATTTATGTTTTCAATTTACTTCACACTATTTTTCAACAACTCAGGTCAAGACCTAATTTCTGAAGCAATCTTCACCATGCTTTATTGTTCACCAGTGACTTGTGTATGATTAAGGAATCCATCAGGAATTTTTTTTTCATTCTTTCTATAGCATCTCTTTTGCCAATAACTCTTTCTCCATAGTTTTCCATTCAGCATCTTGAATAAAATTTCATGACAAGAAATGGGTGTTATACTTTAGAAAATGGCAGTTCCATTTCAACAGCCTACATAATTTCTTAGAATTTGTGCTTTCTTATTGTGAACCTCAATCATCTAAATGTAAAGTGTCATTCAAACCCTTGCAGTCCAATATCTACCTGAGATGTAATAAGGCCCTGCAGTTTCCTTTCAGTCATAACAGTAGTACCCAAATATCCACTCCCAACAAATATTTGATCTAGCTAATTCATCAAAAAAAAAATCAAACCAAAGGGTTGCCACTTGAACTATAAGATTATCCAACAGGACATTTTAGCAGCCTTTTTTTTTTTTTTATGGACCGGTATGAATGGAATAAAGAGAAACATACAAACTTGAAAAGATAACAGGCAATCAGGCAAAGGGCATTTGAGACAAAGGTGAATCAAAATAATAATAATAAAAAAACAACAACCAGCAAATACTGGAAGAGAAATATTCTTTAAAATCATCAATTTATTCACCACTAAGTACTCAGTAAGAAAAGATGTGTATGCAAATGGACAGGGAATGGACATAGGAAATTAAATTCTTGTTAGAAAGTGATAGCACCCATTAAACTCTCCATATTAATGACACTGTGATGGGCTATAGAGAGAGTATGTTGGTGTATTGTGGAGCTTATAGGCTCAAATGCAGCAATAAAGTATACTTACCAATGAATAGACACAGAATGAAACACAGAAGAGGCAATTGTAGAACATATATGGTGAAGTGGTATAATGGGACATGCACAGAATTGCTCTTCCAACTTCTGGCCAACTATGTTTGCCAACTTAGAACTTGGTCTTCAGTGAATACCAGCTTGCTTTGGGAAACAAGCTAAAGAACCAGGTGATCATTACTGTTACATTCTGCTGGAAGGCTGTGGCTTAAAACCAAGTATTCATTAGGGAGGCTGAATAAGCATTTTACATTTTGTCCCAGTTTTGCAGTGCCTTCCTGTGTTGGAAATGTCTTTAATTGTTTTTTTAAGTTTTATTTTTTTCTGTTGACATTCCTTACCCCCCCATTTATCCTCCTGCCTTAAAACAAAACAAAACAAAACAAAAAAACCTTGTAACAAATATGCATAGTCAAGCAAAATAAATTCCCACGTTGGCCTTGTCCAAAATTTTTTTATCTTATTCTAAGTCTTGAATCCATTACATTTCTGTCAGGAGGTGAGCAACATGCTTCATTGTTGGTCCATTGGAATCATGGCTGGTCATTGCATTGATCAGAATTCTCAAGTCTTTCAAAGTTGTTTGTCTTTACAATTATTTTCTTCTAACTTTACATCACTTAATATGAGTTTTTTTCTAGCTTCTCTGAACCTGTCCATTTCGTCATTTCTTGTTGAGCAATAATATTGCATTATACTAATATACTGTAATTTGCTCAGATGTTACCAAATTGAATTAAGGCAGCGAGGTGATATGGTGGACAGAATACCAGGCCTAGACTCAAAAAGACTCATTTTCATGATTTCAATTTTGGCCTCAGACACTTACTAGCTGTGTGACTGGGTAAGTTACTTCACCCTGTTTGCCTCAGTTTCCTCATCTGTAAAATGAGCCAGACAAGGAAATGGCAAACCACTCCAGTATCTGTGCCAAGAAAATCCCAAATGGGGTCACAAAGAGTCAGATACAACTGCAAAACTACTCAGCAACAACTGCCAAATTGTAGGGTGCACACTTAATTCCCAGCGTTTCGTTACCAAATATTCTTGTTCTCTTCTTTATCTGATCTCTTTGAGTCCTCGAACAAAAGATATGCACAGTTGAATAACTTTTGGGGCATAATTCCTAATTGCTCTCCAAAACAAGCAATTCACAGATCTAGTGCATTACTAATATGTCTGTTTTCTTGTACTCCTCTCAGCAACGATTATTTCCTCTTTTTTTGGTCAACTTTGCCAATTTGATTGGTTTGAGGTGTTATTTTAGAGTGAATTTATTTAAAAGCTAGAGTTAATTTAATTAAAGTGTTATTTCAGAGTTAATTTAATTTGCATTTTACTAATTATTAGTGATTTGAAGAATTTTTTCATATGCCAATTGGTAGCTTGTATTTCTTCCTTTGAAAATTGCCTGTTAATATCTTTTGACCATTTGCCAATTAGGAAACTTTTTATTCTTATAAATTTGAACCAATTCCTTAGATATATTGCAAATGAGACTTTGACCAAAGAAAGTGAAGATTTCCCCTAATTTGGTGTTTCCTTTCTAATAATAGCTGCATCAATTTTGTTTGTGCAAAACAAAAATTAAATTTCATGAAAAATTTTACATTTTATCTTCTGAGATCTTCTTTATTCTTTGGTTGATTGTGTTTTCTTCCTCTATCCATAAATCCAAAAGGTAATTTCTTGTTTGTTCATCTAATTTGTTTATGGTGTGATCTTTAATATTTTTGTCTTGTATGCATTTCAAACTTATCTTTGTCAGACTGCTTTTCAATATTCCTAGCAGTTTTTGTCAAATAGTAAATTCCAACTCCAGCAGCTTGAGTAAGCTGTCTTTGGATTTATTGAACTAGTTTCTTTTGCTTTTGTATATTGTGTACCTAATCTGTTCCTCTGTGTTAATTAGTATCAAATTGTTTTGAGGGTTGTTGCTTTGCAGTATTGTTTGAGATCTAATACTGCTAGGCCCTCTTCTCACTATATCTATATCTATGTATGTATCTATCTATATTATAATTATAATATATGTTATATATCTCCATTGACATTCATGGTTTTTCATTCCTTCAAATAAAGCTTATTATTTTTTCAAGCTCTGTGAAGTAATCTTTTGGTAGTTTGGTATATCACTAAATAAATAAATTCATTTAGGCAGCTTTTAATTTTTAAGATACTGGCTCTACCTATCCATGAACCATTAATATGTTTCCAATTATTTAAGACTGTCTCTATTTCCATGAGGAATGGTTTGTAGGTGTAATCTTATGATTTCTGTGTGTAGATAGAACAACACATATTTTATACATTTTGTAGTTATTTTAAATTTAATTTTTTCTATCTCTTCATGATAGGTTGTACTGCTATTATGCATACATATGTACACAAAATGCATACATGCATACATACATATACAGGCAATTTCTTTTTTTTTTTTTTGCCTAGGCAATTGGGGTTAAGTGACTTGCCCAGGGTTACGCAGCTAGTAATTGTCAAGTGTCTGAGGTCAGATTTGAATTCAGGTCCTCCTGACTCCAAGGCTGGAGCTCTATCCACTGCACCACCTAGCTGCCCCCCAGGCAATTTCTTAAAATAAAACAATAATGAGGTTTGCACAAAAAAAGAAATTTAAAAAGTGAAATTTGTCACATTGATTCTCTCTTTCACTTGAACATTTAGAGAACATTGTAGGGTTGTTAATTGGCCTAATTTCAATATCATTGTGTCTCACAGAATAGGGAGCCGCAAAGAGAGGGAGATAGACAAGGCAATGGCCAGTCAGTGGAGCAGTTAGAACACACACATTTATCAATTAAGTTTTTCACCATCTTATTTGGGCGTAGATCATGGCACCTCAAAACAATTACAATAGTAACATCAAAGATCATTGATCACAGATAACCATAACAGATAGAAAAATAATGAAAAAGTTTAAAATATTGAGAAAATTGCCAAAATGTGACACAGAGACATGATATGAGCACATGCTGTTGGAAAAAGTGCCAATAAACTTGCTTGATGCAAGGTTGCTACAAACCTTGAATTTATAAATAATGCAATAGCTATGAAGTATAGTAAAACAAAGCACAATAAAATTAGACATGCCTTTATATTATATTGATTTTTTCTGTGGATTTCTTTTGTACCCTGCATCTTTTGTTGAAGTGATTGTTTTAACTTTTTTAGTTGATTCTCTAGAGTTTTCTAAGTGCTTTCTAAGTATTTTCTGTTAAAAGTGGTATTTTTATTTTACCCACACTTATTCCCTCAATTTCTATTACCTCTATTTTGCAGTAGCTAGGATTTCTAGCACTACATTAAATAGCAGTGGTCAAAATGAAATCCTTATATTTTACCCTTGATCTTATTGGAAAGGCCTTGAGTTTTTTCTCAATTACATATAATGATACATCTTGGCTTTAGATAGATATTACTTAATGTAGCAACTAAAGATCCATTTATTTTTATGTTTTTTAGCTTTTTATGTATGTTTTCTGATTTTTAACAGGAATCAGTATTGTATTTTTGTCAAAAACTTTTTATGTATCTATTAGTATGATATTTTTACTCTTCTTATCAATATAGACCATTACATTGATTGTTTTCTTAATGTTAAACCAATCTTGAATTCTTGGTATGAATCCAACCTGGTCATAGTATATAATGCTTTTGATATGATGCTATAGCCTCCTTGTTAATATTTGCATTTATATTTCTTAGAGCTATTGGTGTATAATTTTTAATTCTCTGTTTTAATTCTTGTTGGTTTAGTTATGAAGACCATATTTGTATCATAGAAGTAATTTGGTAGGTGCTCTTTTTTTCTTATTTTTGCAAGCAATTAATATAACTTTAATATCAGTTGTTCTTTGAATGTTTGGTTGAGTTTATCTACGAATCCATCTAGTCAGCTTTTTTTTTTTAATTTGGGAGTTCATTTATGGCTTGTTCTTCTTTTCCTAAGATTGGATTATGGAATTCTATCTTTCTTTTTCTATTAGTCAGAGTATTTTATATTTTAAAATAATCCATCCTTTTCATTTAAAATATTGTTATTATTGTCATATACTTAAACAAAAGTTTCTTATAATTTCCTTTGTTTCCTCTTCATTTGTTGTGAATTCTTTTCATTTTTGTTCCTGGTAACTTGATTTTTCTCTTAAAAAATCAAATTAGTTGATGGCTTATCTATTTTTCCCAAAAATGAAATCTTAGTTTTATTTATTAATACAATGGTTTGGAGGCTTTCAATTTGGTTAATGTTTTTGATTTTCAGAAATATTTTGTGTTGTTTAGTTGTTTTTTTTTTAATTCTTGGTTTTTAAAGTTTTTTTTTTGTGGTATGCCCAATTTTTTGTTTGTTTCTTTCTTTTTGTTGTCAATGAATGTATTTAGAGACATACATTTTCCCATAGAAACTGCTTTGGGCACTTCCAGTAGCCAAGATGGCGGAGTAAAAAGGTAGTTGCTCTCACTCTCCCCTATCGACCTCTGAAAACCCAAAACATATCACCCCAGAAAAAAACCCTGGAACACCTGAACTAGAAGAGAGATGGGGAGCAGCAGTGTAGCACTCCAGCAAATGGTTTCCCAGTGCCTCAGCAAAAATAAGGGAGGCAGAACTACAAGGGGCCCCAGGCGGTTAAGTACACTGCAGCATTCATCTGAAAGTAGCTGAAGAAAGGAACCTAAAGACTTCCTAAAGCCCCAGCCTTTCTGGTTCCAGCCCAACACCAGGTGAGCTGTCTAAGCCCTGCAGCCTCCAATTGCTAACCAGGAAGAAATCCTGAAGCCCAGGTGGTAGAACAGGCAAACACCAACACCTAGACCTCTGAGTGCCTCAGTGAGGGCAGGGGGAAACTGGTGGAAACCAGCTCAGAAAACCACCAGGTGCCTCAGCACTCTACCTCAAAGGAATCTCCCAGTACATTAGCAGAAATGAGGGAGACAACACTGCAGGGGGCCCCAGGCAGATAAACACCCTGCAGCACCCATCTAAAAGGAGCTGAAGAAAGCTAAAGGAAGGGAAAAGCAGGCAACCTAGAATTGCCTGAAAGTTCCAGCCTTGCTGATTCCAGCACAACACGAGGTAAGCTGCCAAAAACCTACAGCCTCCAATTGCCAACATAAGAGGCCTCAGCACAGAAAGCCAGTGACCAAGACCTAGGCTTCCAACACAAGAAGCTTGGGTCAGCGCCCTCTGGTTCCCAGCAGGAGAGCTCAATCTCTTTAGAGGCCAGAGAATAAAGAAACACCATGAGTGGAAAGAAACGTACCATAGATTCATATTATGAGAAGAGTGAAGATCAAGACAGAAATTCTGAAAAGGACAGCATTGTCAATAAACCCACATCTGCAACATCAAAAGGGAATATGAACTGGTCTGAAGCCCAAAAATCCATCTTACAAGAGCTCAAGAAGGATTTTAATAGTCAAATGAGAGAGGTAGAAGAGTCCTCAAAAAATACAATTGGCCAATTGGAAAAAAAATACACTGAAGAAATCAAGTCCCTAAAAAACACAATTGGCCAATTGAAGAAGGAAGGACAAAAACTAACAGAAGAAAACAATCTGTTAAAAACTAGAATTGGACAAATGAAAACTAATGTCTCTATGAGACAGCAAGAATCAGTCAAACAGAAATAAAAAAATGAAAAAATAGATAAAAACGTAAAATACCTCATTGGTAAAACAACCGACCTGGAAAATCGATTCAGGACAGACAATTTAAAAATTATTGACTGGGGGCAGCTAGGTGGCGCAGTGGATAGAGCAGCAGCCCTGGATTCAGGAGGACCTGAGTTCAAATCCGGCCTCAGACACATAATACTTACTAACTGTGTGACCCTGGGCAAGTCACTTAACCCCATTGCCTAAAACAAAATGAAACAAAAAATTATTGGACTACCTGAAAATCATGATGAAAAAAAGAGCCTGAACAGTATCTTCCAGGAAATCACAAAAGGAAAACTGCCCTAAAGTCTTAGAGCTATAAAAATAACCATTGAAGGTAAAATAACCATAGAAAGAATACAACGCTCCCCACCTGAAAGAGATCCCAAATTGGCAATGCCAAGGAACATAACATCAAAATTCCAAAATTACCAGATGAAAGAGAAGGTGCTACGAGCAGCCAGAAAGAAACAATTTAAATTTGATGGAACCATAGTAAGGATTACACGGGACCTTGCAGCTTCTACATTAAAAGACCGTAGGGCATGGAACATGATATTCCATAAGGAAAAGGAGCTTGGATTGCAGCCAAGGATCAATTACTCAGCAAAAATGAGCATCATTTTTCAAGGGAGGAGATGGATAGTCAATGAAATAGGAGACTTCCAAATTTTCCTGATAAAAAGACCAGAGCTCAACAAAAAATCTGACCTTCAAGTACAGGACTCAAGAAGGACATAAAAAGGTAAATGGGACAGAAAGATACAATATGCTGTTAATAAGGGTGGGCTGTTTACATTGCTACAAGGGAATATGACACTTGCAAGTCTTGAGAACTATTGTTATTACATCATGTTAAAGGAGTATACATAAAGAGGGTGGATATTAGTTGACTTTGATGTAATGATAAAAAAATCTAATCAAGTGGGTTAAATGGATCCAAATAAGTGGATTAATCTGTTCTTAGAAAATGTACTGAGAAAGGAGGAGGCAGACAAGGGTAAATTACATTACAGGAAAAGACACAAAATCCTATTAAAGCAGAGGGAAAGAAGGGAGGGGGGTGAGCATGGTTTGAACCTTGCTGTCATCAGATTTGGCTCAAGAAGGGCATAACATAATCAGTTAGGTATAGAAATCTATCTTGTCCTATAGGCAGTAGGAGGGAAAAGGGGAAAGAAAAGGGAGGGGGGATAGAAGGGAGGGAACAAGCAGTAAGGGTAAAGGGGAAGAAAAGGGAAAGGGATAATAAAAGGGAGGAGGGACTGAAGGAGGTGGTGGTCAAAAGCAAAACACTAGTGAGGGAAGGAAAGGAGAAAGGAGAAAGAAAAGCATAAACAGGGGAGAAAACAGATGGAGAAAAAGACAGAGATCATAATCATAACTGTGAATGTGAATGGGATGAACTGTCCCATAAAACGGAAGCTGATAGCAGAATGGATTAAAAACCATAATTCTACAACATGTTGTTTATAGGAAACACATTTGAAAAAGAGTGACACATACAGGGTAAAGATAAAAGGCTGGAGCAGAAAGTATTATGTTTCAGCTATACTAAAAAAAGCAGGGGTAGCAATCCTGATCTCAGACAAAGCAGAAGCAAGAATAGATCTAATCAAAAGAAATAAGGAAGGAAACTATATCCTGCTAAAAGGCACCATAGACAATGAAGTAATATCATTACTAAACCTATATGCACCAAGTGGTATAGCATCCAGATTCTTAGAGGAGAAGTTCAGGGAGTTACAGGAAGAAATAGACAGCAAAACTATACTAGTTGGAGACCTCAACCTCCCCCTCTCTGCACTAGATAAATCTAACCACAAAATAAACAAGAAAGAAGGAGGTGAACAGAACATTAGGAAAGTTAGGTATGATACACCTCTGGAGAAAACTAAATGGGGATAGAAAGGAGTATACTTTTTTCTCAGCAGTACATGACACATACACAAAAAATGACCATGCACTAGGGCATAAAAACCTCACAATCCAATGCAGAAAGGCAGAAATATTAAATGCATCCTGGGATGCAGCGAAAACAGTTCTTAGGGGAAGTTTTATATCTCTAAATGCTTACATAAATAAAATAGAAAAAGAGGAGATTAATGAATTGGGCATACAACTAAAAAAACTAGAAAAAGAACAAATTAAAAATCCTCAACTAAACACCAAATTAGAAATATTGAAAACCAAAGGAAAAATTAAAAAATTGAAATTAAGAAAACTATTGAACTAATAAATAAAACTAAGAGCTGGTTTTATGAAAAACTAATAAAATAGATAAACCTTTGGTTAATTTAATTAAAAAAAAGAAAGAAGAAAACCAAATTACTAGTATCAAGAATGAAAAAGGTGAAGCTACCACCAAGGAAGAGGAAATTAGAACAATAATTAGGAATTATTTTGCCCAACTATATGCCAACAAATTTGACAATCTTAGTGAAATGGATACATATTTACAAAAATATAAATTGCCCAGATTAACAGAAGAGGAAGTAAAATACTTAAATAACCCCATCTCAGAAAAAGAAATTGAACAAGCCATTGATGAACTCCCTAGGAAAAAATCTCCAGGGCCAGATGGATTTACATGCGAATTCTATCAAACATTTAAAGAACAATTAATTCCAATACTATATAGACTATTTGGGAAAATAGGTGAAGAAGGAGTCTTACCAAATTCTTTTTATGATACAAATATGGTGTTGATACCTAAACCAGGAAGAGTCAAAATAGAGAAAGAAAATTATAGACCAATTTCTCTAATGAATATAGATGCAAAAATTTTAAACAAAATACTAGCAAATAGATTACAGCAACTTATCACAAGAATAATACACTATGACCAGGTAGGATTTATACCAGGAATGCAGGGTTGGTTCAATATTAGGAAAACTATCAGCATCATTGAGCATATCAACACAAAACCAACAGAAACCACATGATCATCTCAATAGATGCAGAAAAAGCTTTTGATAAAATACAACACCCATTCCTATTAAAAACACTAGAAAGCATAGGTATAAATGGAGTCTTCCTTAAAATAATAAATAGCATATCTAAAACCTTCAGCAAGCATTATATGTAATGGGGACAGGCTAGAAGCATTTCCAATAAGATCGGGGTGAAACAAGGATGTCCATTATCACCACTGTTATTCAATATTGTACTGGAAACTTAGCTTTAGCAATAAGAGAAAAAAAGAAATTGAAGGCATCAGAATAGGCAAAGAAGAAACAAAGTTATCACTCTTTGCAGATGACATGATGATATACTTAGAGAATCCTAGAGAATCAAGTAAAAAACTACTTGAAATAATAAACAACTTTAGCAAAGTTGCAGGCTATAAAATAAACCCACATAAATCATCAGCATTTCTATATATTACCAACAAAGCCCAACAGCAAGAGATAGAAAGAGAAATCCCATTTAAACTTACTGTAGACATTATAAAATATTTAGGAGTCTACCTCCGAAACAAACCCAGGAACTCTATGAACACAATTACAAAACACTTTTCACACAAATAAAATCAGATCTAAATAATTGGAAAAACATCAGTTGCTCATGGGTAGGCCGAGCTAATATAATAAAAATGACAATCCTACCTAAGCTAATTTACTTATTCAGTGCCATACCAATCAAACTACCAAAAATTATTTTATAGAGTTAGAAAAAATAATAACAAGATTCATTTGGAAAAAAAAGGTCCAGAATATCAAAGGAACTAATGAAAAGAAATGCAGGGGAAGGTGGCCTAGCAATTCCAGATCTTAAATTGTATTATAAAGCAGCAATCATCAAAACTGCTTGGTACTGGCTAAGAAATAGGGAGGTGGATCAGTGGAATAGGTTAAATATGCAAGACACAGTAGTCAATGACTATAGTAATCTATTATTTGATAAACCCAAAGACCCCAGCTTCTGGGATAAGAACTCACTCTTTGAAAAAAACTGCTGGGAAAACTGGAAAAGAGTATGGCAGAAACTAGGCATAGACCCAAATCTCACACCATATACCAAAATAAAGTCAAAATGGGTTCATGACTTAGATATAAAGGCTGATATTATAAGTAAACTGGGAGAACAAGGAATAGTTTACCTATCAGATCTATGGAGAACAGAAGAATTCATGACCAAACAGGAGATAGAGAACATTATGAAAAGCAAAATGGATAATTTTGATTACATTAAATTGAAAAGTTTTTGCACAAACAAAGCCAATGCAACTAAGATTAGAAGGAAGGTAGAAAATTGGGAAAGAATTTTTACAACCAGTCTCTCTGAAAGGCCTCATTTCTAAAATATATAGAGAATTAAGACAAATTTATAAGAACACAAGCCATTCCCCAATTGATAAATGGTCAAAGGATATGAACAGACAGTTCTCAGATGAAGAAATTAAAGCCATCTATAGTCATATGAAAAAATGCTCTAAATCATTATTGATTAGAGAAATGCAAATCAAAACAACTCTGAGGTACCACATCACACCTATCAGATTGGCCAACATGACAAAACAGGAAAATGATAAATGTTGGAGAAGATGTGGGAAAATTGGAACACTAATACATTGTTGGTGGAGTTGTGAAATGATCCAACCATTTTGGAGAACAATTTGGAACTATGCCCAAAGGGCTACAAAAATGTGCATACCCTTTGATCCAGCAATAGCACTTCTAGGGCTATATCCCAAAGAGATCAAACAAATGGGAAAAGGACCCACATGTACAAAAATATTCATAGCAGCTCTTTTTGTGGTGGCAAAGAATTGGAAATTGAGAGGATGCCCATCAATTGGGGAATGGCTGAGCAAGTTGTGGTATATGAATGTAATGGAATACTATTGTGCTATAAGAAATGATGAACAGGCTGACTTCAGAAAAACCTGGAAAGACTTGTATGGTCTGATGCTGAGTGAAGTGAGCAGAACCAAGAGAACTTTGTACACAATAACAGCCACGTTGTGTGATGACTAATATTGATAAACTTAACCCTACTCAGCAATACAAGGATCTAAGACATCTCCAGAGGCCTGTATGGAAAATGCATCCACATCCAAAGAAAGAACTATGGAAGTTGAATTGCTATCTTTTTTTTCTTCTGTTGAGTTTTGTTTCCTCTTTCTAATGGTTCCTCCTATTGGTTTTAATTTTTACTTACAACTTCACTAATGTGAAAATATGTTTAATAGGAATGTAAAAGTATAGCCTATATGTGATTGTGTGCTGTCTTGGGGAGGTGGGTGGGAAGGAAGGGTGAGAAAATTTTTTAACTCAAAAGTGTATGGAAGTGATTGTTGATAAATCAAAATAAATTAATAAAATTTTTTAAAAAAGAAACTGCTTTGGGTGAATCTCACAAATTTTGGTATGCTACATTATTATAGTTAATGAAAATATCTATTGTTCTATGCTTTTTTATTCTTTGACTCACTAATTGTTTAAGTTATTTAGTTGGAAATTAATTTTTAATCCCTTATTCAATGTTTTTTCATTAAACACATTTTTATTTTGAAATATTAAAGTAACCTTTTAATATTTCTTTTTCTGTATTAATTTTTGAAGGTTTATATCCTATTATAGAGTGAATTTATGTAAAAGTACCATCCACAACTGAAAAATATTTATCTTTATGTAAATATACTTGTATTTATATATATGTATGCATAAACATATATGTATCCATCTATATTCAGATACTTAAATTCTTCCCTAATTTTTTAGTTAGATTGTCTGTGGCAGAAAGTGGTGTATTGAAGTTCACCACTGTTATAGTTTTTTTCTTCTTATAACTTGTTTGACTTTTCCTTTCAGTATTTAGATGCAATACCATACCATTAGGTACATATAGTATGTGCGTGTGTGGGTGCATGTGTATGTGCGTGTGCATGTGCATATGTGTGTGTGTGTATATAACATATATGCACGTATGTATGTATATGCATATATCTTTAGAAATATCCTATTCCAAGGTTTTGTTTCTTTCATGATAGTTGCTGCCAAGTCTTCTGTGATCCTGACTGTGGTTGCTTGGTACTTGAACTTGTGCTTTCTGGATGCTTACAGTAATTTTTCTTAGACTTCAACACTCTGGATTTTGGCTATGCTATTCCTGGGAGTTTTCATGGTGGGATTTCTTTCAGGAGATGACTGGTGGATTCTTTCTGTTTTTACTTTGTCCTATTATACTAATAGATTTGGAAAGTTTTTAGATAAAATTTCTTAAAATATAGATCTATACTTTTTGTTTGGTCATGGTTTTCAGTTAGCCTTATGGCTGTTAATTGTTTTCCATCCACTTATTTTCTAGGTCAGCTGTCTTTATTAGAATATGCCTTATATTTTCTTCTGTTATTTACTCTATTCTAATTCTTAGGTAATTCGTTTCTTGGGTATGGTTTTCTATCTTATGTCCTATGCTATTTATTTTTCTTTCAATTCTTTCATTCAGATATCTATTTCATTTATAATTTAAATGGTTGTTTCTTGATTTATTTCTCCCAGACACTATTGTAGACCTTGTGACCAAACTATTTTTTTCTCTGAAGCCACACTTGTAGCTTTTGGGGAGTTATTCTCTTTTTCTGGGTTTTCTTACTGAACATCTCTTGATCTAACATTTCATAGTTTTTGGTATCTCCTTCTATTTAGTCATATTTCCAGCATAATATCCTGATGTCAGACTTTTTGCCAGGACTGGAGTTAGTTTCCCTCCTCAGTCTAGGATGAGATAGAGACTCTGTTTCCTCTTGACCTGGATTTCCTGAGCTCCCACTGCTTCATTCCCCACCCCTTGGTATTCGGAGCATTTGTAGCTTTCTTGCTGTTCCATTTACACAACATTCCCATAGGGATGTGCTTCGTTACCCCTGCCTCTTGAAATGCCTACCTTTTTTCAAAACTCAGTTCAAGTACTACTTTGTATAAGAGGCTTTTAGTGATTCAACCAATTGTTAGTGCCACACCTCTTCTTATTTCCCTTGTATTTATTTTTTATATATCTTGTATTTTTATGTGTGTTGTTTCCCCCAAGAGAATAGAAACTCCTTGAGAACAGGGATTGTTTTCATTTTTGTCTTTGTATTCTCAGCACTTACCACAGTGCCTAGCACATTGTAGGAACTAAATGAGTACTGCTCGAATTGAGTTGATTGGAACTGAAATTCAGACATAAAGGGAAAATAGTGCACCATCTTTTTGATATATTACTGCAGAACATCTTTTGAAAATTATTTCAAAGAAGACAAGAGTATAAAGAAAAGAGAGGGTTATTGAAGGGCCAAAACAATATCTGAAAGTATTGACATTTCCCATACAATCATTCAATAAAAACCTGTCAGTAAGCAAAAAAAGAAAAAGAAAAAAACATTCTTGGCAAAAAAAATACATCTGAAATAGATAATTTAGTAAAGGAAGCAGTATAGTTGAGCTCAACATGACTATTAACACTTGTTTGACTGTCTCAGAGGAATAAAATATTGAAAGCTAGAGCTTAAAGTGAATAAAGCTGTATCAAATTTATGATCAAATAAAGACTATTGGCCTGTAGCCAAATTTTTTTTTTGAATTACACTTTTTTTCAGTGCCTTTATTTTAATCAGCTGGAATTACTTATTTTCCTTTCCCTTTCCCCCCTTTCCTTTCCTTTTCTTTTTTTTCCTTTTAAATGAATGAGTCCCCTTTTAAATCTTGTGAAAGTCAAAATTTGCTTTGTAAGGGAGAATTTGTACTTCACGGTCTTACAAAAATCATCAATAATCCTTGAGCATCCATCATGTGCAGTCTCTGCCCAAAATATTGTAAAAAGAAGCAAGATACAAAAGAAATAAAAGAAAGGGTTCTTGACCTTAGGGAGCTTATTTTTTATTATTATTTTTTGCTAGGCAATGGGTTTAAGTGACTTACTAGGGTCACACAACTAGTGAGCGTCTGAGTCTGGATTTGAACTCAGGTTCTTCTGACTCCAAGGCCGGTGCTTTCTCCACTGCGCCACCTAGCTGCACTGGAAGCATATTCCTTAAGAAATGGAGCAAGCATATATGAATACAGAGCATAAGAACCCATATGCAATAACAGAATGTTAGTGTGGGAAGGGGCTTAACTCCAAATCCCTTAATTTTCTAGAAAAATGATGACAATAATAGCTAGCATGTATATAGTGTTTCAAGGTTTGTAAAGCACTTTACAAACATTATCTCATTTTATTCTCACAACAACCCTGGGAGGTAGATACTCTTGTTATCTCCATTTTACATATGAAGAAACTGAGGTAGACAGAGTTTTTAAGTGACTTGCCCAGAATCACATTGTAAATGTTTAAAGCTGGATGTTCACTCTGATCTTCAGAACCTGACTCCAAGTCTAGTGTTCTCTCCAAATACAATTTGTTGATGTGTTTTTTCTTTATCATAGTCATTGTCACAGGCTCCCAAGACTAAATCCTATGTGACAAAAAAATTAAGCCAAAGTATATGATATAGTGACATTGTAAATAATACTCAATCTTGGAGATTCCTCCATCTCTCTGTTATGAGGGGAAGGTCATTTTATGATCTATTCCCTGGGACCTTCATTTCCAAACTCCTCAGTTTACATAATTTCATGTACAAAATAGTATGGCTATGAAGGAAAAAAATATACATAAATGCCAAAGCTCTGTTTCTGGAATCCTAAATATAAACCCTGACTTGCTACTGACTACCTCAGGTAAGTCATTTTAGTTCTCAGGGCCTCAATTTATGCATTTGCAAAATAAATGTGGGGAGGAAGTATTCCTCTGATCAGTTGAATCCTGCAAGTAACAGAAATAAAAAGTCTCATTCACAATTTATAAAGGATGTGAAACCTTGAACATACTGCCTGACACATGATAAGCATTTAATAAACACCGTTCTCTCCTTCCTCCCTCCCTCCCTCCCTCCCTCCCTTCCTTCCTTCCTTCCTTCCTTCCTTCCTTCCTTCCTTCCTTCCTTTCTTCCTTCCTTCCTTCCTTCCTTCCTTCCTTCCTTCCTTCCTTCCTTCCTTCCTTGAATAATATTCCATTTCATTAATTGGAACCTGGGAGCCAAGGGGAAATGCCAGTGGATGAGATACATGTAGGGGAGTGGGTGCATGTGTGACAACTCTGAAACATTCAGTCTGTAGGCCATGATTAAGTGTTTGGGGGCTTGCATCGCCTCCTCATGACTTATTCAAATACTGTACCTTGAGCTAAATTCAACTTTCTTGGCAGGATAATTTACCCAGAAATCTCTCTGTCTCTCTGAATCAGAAGAATCAGCACTGAAGCCAAAACCAAGTACCGTACCTTTTTCTCTATAACAAAATGATGTTACTATTTTGTGGTGGTTCAGCTCTGTTGGTGCACTGTGATTAAGTCCTAAAGATTCAAGGAATCTTGTGATTGCACACAATCTTGCTCACATAGCTACTAAGCATCAGATGGCAGAAATAGAACCCAGAACTTTCCCAATTCCAAGGCCAATGCTTTGTACAGCATCTCATTCCTTATAGTTCTAAATTCTTTGATCTTATGTTTGAAAACAGAGTAATCTGAGCCGGGTGGAATAAGTCAAGGTTTTGAAGCAGGGGCAATGAGAGGTAGTAAGACTTGGAAGAAATAATGAGCAAATCCTGTTTGGGGAATGACAAACAGTTTGATGGCATGGAGAATCCAAGTTAGGTAGTAATAGAGGATGAGGGTTGTTAGATAGAGGGTGTCAATTGGCAGAGGAACTTAAAGTACATGCCAAGGAGTTTAGATTTGATGTGGAGCCAGGATTGATTGCGGGAGAAAGGAATGACTCTCCAAATGGCTCTTTGGAAAATTGTTTTTTTTGCTGCTTTGTGTGAGTGCATTGAGGATGGGGTGGGGGAGAAAAGGTTGAGGGGTAAAGCATAGCTGCAGGGACTGAGGACAGGTAGAATTTTGTAATGGTACAGACATGAAATGAGACTGATCTAGGGAGAGTGACTATAATTAAATGGAATACTGCATTCTTTTATAAAACATAGTTTTTATTCATTTAAAGGTAGGTTAATTGATTGAATAATCAATCAAATCAACCAATTCCCCCCCCCCCCAAAGTAAGTGGCAAGATGCTATACTGTGATAGCTTTATCACAGGATAATCTCCATTATTCAGTAGTTGTGGACTAGGCCTGGGCATTTCCAGCATTTCAGTTTGATGAAACAGAAAATCTATTTAGATTGGTTGGGAGACTTGGTCATGCCCTGTGTAACTTGCATAAAACCACCTTGCTAATTTGAAATTTAAAAAAATCCAACATCTGTTAGCTTATGGTGGGGAGTCTTCCAGCCAAGACTTTGAGAAGGAATGTCTTATAGAGGCAGAGAAGAGACCCAGCCTAGCCTCAGTCTCTCCCTTAGGTTGCTTCACTCCTCTTGCCAGAGGATTTGGACTTCTTTATTGGAGTTCTAGCAATGCTTCTGGGGCAGCAATGGCTGAAGATAGTATCTTGGGAATCTAGGACTGACTGGTAGTGAAGAGAAAAGACAGATTCAAGGCCAACAAAGAGCAAAAAAAAGCCACGCTAGACCTAAGAGGAATTTCTTGAGAATGCCAGTAAAAACACTGCCTAGAGATATGTTACTCCTTTGACGTGTGCTTTAAGCCTGATTCCTCTTTCCTTGGACTCTATATACTTGTCAGAGAGAGTGTCACAGAATTTTTTTTTGGGGGGGGGAAGAGGGACAGAGATTTTTTTTTAACTATTTTAACTAACTACTCCACAGTAATAAATGCCCATTTCTGAAAACTAACACTTTCATTTCTGAATGTATTTCTTCCCCCTCCCCTACTCAGGGAGTCATCTCTTGGGAAAAAAAAAAAAAGGAAAATGGAGGCTCACAATATATGTAATGTTTCAGTTTCACTGTCCCAACCTCTGCACAGAAGGGAGTAAATGGTACTTTCTAATTTCTTCTTCAGGGTCCAGTTTGGTCATGAAATGCAACATTCTTGGCTGATTTTCTTTTTCTCTAGAGAAGCTGGTTCTTTTAAAAATGTATGTACTTAGCACATTGTAGAGGAATAGATTCTTGGCATACTAGAATGTGGTGTGTGTGTGTGTATGTGTGTGTGTGTGTGTGTGTGTGTGTGTGTGTGTGTGTGTGTGTGTGTGAGAGAGAGAGAGAGAGAGAGAGAGAGAGAGAGAGAGAGAGAGGGAGAGAGAGAGAGAGAGAGATGACCTGCTACTCTCTGGCTATCACACAGAAACATAACATTTTAGAAGCAGAAGGGACCTTAGAGAAGAATATTTTTGAAAAGTAAAGAAAGCAAAAATCTCTCATGATATCACTGATACATTGGTGATAGAGGTATCACCAATATATAGCCTTAGTCATTGGGTCACTAGCTTAGTTTGATCATCTGCCCTCTTTACCTCTGTTCTGTTGTCCCCACCTCCCTGACTCAGTTGCCTGTTTTTCAGCTCTATGAATTGGCTCCTGATTCTGCTTTAGTTCCTGTTTTATTGCTCATATTCCTTCTCCTGCCCTTTTCAGTTACCTTCCGTTCCTTGGCTCCATGCATAGCTGCTATAGATTTAACCTCACTGCTTTTGGCAGTATCACAATATCTCGGAACTGGAAGGGACCTCAGAATTCATCTAGTCCAACAGAGGCCTGAGAAATGCTTTCTGCATCATACCTGAGAAGTGGTCACCTAGCTGTTGCCTGAAGACATCCATGAGGGACACCCACCATTATCTCCCATAATGCCACTTGTTCCATCTTGTGATAGCTCTAATTGTCAGGGATTTTTCCTTTACATTTACTTCACCACAATTTTTTCTTAGTTCTTGGTTCTTCCTTTTGGTGCCAAGACTTTAGGAGTATATCACTCCTTCCACTAGCCCTCCAATCAGAGGAGAGAGGCACATTGAGGGCAATGAGAAGGTTTTGAGTATCAAAGTTGAATCAGTCTCCATGCCTATGAGATTTAGGTGTTGAGCTTTCCTGAAGAGAAACAAGATTTTGCTTGCTATAGATGTTGCTTCTGGTGGTCTAGCTGCCCTGTGGCTGTATTTGCCATCTTGCCTGGGATAGACTGGGATAATGCTGACACAGCTATACCTTGGAAGAGGGGGAAAAAGGAGAAGGGAAGAGAGGAGGAGAAAGGAGAAGTGAAGAGACCGGGAGAAATCACTCCCATCTAAATATCCCTTGAGCTGACTGTTCTCCATGCTCAGTAACCAATAAAGTAATTGTTCAGTCTTTCCCAAAACAGAGTCCCTTCAGATCTGGAAAGTAGGCAGGACAGTTTCATGGCCTCTCCTACAGAAGGTTCATTTGCTGAAAGGTGGCAAGTTGAAGCAGGGAAACAATTTACCCAGGACTTTTCTCAATTTCTTATTTTTCTTTTTTGAAAGTATGCTATCTTAGTGAAAGGCTCTTGATCTTCTAATCTTCAAAACAAAGGAAACCATGCTGAAGACAGAAGGGTACCTATAGGCATTGTCCATTTGACAGCTAATAGATGATTAACATTAAATTTAAACATTAAAATTAAACATTTGAACATTAAATACTCAATTATATGTGTAACTGAATAGACCAACTTCATGCTTTATCTCATTTAGAACTGAGAAGTCAGTCACCTCACGGCAACCTGGCTATGCTACTTACTACCCATGTGACTTCAAAGAAATTATTTCACCACTCTGAGCCTCAGTTTCACCCTATGTAAAATGAAAGAGTTGCATAGTTCAGTGGATTTGGAGTCAAAGGACCAGGGTTCAAATCCCAGATTTGTGACATACTACTTGTGTGACCTTGAGGAAGGCACTTAACCTTTGTGGTCCTCAGTTTCCTTATTTGTAAAATAAGGAGGTTGGACTAGACCCTTTCTTCTTCTTCTTCTTCTTGTTTGTCCTTTGTTCTTGACGAAGACCATGACATCGGGAAGGTAATGCCATGACTTGCAAGTGAATTGGATTTAAGTGAGGGAAGTCTATGTAAAGCCACCAGCTTCACTTTCTCATCCAGAGCCATCTGGGTCCAAGTGGCAAGATATAGATCAGGATGACTGGAGATGGCCCAGGATGCAGTGGCAGACCTTGGCCTTTTCAAGCTAAGGTCTTTCCCAGGTTTAATTGTAACTGAAGTAATGTCCATTCAAGTCCCATTTTAACTCTTAAGACCTACCATTCTGTGAAAGATCAGGAGGCCTCAAATGAGTGACCTGCGTTTCTTGACCAGACTCTGACACTGAACACACTGTGTAACCTTGTCTAACACTATTCTTCAATGAATTTCCTCACTTCACAGAAATGAAGATATTGGGCTGTAGACCTTTTAGGTCTTTAAGATGACAAAGTTCGTGGGGATAATGATAATGGATTGTACCACTGGAAAAGATTCTGAGCTTGACATCATTGAGCCTATGTTCAAGACCTAGCTTTGCCCCTTATTGGTCACAAAATGGGTTAAATCACTTAATTCCTCTTTGCCTTCTTTTCTTCATCTCTATGAGGAGGGGATTAGGTCAAAGATAGAAAAGATCCATATACCACAAAATATACCTAGCAACGTGTGTGTGTGTGTGTGTGTGTGTGTGTGTGTGTGTGTGTGTGTTAGCAAAGAACTGGGAACAAAGAAGACAAATTGCGGAATCTGAATGTAAAAAGAATCCTACTGCACCATAGGAAACTATGAAGAATATAGAGAAGCTTGGGAAAATTTAAATGAACTAATGAAAGAGGGAGTAGAAATTAAAAGGAAAATGATATACTATATACTGCAACAACGTAGATGGGAAAAGAACAATAACAAAAACGCAAATGAATGCTTTGTCATCATAATGACCAAACTTGATCCGCAATGAAAGTCATGAGAACATACCTCCTTCCCTTCTTTGCTGGGTTACAGGCTCTGGTGTGCAACGTTGTTTATATTATCAGACTCGCTTGTTATGTTGCTTGCTTTTGCTGGACTGCCTTTTTTCTTTTTAATAAATATTTTATTTCTCTCCAAATTACATGTTAAAACAATTTTTTAACTTTTTTTAAAACTTTTTTGAGTTCCAAATTCTATCCCTCCTTCCTTTCCCTCCCCCCTCCCTGAGACAGTAAGCAAGCAGATATGCAGTCATGTGAAATATTTCCACATTAGTCATTTTGTAGAAGACTTGAATAAAAGAAAAAGAATGAAAGAAAGTGAAAAATAGCATGCTTCAGTCTGTAGTCAAACAATATTTCAGAGAATGGATTGCCTTTTTTCCATTTTTTAAAATTATATTTTATTTTCAGTCTTGAATTCACCCTTTCCCTTCCCATTGAAAAAGTAAAAAGCAAAAGCCACCCCGGTTGACATATGTGTATATACAGATGTGTGTACATATATTGCATATATGTATACACATACACATATAATGTTGTCATTATTCAGTTGTTTTAGTCACGTTTGACTCTTTGTAACCGCATTTGGGGTTTTCTTGGCAGAAATATTGGAGTAATTTGCCATTTCTTTCTCTAGCTCATTTTACATTTGAGGAAACTGAGGCAAACAGTGTTAGGTGACTTGCCCAGGGTCACACAGCTAGTTAAGTCTTCCTTACTCTAGGCCCAGTACTCTATCCATTGCACCACCTACGTATCCAAATGTAAAGAAATTCCCACATTATTCTTTTCCAAAAATATGCTTCCCTCTGCATTGTCTATCACTTCTCTATCTGGCGATGGATAGTATGCTTTGTCACAAGTCCTCTGGAATTGTCATTGGTTCCCTTGTATTAATCAGGGTTCCCAAGTCTTTTAAAGTGGTTTTTCTTTACAGTCTTGCTCTTACGATACAAACAATTCCGCTGGTTCTACTCACTTTACTTTGTATCAGTTCATACAAGTCTACTCAGGTTTTTCTAAAACAGTGTCTTTCATCATTTCTTACAGCACACTAGCAATCTATCACATACAAATTCCATAACTCGTTCAGCTAGTCTCCAGTGGAAGTTACTCCTTCAGTTCCCACTTCTTTGCTGCAATGAAAATAGTTGCTATAAATATTTTAATACAAATGGATCCTTTTTCATTTTTTAAATCTCTTTGGGATATAAACTGAGTAGCGGTTTTGCTGGGCAAAAGGGTATATAAAATTTAATTGCTTTTTGGACATAGTTCTAAATTGCTCTGCAGAATGACTGGACTAATTCATAGCTCTACAACAGTGCATTAATGTACCTGTTTCCTCCCAACCCCTCCAGCATTTTTCTTTTTTCTTTTTTGTCAACTTTGATAATTTGATGGATTCACCTTTTTATCGTTGTTATTAAAAATGGCTTTCTAGTTAGGTAGATAAAGGGATATATTGGGAAATAAAATTAATATAAAAACAGAAAAAATATTTTTAAAAAGAAAAGAAAAAAAGGCAGGGTTGGATTTGATACTTTAAGATGTCTGCTAGTATTGTTCCCCTATGACCATTTCAACTTTGTACTGCCCTAAGGCTTAATGCAGCACACAATAAGTATTTCATAAAGCTTTTTTTTAAAAGCCCTTTTAAGGTCTCAAATTTCATGATTTCTTAATTGTTCAGATTTGTTACATAATCAGAAGAAATTATCTGATTGTCTTACTTGTCCTAAGGGTATATCCAACAGTCTCAATTCTTTATCTGAAATAAAGCCAAGAACCAAAAAGAAAACAACATAATAACAGGGCTCAGGGCTACCAATATGGAGTTGACAAAAAAAGAACGGGATTTAGAGCCATCTCTGTCTCTCTTCGCTAACAGTCATGCACTTTGTATCATAGGAGAGCCCTCATTTAGATCCTCTTGTTTTTATTTTACACACACTTTGAACAGACTTGTCTAGTTAGCTTTCTAATCACAGTTGATCAGAAGCAGTAGATCAGAAAGGAGAAGGGGATTGGTAAAGGTTGGCACACTGATGATAGCAAGAAGAGATAGTTGATAGTTGAAAAATGAAGGAGGATACAGAAAAAAACTGAAAATGGATATAAAATTTCAGAACTCTGATAAAAGTATTCATTATGGGGTCAGCTGACTATGGCACTTCTCAGGATCTGTGCTCTTAATAATGTTGACACTGAGTCCCAAGAAATTTTTAAATTGTATTTCACATATTCTAATTCAGAAAAGCAGGGAAAGATTTAAAAAGCAGTGTACTGATAAGTGTTTAACAACCAGCTCTCTGGAAAAAAAGTATGCAGGACACACTTTTAAACTTAATCTGCATTATTAATATTTTATCCATCACTTTCTTAAGTCTAGATAATCAATAAACTAATGGCTCGAGCTTGTAATTTACAGTGTTTGGTGATTTTCAATCAATCAATCAGCATTTATTTATTTATTTTAGGCAATTGGGGTTAAGTGACCTGCCCAGGGTCACACAGCTAGTAAGTGTCAAGTGTTTAGTCTGAGGCCGGATTTGAACTCAGGTCCTCCTGACTTCAGGTCCTGTTCTCTGTCCGCTGTACCACCTAGCTGCCCCATCAATCAGCATTTATTAAGCACCTAATATGTGCCAGCTACCATAAATGTCACATTGAAATTTAACAATCAGCTCCTGTGAGCATATCCCTGGAACTTAATCCATGGAGAAAGAACACTGATCCTGAAGGTAGAGGACTTGAGTTAAATTCTGCCTCTGAGTTACTGCCTGTGTTATCTTAGGCAAGAATATTAACAATATTCTTGGGTCTCAGCTTTCCCCACTATGAAAAGAAAGTATTGGAGTACATGACCTTGACATCTTTTTGTACTCTAGACCTGTAATCCTATATTCCAACCATTCCCACCCTCAATCTTCTTTCCCTTGTATCTCCTATCTTCTTCCAAATTTTGATACAGCTTTCAAAGAAAGGTTTGAGACAAAATATAGATGTGGTTGCTTAAATCATTTGCTCTGAGAAAGAGGGATGACAAGTTTATCAGTATTGCAGAGGTCATGGTAGCGTCAGCTACGTCTACCTAAGGAAGGACTGACCCATAGCATGGATTTCAAAGACCTGGGTTGTTTAGAAAACTGTTTCCTCCATCCTCCCTTCCCTCCAGTCACAGGCAGAAAGGGATATTAATGTGGGTTTCTCATGCCAAGCATGCCTTCAGCCCAGACTGCAAATTGATGGTGGGTCTATTCTAGGCCAAGAATTCACTTCTGGGCCTTGAAAAAAAAATGACTTTTTTGGCTCTGCAGTTCTATGGAGCCAAAGGGAGTTATTCATTAACATTTGCAAGCTGTTCTCTAGCATTCGCAGGGCTGGCGGAAAGAACACAGGGCACAGGAGCAAGGAAATGTGAATTCAGTCCCCAGCTTTATCAGCGACCCCCAGTTTCACCTTGGGTGGGTCACTTAACCTCCCTAGGTCTAGTTTCTCCATCTGGAAAATGGAAGTTGCAATAGTCATAGTAACATGACCTGTGTATCACGTCATGGCTTTCAAAATGCTTTTCTATACAGCACCTCATTTGATTGAAAACCATACCAACCAGCCTTGCCCTACCTACCTGAAGGCTACTGAGGGGAATAAAATGAGGTAATTGATGTGAATGCATTTTGGAAAATAAACATGTATATATGTAACCTGAAGGCTTATGTGTGGGAGAGGGATTGTGTGTATGACTCACTTGAAGAAGTCACTTGTATTCTGGGAAATTTGGTTTAAAACAAATCCCATTTTCCCCATTAATAAAATAAAGCTATCTCCCTGAAAAAAAGGCTGGATTTCACATATAACAATAATTAAAATAGAAGCCTCTGACTTTGATACTTTTATGGATCTCACTGATGTAGGTAATCCCTCCAACAATGCAGATCCTAAACCATTCATAGCTTCTCATTCTATGTATTATATGTGTCCTGTCACAAATAATTCACAGAGAGTCTATAGTTGTCCTGATCTATATCTGGCCACTGGACTCAGATGGCTCTGGAGGAGAAAGTGAGGCTGGTGACTTTGCACAGCCCTCCCTCACTTAAATCCAATTCACCTGCATGTCATGGCATCACCTCCCTGTGTCATGGTCCTCTTCAAGAATGAAGGACATACAACAACAAGCATTGTGCTGCGGATGCTCCTCTATTCTCTTAGACTTGTCCAGCGTATCCAATGAATCATTAACTATCCATCTACATTGTCCTTTTCTCTGGCTTCATGACTAGCACATCTCTTTCTTCAGATCCACCATTTCTCCTGGGCAACTCTTCACAGGTAATGTGTTGTGGCTTACACTTTCCCACCATAAAACTCCCCATTACCCTTTGGATGACCTGCAACCTAAAACTTTGGTGAATATGGTATTCTTTAATTCATAATTCTGTAATATAAGAAGAATTTGATGCTCAAAAGGTAGTTCTTTGTTTGGGGGAGAAACTCGGGATCATCCATAGTAGCACACCATTTCCCAGATGCCACACAGCTGATTCTCCTCTTCCTATTCAATTTTAAGGACCTAATTTATTCCCTAAAAAAACCTAAGTGGTACAGTGAATAGAGTGCTGGGCCTGGAGTCAGGAAGACTCATTTTCCTGAGTTCAAATTTAACCTCAGACACTTCCTACCTGTGTGACCCTAGGCAAGTCACTTAACCCTATTTGTCTGAGGTTCCTCACCTGTAAAATGATTTGGAGAAGGAAATGGCAAACCACTCCAGTGTCTTTGCTTAGAAAACCCCAAATGGAATCATAAAGAGTCTGACACTACTGAAACCACTGAATAACCACAAATTCATTTCCCATCTAGAGTATCTGTGTGTATTTATGGATGTATATATGTATGCATGCCATGTATGCATGCATGTACTCACTCATGCAGGTACATAGCACATGTTTACACATACACATGTACACACACATGCACATAATTTATATATAACACACACATACATGTGTGTATACGCATAGGTACATACATATGTGTATACATCTATCTCTCTTATATCTATCTATGTATCTACCTACCCCAAAAAGTCTTACTGCAGTTTTAAGCTATTAAAACTTGAAAAAATGTTCTTAATAGTTTAAAACTACACTAAGATTTTGGGGGACATTGGCATATACACATGCACATATGCATGCATGAATGCATACATACATACTTGCTTATGTATTCAGTCATTCAATAAGCATGTATTAAATGTTCACAATGTATTAGGCACTATGCTAAGCAATGGGGATACAAAAAGAGGCAAAAGACAGTCCTTGCCTTCAAGGACCTTACAATTTAATGAGGGAGAAAACAAGCAAACAAATAGGGTAGACTAAATAGGAAATAACTAACAGAGGGAAAGCACTGGGATTAAGAGGGGTTGGGGAAGGCTTCTTGTAGAAGATGGGATTTTGGTTGGGGCTTTAAGGAAGCCAGGGAAGCCAGGCAGCAGAGATGAGGAGGGAGAGGCATGGGGCATAGCCAAAGAAAATGCCTGAAGCCAAGAGATGGAATATTTGTTTCATGGGACAGCAGGGAGGCCAATGTCACTCGACTGAAGAGTACATGCTGGGGAATAATGTCTATGAAGACTGGAAAATTGCGGGGGAGGGGAGGAGAGTGGTAGGCCTAATTAGGAAGGGCTTTGAACACCAAACAGAGGATTTTGTATTTGATCTGGGAAGTGAGAGGAAGCCAGTGGAATTTATTGAGTACAGGGCAAGGTGATGCAGTCATAAATGTGTTTTAGGAAAATCACATTAGCAGCTGAATGGAGGATGGATTGGTATTTCACACACACACATACACACACACACACACACACAAATGGTACAGTTATGTGTTGTTCATCCAACTGCAAATCATAGTGTATACAATAAACATTCTTCATCCACCTGATTTTTCCTATGTGAATAATGAGATTTAACTCTTTGAGTGATTTTGGATCTCTTCCAGGAGCCATTGCAATATTCTCAGGCTTGGCACAATCAGCATAATGTTTTCTGCAATCAAGAGCATCTGGAGGACCTCATCACCTTCAGGGAATGGCTTTTTGATTTGGACTTTGAGCCAAACAGCCTTCCTGACACTGGTATTGAAATTCACTTAAAGGTACCATAAGTTCCTGACAAAAAATATATATCCTGCTTTGAGAAACCCAAAGCAATAGAGCTCCTTTATAACACTGATTTTGTTTGGTTTCTTAGGCATGTGTTAGTTCTGTCCCCTGTGCTGGATTAAACATTTGCTTTATGTAGTTATTATATTTTAGGAAAAAAAAATTTAACCTGTAGCATATCCAGACCTTTGTGATAACATTCCAGTTATAATGAGGTTCAAGTGAATAAGAAAATCCAAACTGAAAAGATGGATATAATAAGGGGTATTATTTGTATCTCATATGATTTTTCATTTTGTAAGAGGATCCCATTGGGTTTCTTTTAGTAGGAACTTCCCATTTGATTTACAAAAATGAATTTACACACAACTTTTGAGGAACCCATCTGTTATATAAAACAAGAATCATTCTGCACTCAAAATAAGTCAAAAAATAAAAATACTGTTCTAGAAACTATATTCCCCTGAGTTTGTATTTTTAGGAACAGAAAATTCATCCCACGATTTGGCCCTTTAAATTCAAGGAATTCCATTTAGATACAGTCTATAGACCTCTTGGTATTTCAAGTAAGTATTCTCTTTTAAAATACCAAGTATATGAGAGAAGCATTTGGCTCTTAGTTGGACCCCTCAATCACTTTTGGCTTTTGAATCTAAAAAATGTATCTTTATCACTTCCCATTAATTTTCCCTGCCAAAAACTTTATCTGGGCTCAAATTCTTCCTCTGAAGCTTGCTACTTGTATGATTCTGGCCAAGTCACCTACCTCCCTCATCTTCAATTTCTTCATCTGCAAAATGAGGGGGTAGGATAAAGAAGCACCAGATTTGGAGTTGAGACCTAGGTTTGAGTCTTTTGTTCTTATACTTCTTGGCTTGTGTGAATTTAAATAAGTCATTTCCTTTATCTTGGCCTCCATTTTCTAATTTGTAAATTTGTACTAGTGGATCTTCTCGGTCTTTCCTAAGATGGAAAATTTGTGATCTGTATAAAGCCCTGGATTTTGCTAAAGAAATGTCAGAAAGGATGCTTCCTGTAATCTTTCTCTTACCTGTTAGATGGTCAGTTTCTATCACCTTTCCAAACTCTTTGGGATTCCCAATAAAACAATAATCTGTCCTTATATAGTACTTAGATTTGCATTGTGCTTTTCTCACAATATCCCTGTGAAGTTAGGTAGTATAAGCATAACCCAACTAGGATAGAATCACAAGAGACTTTCAGGGGCATGCTGGAGTCAGCAATGACAGGCTTATGAGACCTGATTGTTAAATTTCCAGTGTGAGCATTCATACCTCAAAAATCTGTAAACACTACAAATCAGGGATTGATTTGTTGTTTTCTTAGTTATTTAGATTTAAGAAAGTGAGGGAGAAAATAATAATGCAGATTAAGCATTGAAATACATCATTTGTAATTTTGTTTTTCTTTTTGAGAGCCAACTTTTAAACATTTAACAGCTCATCCCTCCCTTTGCCTTCAGGGCAGGAAATATAAGTGGCACTAATAATAACATCTTGGAGTTTACTTCTTCCCCACCCTCAACAGCTACACTCTTATAGTGGTAGTGGTAACACTATCTATCTTCAACAGCTGTCACTCAGACAATAAACATTTATTAAGCACCTACTAGGTGACAAGAACTGAGCTGAGTCCAGGGGATACAAAAGAAGGCAAATGACTTAGAAGCCTTATGTGGTCGGGAGTGCACATTTTTACCCTGAGTGGGCCTACTCCACCACTCTGGAACTATCAATACTACTACTGTCCTCTTGTCCAAAAAAACATTAGTTTCAGCTTTGAGGGCAAGTATTATTAATCCCATTTCACAGAAGAGGAGGCTGAGGTTCAGTGTAGCTAAGTGACTTTATCCTTGGCCACATCTCTAGTTTGTAGCAGATCTCCAAGGTCCAAATCCAGTCCTTTTTCTATTACACCATTAGGTTGCAGGCCATCACTCCCCCTAAAATCCACCCTGCCCCCCTCTGCAAATAAATAGCCCACACCGAGGCAGTATATTTTCTTGACTATAAATTATCTTATAAAACCTTTCTATAACAACAGCCATCTGTCATCCTAGTTGCCAGTCCAAGGTTGTTGTTGCACTGGAATAACTTGGTACTGTACATGAAGCCACGTTTAAGACCTTAGTGAATCCCCTCCCTGTTGCACATTGCAGGTTTGGTCTGCGTCAGAGACCAAATCCTGTTGACCTCCTGCATGTCCTCTGTGTCTGAGTCTCATACAGAGACATTGTTTGGGATGAGCAAATGTCCAATTAATCAGTGTGTACTTCAGAGAACCAGAGAATCATCATCACTGCCAAGGCTCAGGCCCTGTACCTTCTCATCATAAAATACTGTGTAAGTTCCTATTCTCAAGAGGGAATTTGAGATGAGCTCTTAAAACATTTTTCTTTTTTATTATGAACTTAACAATCATGAAGAAATGCAAACATTCCGATATCCATAGAAGAACAAGAAGAGAAATACATGTGGAACGGTTTGCTTTTAAGAAAAATCTAGTAAATTTAACAAAGTGTGAACAGAATTCCCCTGTTTCCTTGTCCCCTTCTGAGCTTCTCTTTTTTGTGTGTATTTTTAATGTTTTATTGACATTCTTTCCTTTTTTTTTTCTCTCCTCATCCCTACCACTTCCCACTAACTTGCCCCTACCCCAATCCAGGGGCCCTGTTTCATAACAATAAATTGTTGTTAAGTTATGTCCAACACTTTGTCACCCCACTTAGGGTTTTCTTAGCAAAGATAGTGGAGTGGTTTCCTTCTCCAGCTCATTTTACAGATGAGGAAACTGAAGCAAACAGGTTTAAGTGACTTGCCCAGGGTCTCAGGGCTAGCAAGTGTCTGAGGTCAGATCTGAACCTGTGATGATGAATCTCCCTGACTCAAGGCCCAGCACTTTATTTGCTGCAGCACCTGGCTGCTTGTAACAATAAGTACAGTGAAGAAAAAAAAAATAACACATTGGCCACATCTGAAAATGTATGTCTAATTCTGTACCTCCTTGGGAAGAGCTGAGAGGCATGGTGCATCATTAATCTTCCGAAGTCATCCTTGGTCAGTGCATCTATCAGAGTTCTCAAACCTAAGTTGCTTTCCTTACATTATGGGGGAGGGGGGCATTTAGCAATTCCCTAGGGTACATGAAGAGGAACCAGTGCTCTTCGTGTAGTTGGAAATTAATAAATGCTTGTTAAATTGAATTGAAGGAAGAGATTGTGTGATTTCTTCTTACCCCCTACAATGTTCTGCATGTGTGCAAAGGTGTCAAATAACAATGCCTTATTGGTACTTTATACAATTCTTTACTTTCACAGTCACCAGAGCCATAAAAAACACTGGGTGAATGGATTAAGGCTTTGTCTCAAATCATCCAAAGCAGGCAGACACCTATTTATTTTTCTGCTATTATTATCTCTAGCTTCCCCACTGGGTTCTCTGAAAATATGAAAGACAACTGCCCCTGTTCAGCACATATTGAGTTCTTTACTGAGGCTGTCCTCCCTCCAGTTCCCTTTATGGATGAAAGCCAGGGTGGTCTAGTGAACTCATTCTCATGACTACTGAGGGTGGGATTTTCCTCTTTCCTGCTCTGGCTAGTGCCTCCACCCCTTTAATAATTACTATTCCTATGGAGGGACTGTCCTCTACTCTGCCATCCCCCTTTCTCTTCTTTATTCTGCATCTTTGCCCCTCCCACCAGTTATCTCATAAACAAATTTGCCCCAGGCATAGTTTCAATTAGTTATGATTCTGCCAGTCACGCAATAGTCCAGGGCCCCATTTTTTTTTGGCGTGTAAAACAGAGATCATAACACATGGCAGTCCCTCGTAGGGATTTGCTGAAGACAGATGAAATCATGTCAAATGTAAAACATGACACCCTTCCCCCACGTCTCCGTGCTCAATTCCTACTCCTTCTGAATTGCCTCAATGAAAGACGCTAGGCATAATCATGAAGCTGCTGCTTCTAGCTGAATTTTAGACTTACTGTACTTTCTGTGTTGACTCACAGTATTCTCTAACTGTGAGTAAGAAATGGATTGCCCGAAAAATTAGCATTTCTGCTCTGCTGTGGCTTCCCCAGCCAAGAAACACACGAAGGATGGGGGTTGGGGGGAGCTATCATTGACTAAGAGAGGCTGATAGGATTCCATTCATCCTTCCCACTTACTGACAGTGAAATCCCCCCAAAAGAAGGCTTAATCTCAGAGAAAGAGGCCTTCCTGATTCAGAAAGACAGGTCTTTTTATTCTGCATACTATAGGACCCTGTATGACACTCCCTGCTCCCGGGTAAGAACTGTCACAGCAGCCTTTCACAATTCAAAGGGAAGAGGAAAAGAGCCTGTCTTTCACTGTGCTGAGATTTGAGAAAGTCAGGAATCAGATCATGAATAAATAAATAAAACCACCAACAGCTGTGATATTTAAAACACACAATCACTGGAACAGCAATTGACAAGCCCACAGCCTGCGAAATCTGCTAATAAACTGTCTTCTTCAACCATTATTAAAGATAAACTTATGAGCCATGATTATTCAACCATTAAACGTAAGTGGAAACTAACATGAAGATCTGTGTCAGATGATATTTGGATGCTGCCTGGCCTGAGAAAATTACTCATCAGATTTGATTTCTGGTGCTTCTGTCCCCTGAAGATGAAGTCCCTGGAGGGCTAAGAATCATTAAAGCAGTGTCTCTCTTCTCTTTGGCTTTCTGTAGCAATTTCAGCAGGTGATAGTGTGATTTTTTTTTAATTAAGTTGCCATGATGAGTGTGTCTCATTGTTTTTAGAAAGGGGGTGTCACACTAACCTGGGGGGGATCCACTTAGAAAGGAAATTGGCACTCTTTGATACCACCTGCTTATCAGTACAGCCTCTGTATTGGCTTTTCTCCAGTCCCATTGCTTCAGACCATTAGTAGTGAGACCAAAAAAGCTACCAAGAAGTATTTCCAAAGGGTGATGAAGAATCTGGGAATGTTTTCTGTCAAGTGTATTACCTAATTAAGCTTCGGAAGAATCCAGTTTAAAATGAGAGGCCAGCTGGCACTTGCTTGTCTTGGGCATGAACCATTGTCATCAATACTGATAACAACATGGCTGACACAAAGAAGGTGCTTTTTATAAAAGAAAAATTACCCCAAAATTATGTAAATTGTCTGCTGTATTGGTATATCACCATGAAGGCATAGCATGCTATTTAATGAAAATAACCCTCATTTAATTCTTAATATTATTATAGGATGGATTTTTGGGGTGCATTAAAATTTGTTTTGCAGTTGGAAGACCTGAGGTCCAGTCCTAGCTCTGTCACTAACCAGTTGTATGACCAAGGGTAGTCATATAATCTCTCTAAACCTCAGTTTCCTCATCAGCAAAATGGGAGTAATACCTCCTCTACATAACTGAGTACATTGTTATGAGGATTCAATGAAAGGATACATGATGGATTGAACAGTGTGAAGGGACTGGAAACAGGCAGAACAGTTGAAAAAGAAAAAAGAGTGAAGTGTGTGTGTGTGTGTGTGTGTGTGTGTGTGTCTAGTCTTCAAGACTTGGGCTCTAATAACACCTCTTACATAAGGACTTCTCTGCTTCCTTCCAGCTATTAGTGATTTCTACCCCTCTCCAACTGAATAACTTTGTATTTATTTTGTGTATGTGTGGATATCTATATGTATATGTGTAAAAGTATGTGTATGTACATGTATATTTGTATATATATATAGCTATATCTGCATTTATATCTATATAATTTATATATACCTACATCTACCTGTTTATGTGTCTAAGTATCTGTCATCTCTCTCTCTCTCTCTCTCTCTCTCTCTCTCTCTCTCTCTCTCTCTCTCTCTCTCTCTGCCTAGAGAATGTAGACTTCTTGAGGACAGGGTCAATCATTTTTGTCTTTGAATCCCAATGTTGGATGTTTAACAAATACTTGTTGCCTGATTGACAGGAAGGAGGAAGGATATGGAGATGGGAGGGAAATAAAGGGGAGACATTTTCCAGATATTCTGTTTTGCCTCGGGTTTTAGGCTTATTATCTTTCTAAAAAGTCTAAATTCAGTCAAGATTTTTCCAGTTCCATTTTTCTGAGCAGAGACCTTCTAGGAGTTTGAGTGACCTTGGTTGTTTTGGGGGACTGACTGCCTCATTCCCAGGAAGGTGGGGGTTAGGGAGAGACAGAGGGCAATGCTTATTACTGGAGTACCCGCAGCAGTTTTTGGCTTTCTTATCTTTCAGTATGTGGTTTTGCAAAGTCACAGTAAAACCTAAGGTACAATTGTATTTCGGAAGTTAATGGTGAGTGCTGAGGATTATGGCGCACTCTAATTTTTACAGTTGCTCTGTTAATATCCTTATCAAAGCTGTGAGTATCAGCAAGTGGTATTGATGGGGAAGCAGAGCCAGTGCCAGTGCTTCACATTATAAGCCCTCCACCTGGCACATGCTGGGCAGTGTCCCACCAGCAATGCCTCCCTTTAACCAGGAGCCAGAACCTCCCTACAATTCAGGGAAAACTGATTCTAACTTCCCTCCTAACAACCCCTTGCATTTACATAGCTTTGCATGTCATTTAGGCCTGACCACAGCTCTGAGGTAGGACATCCTGTCATCTTTGCAGTGCCCTGCCTTCTTTGGTTACTCTGTGTGTGTGTGTGTGTGTGTGTGTGTGTGTGTGCGCACACACACACAGCACACTTGTATGTAGTTTAACCAGCTTAGAGAACTAGAGATTTAAAGTGAAGTGTAAATGAAAGTGATTAAGGGAGACCAGAAAGAGGAATTCTTGTCACTGAGGCAAATTAGAACCACAAACTAGGCTGAGGGGAAGCCTGGGAGGATTTGGAAGGTAGGGTAGTAGAGAAGGATATGAATGGGATGTCCCAATGAAGACTTCTCAGCGTAATTAAGGTTTGGGATAAGACTATCCTAAATCTGGTAATAAGTTCAGAAGGTAGGATAGGGTTAAGTATAAATTTCTGTAAGTTTTTTTTAGTGCCATATATCAGTAGTTAAAATTTGTCTGGTTATTAAACCTTAGCCTACCTTTTAATCTTATTCAGATGCTCCTTTGCCCCTTGCCCTAAAAGAATCTGGCTCCAGAAAACCCTTAAAAGGTTCCTTATCTACTTCCCTTATCTCCCTTTGAAAGGACCTTACTCAGATGCCTTCCAGTTCCCTTCATTATCTATTCCCATTGTCTGTTCAATCTCTCAGACCTTCCAAAATGGTTGTAAACTATCTTTCATGGTGGCCTGGCTCCACAGTACAAAGTTTAGCTTGACTGCACATTTTTAATTGCTTCTTTGACATTATCTCAACAAACTAAGAAAAATAGAGATGTATACTATTTCCTTTGTCCTATGGTAAAGTCTCGCATGTGAGATTGTGAGCCAAGTTAATGGACAGCTAGTGGGAGGGGGAATTTAACCGTTAGGGATATTTAACCTGGCTTTGTGCTTCTGTGCCTTGTTTCCCCTCATCAGAGCATACTGGTGGAGGGACACCCAAATCTCAAGATTTGAAATAATAATAATAATAAATTAACTTTCCATTTCTCCTTGGATACCTCTGTGTTTTTCTTTTTTTTTTTTAATTTGAGTGGCATCCCATACAGATAGATACCAGCTTACCTGGGATGTGGTATTACAAAGATAGAGATAATTATATCTTAGAGCTTCTAATTTTAATCAATTATTTTTGCTAACATGGTGCAGAGTTCTATTGCTTTTATGTTGCCTAAGAATTGCAAATGCTCTCATGGTCCTTTAAATTTGACACTCCAGAGGCAAAGGCCTTGCCAGGAAAACCCCAAATGGGGTCACAAAGAGTCAGACATGAATGAAAAACAACTGGACCACAATGGGGCATTGAGGGACATTCCTATGGAGACAGAGGAAGGGAACAAGTCATGAAGGGCTTTAAAAACAAAACAGCATTTTTTTTGTTTCATCCTGGAGGTAAAAGGGAGTTAATTGGAGTTAATTGAGTAAGGGAGTGACATTATTATTTTTTTCTTTTTTCTTTTGGGCAATGGGGGTTAAGTGACTTGCCCAGGATCACACAGCTAGTAAGTGTTATGTGTCTGAGGCTGGATTTGAATTCAGGTCCTCCAGAATCCAGGGCCACTATTCTATCCACTGTGCTACCTACCTGCCCCGAGGGAGTGACATTATCATTAGCTTCCTTATTAAACTACTACTTAATAGGCAAGGAACAGTGGAAGAAAGATGGGCTTTGGAGTCATAATTTAGATTCAAACTCTACCTTGTCATTTCCTGCTTATACAACCTTGGGAATGCCACAATTTTTCTGGGCTCTAGTATGATGAGGGTATTGAACAAGATGGCTTCTAAAGTCCCTTATAGTTCTAAATCTGTGATCCTATAAGCTTAATTTCAGTTCATTCAACATGAAATAAAGAAAATTGTCATCCACCAACATGAGTGCTTTTTGCCTAGGGACAGATAATTTTATGTTGACACATTCCAACAATTGTTAGAATTAATGAGGAAATGGTTTTGTGTGTGTGTGTGTGTGTGTGTGTGTGTGTGTGTGTGTGTGTGTGCGTGTATATTGCAATACAATATGGGCTTATTCTCTTTGGGCAGGAAATTTCAACTATGATATTTCTGTAGATAAGATGGTAATGACAGCTATCATGGTTCCTCTTAGTTTAGTCTCATCCAAGATAATACATAGTTAGTTCCTCTGGTGGTTATTTGATTAACATTATTTCCAAAGCCTCACTATTCTGATTGCTTTCTTAGAACTATCTGGAATTACAAGGTCCCTCTTAAAATGTGGTTCCTAGAAATGAAAACCATACTTCAGACATTTTGTGCCTAGCTGTAGACAATGGGACTGTTATATATTGGGAATTGGGAATTTAAAGGAGTAGGGGACCTTAGAGGTCATCTAATCTAAACAACTTCATTTTACAGATCAGTCATTCAGTAGAGAAGCACTTATTAAATATCTACTATGTGACAGGCACTATGCTAAGTGCTGGGGATACAAATAGAGGCAAAAGACAATCCCTGTCCTCAAGGAGCTTGCAGTCTAATATTAGAAATAACACAACAACTATGTCCAAACAAGACATATACAGGATAAATTGAAGATAAGCAAACTTATTCTTGGATCAAATTGTCACCCACCAAAGATCACACAGGGAATGAGTGCTAGAGCTAGGATTTGAACTCAGGTCTTCTTTTTATTATACCACACTGCCTCCTTCCTATGATTTGGATACTATATTTCCACTAATGCATCCCAAGATTGCAAAACTTTTATGGTGCCTAAATCATACTTTTGGCTTACAGTAAGCTTTAGTTATCTAAACCCTTTGCATTTTATTTCATATAAACAATGTCAAATTAGGTCTCCCACAAAGAATAATAGAATATTAGCATAGAGAGGCTTTTGAAGTTATCTAGCTCATTATCCTAATTTTACAAAAAAGAAACTGAGACCCATAGTATTTTCAGATCCATTCATTAACATTTTTTTTTGTTGAGAATGTATAAAAAGCTCAAGAACTTGCCTAATAGGACCATATTTTACTATATTGTTTGTGGATTGGACATATTTTTTCCTTATCAGGATTTCTCTCTCTCTTTCTCTCTCTGTATATATATGTGTATATATATGTGTATATACGTGTATATATGTATACGTATATATACACATACATATACATATACATATATATACATAAATACACACATACACACACATATATGAATATATCACATATATTTATAACCTCAGCTTAATGGTCTTTAAAAAAAAGGAAATTAGGTGAATTTGGCATGATATATTCTTGGTGACCATATGTTGGATCCTAGGCATCACCACATTTTTTTCTAAATTCATTTTAATAATCTGTTCTAGAATTACACAAGATGAGAAAGCATTAAGGTGTTCCAATCTGCTTAGGGAAAGAGAGTATCCCCAACTGATGAAATTCCAGATTCATTAAGGTAAGTGTCAAGTATCTGTAATTTTTGCCAGAGACTGACATCAGCTTACATGTCTGTCTTTTCTAGATTCAGCCCTTTCAGTTTTTTTTTAAGGCCTCCTCTAAAATATCTCTTAAACTCTTACATTAAACATGAGATTTGAGTTCACAGATCTCTAATCTGATCACAGATCATAAAATCTGTTTCATACCTCTAGAACCAGAAAAGTGCCTTAGAATTTATCTATTCCAATATATTTATTTTACATATGAGGAAACTGAGGCCCAGAAAATTATTACCTGATATAAAAAAGAGTAGTGAGTAGAAAAACTGTGATATGAGCTCAGGTCCTGTGACTGACCAGTCTGCCTCCCATCAAGCAAATTCTTTTTGCATCTGTTTTTTCTTTTTAAGATTCTGACATTTTAAAAATCATTCCTCATTTGGTGATTGCTCTCTGTCTCTGTGTTAAACTTCTCCCCCTTCCCTCTCTCTTTGGCATTTTCTCTCTCTCCCCTTTTGCATTTCCTTTCCTCCTTTCTTTTTAAAGTGTAGTCTGACTTCATATCTATTTCCTACTATTTTTTAATAGTCTAATGACCTGGGGATCAGTATTCATTAGAGTGTGTATGTTGTGATGGGGCTATCTAAGAATGAACACAAATATTGGTAAATGAGGGCACAATCAATGAAAATACAGCACTGTGAAGGAAACAATATTTTATGAGGGAAGGAGAACTAAGCTGGGAGTCTTGGAACCAGGTTCTGGTTTTAACTGATACTTCATTTCCCTAGGTCATAGTTTATTAATCTATCAAATGAGAAAATTGGACTGAATATCTTCTCAAACTCTTTACAAAAATTATGTAAATCTATTACTAAAAAAAAAATGAGGGGACAGCTAGGTGGTGCCCCAGATAGAGCACTGGCCCTGAAGTCAGGATGATCTGAGTTCAAATCCAACCTCAGACCAAACACTTGACACTAGCTGTGTGACCCTGGGCAAGTCACTTAACCCCAATTGCAAAAAAAAAATTAAAGAAAAAATCAGTGGATGCAACAGAATCTTGATGCCTCTAATTACCTGGAGTCAGAGGATATTGGTTCTAGTCCCAGCTCTGCCACTAGCTATCTCTAATTTTGATCAAATCCTTTAACATTCTTGGGCCCCATTTCCTCATCTGTAAATGGTGAAGACTGGACTTAGAAATCTCAAAGGTCTCTTCCAGCTCTATCGATCCATCATTGTTGTTCAGTTGTTTTAGTCATATTTGACTCTTTGTGACCTCATTTGGTGTTTTCTTGGCAAAGATACTAGAGTGTTTTGCCATTTCCTTCTCCAGCTCATTTTACAGATGAGGAAACTGAGGCAAACAGTTTTAAGTGATTTGCCCAGCTAGTAAGTGTCTGAAGTCAGATTCGAACTCGGGAAGAAGAGTCTTCCTGACCGCAGGCCCAGCACTGTCCTCTATTAATCTGTGATAACTAAAAACTCTTTTCTGGGCTGACTTAGATGACGATGCATAGTGTATAGTCACTTAAATTAGATTGTAAGAGCAAGATATTGTGCCCCCACAATTTAAGATAACCTTTGACATCTTACAACATCAGCGGAGAATTTGGTAATAACAAGCTTGTAAAACTTTGTAAAAATAAGAAAACAGGGGAAAGAGCAAGCCAATGAGAAGGGCCCTAATCTTTTAATAGATCTCAAAGTTCTAGAGGGCAGAACTGGTTTTAACCAGCCCTAAGTAGGACAAAGGGCACTGGCTTTTGGGACTACATATGCTTAATTAGCTGATATAATATTAACTAACACACCCTGCATAGAATTAGAGCCTCATTAACTGACCATATGCATCATATGACGAGAGATGGGGGAATGTGTAAGATTGTAACCTGGAAAGGAACAGACCAATCCGGGCCTAGAAGAGAGCAGTCGCAGCATTCTAACAGTACAAACCTTTTTCTCACTTCTGTATTCTGCACACTCCACTCTCTTCCGAGAGGTGTGCCTGGTTCTCTGATTCTTCACTCGCTCTGAGCTTTAGTTTCATTTTTTAACTAGAAGGCTTGATTTCTCTAAGGCTTCATTTCTAACAAGATGATGATGATGATGATGATGATGGTGATGGTGATGACATGATGATAATTATGATGTCAATTTGGGAAGGGAATCCAGGATTTTAGGGAACTGACTTAAAATTCCTACCTTGACAAATAAGGGATAAGGATAGATTTGCACCTGCCTTTCTATGAAGACTAATATAGGATAATTCACTTAAGGGGGAAAAAAAAGCAAGACACAAATAGTGTAAGCACTTAAATACTAGTTGACTTCTTGGTATAAGATGGAAATAAGACTGATTTTGTGAAAGCACTGAAGAAAAATATCTGGAATGCAAACTGAGTGAATCAACAATACGAGTCTGTAGCTTAAAAAGCAAGACTATACTGACATGTATAAATGCAAAGCAAGAAGCAATCCTCTGTCTGCATTGCACATTTGTTAAGTCTTTAGTAGAAACTGTAGTGCTTTATCCATTTATAGTCTTCTTACTGATTTAAGGAATGGAGAATTGGAAAAGGTCCACAAGAGAGTAAGAAAAACTGATTAAAAGTTTGACAAGTAGAGAAGATTAAAGAAAATGGGATTATTTGGTTTTGAACAAGCCTGAAGAGGGACTTAATGCCCATTTTCAAGTAGCCACATAGGAAGAAATACTTTATAATTGACCATGCTTAACTGTTTTTGCTGCCATTGAAGAAAGGACACCATTTTCCAAGTACAGATTTAGTTTGGATGCGGAGAGGCTTTAAGGGTTCTGAGACACTGTAATTTGTCACCAATTATGGGATGCATCATTGCCCGAAAAAAGGGTCTGAGAACAGTTTCCCCAGAAGAGACTCACTCATCAATAGAATTGCAGAGTAGGAAAGATGAGAAAGGAAATGAAGAGATCTCTGCCTATCAGTCACACATGAGTCAACTGCCACCAAAATAATGATGAGAAAACCATCTGCCTGATAAAAAAACAAGCAGCCTCTCTTCGATACAAGCTATGCAATTCCTAGCCTGTCCTACTCAACTAGTGAGATCCATCCCCTACTATTTGTTTTGGGGCTGTTGGGTAAAGGGCAGATGGTAATGGATGCAGCAGAGTGGGCAGAAGATCAGATAATGAATGGATTAAAGACCTCTTTGTTTTTGATGCTGACTGAGTCATAGGCATCTCATTCTGCAGATCAGCTCAAACTGATGGAAAGTATTTTCCTATTGTTCTCAATGACACCATCTCGAACAGTAGCTCAATTCTTTCGGCTGCCTATCCTTAAGATACTAAAATGCCATAGTTGTATGTATTTCAGTTTTGAAGTAGAATGGGGCACGGATTGGGGCACCATTTCTCCACCAACAGCATACAATTATTCCTTCTGCATCATGGGAGTTACCACCTCTGCAATCTGGAAAATCCGTTTAAAATATTTTGGCCTTCTCATGATAAATTGAAACTTCGATAGGGAAAGTCAGGATGTGGAAGGGATAATTGTAGTAGTCACTTTTGTAATCTATGTCCAAGGATCATAGAATTATAGATTTAGACTTGAAAGGTATCTTTGAAGTTATTTAGTTCATATCTTCACTTTACAGGTGAAGAAACTGAAACTCATAAGGTTTAAATGACTGTCTAGATAACACTGCTGGGATTTGAATCCAGGTCTCTAACCTTAACATTCTTTGTACTACTATTTTCTAAATTAATATTTTAGTGTATTAAGAATAATATAAACTTAAAATTCTATATTTTTTAAAACTTACAAAGCCCTTAATTTTAACTACAATTCTTTTTTTTTTCTTTTTAGTGAGGCAATTGGGGTTAAGTGACTTGCCCAGAGTCACACAGCTAGGAAGTGTTATGTGTCTGAGGCCAGATTAGAACTCAGGTCCTCCTGACTCCAGGGCCGATGCTGTATCCACTGCACTATCTAGCTGCCCCTTAACTATAGTTCTGTATGATTTTGTAGTTGAGAAAATTGACTCAAAGAAATCACAGGTCAAATGGCTAATAAACATCAAGGCCAGAACTTAAAATTCAGGTCTCTCAACTCCTATTCCAAAGCTTTTTTCATTATACTGTATTATCTTTGCATTCAAGGACAACTTTAGTACTGTCCAGTCAGGGCCCTGCAAGAAAGTAAATGGAGTCAGCACCCATAGGCATCTTGCATATATTTCCTGGCCTTATGCTTCAACTACTGATATGCTTTTGTATAAGTATTCCTTGAGCATGTGTCTCCTGAATGTGTGCCTTCCCACACCGATGTTCTGATGACCTTTTGGAGAATGTACCCCATGTGTTCATTTAGAGAAGGGGAGTAAATCTTTTCTTGTTTCTTAATTTACTACCCTCTTTGATTTAAACCAATGTGTTTCCTGGATTTGTAAAAGTAAATACATTTTTTGGGGGGCTCATGAACAATGGTTTTGAGTGAATGCTGATCCCCTCAGTGAGGGTTAGTTGCTTGGTAGTCCACATGTGAGAGTGTCCTTGGGTGTGTCATTTTCAAAAGATCTGAGCAACTCAGTGACTTGACACTGTATAATTTTTGAACCATGTCTTTTAATAGTATTTTTCTAGCCTCTTATGCAGCAGCCAAATTTTACTAATTCTTTTACTTTAAACATGATGAAAGTATTTTAAAATGATTCAGTTGACAAATAAAACAAAAGCAAATGTAATTAAAAACTTTGGACTGCAGAGGCTTGGGGCAGATTTACTCTCATGAAGTTAAAAGGAAATGTATGTGTGTCTGTGTGTGTATCTGCTCTCAACAATAAGCTAGATATTTCTGTTAGGACATCTTCCAGAGTTATAGAAACAGAGATTGAAATTTAAATGTACTAAATGGAGATATTTATTATTAATTCCATGTCATTCAAAATCCCATTCCAAAATTATGTGATGAGAGTTTTTACACATTCTCAAAAGTAACTGATTTTGAAGGGGTCTAGGACTTTAGGGGGGCTGCAACCCCAAAATCTAGGTACCCAGCCCTGCCTGAATGAATTCAACTGAAATCTTCTTCAAGCCAGAGGAAAGGTTTATTAGTGATAAATTGCATAGGTCAGGTGACACTCGGGCATGAGAAAAGCTCAGCCTTTGGGGCATGAGAGATTCTCAGCATCTGAATGGGGGCCAGGGTGGATCTTAAATACTAAAGTAACTTTGGGTGGCCAGGGAAGGGGGTGGGGAAAAGGGTCTAGGTAAGGATTCTAATTAGGGAGGTCTGAATGAACAATGGGAATAGCTAATGGGGGGAACAGGAAGTCATTTGTCAAAGGGAGATGAGGGGGGGTCAATAAGAAGCCTGAAACTTTAAGTGTTTTATGGGGCCTGTAATGAAGGGAGCTGGAAGGCATCTTAGTAGGGTCAAAAAGTGTAGGCTAAGGCTTCCAAAGGGAGATGAGGAGCTGGGGTCTGTAGACAAATGGGAGCCAGATTCCCTTTGGGTCAGAGGTTGGGGGGGGAGATCTCTGAGCTCACCCCATCAATTTGACTGGAAAGTTTTCACTTTCTTTTAAGCTTACTACAATACTAACTGCCATCATGGCCCAACCTTCATATTACCCTAGTCAATTCTAGTAAATCACTGAAGATTCTGGTTATCTCAGAATTCTCAGAATTCTAGTTGATTTTTTGGAGCTAGAAGACCACTCAGGGGAAGGACCTGAAGGTTGTCATCAAAGAAAGAATTAGTATTCCTAGGGTACTTAACTCGTGGGGATCCAGAGGGTGAGGCAAATTGACAAAGCCTAATCTTTCCTCTATGAGGAATTTCTTCATAGAAATAAATGCTTAGGGTTACCTTCTAACTCATTTCTCCATCAGTGCTTCGGTTTTTACAACCCAATTTTGATGTAGGCTTCTGACACTGACAGTTTTAGAAAGGCACATGTTTTTTATTCTCTCTCCAAGCTGAACTTTTAAAATCAAATTTACAAAATGTGATTTAGTTTTCAAACGATAACATTAAATTGTTTCTCTGTTGCTGTAATCTATGTGGCCAAAACTTAATGTAGACACCAAAAGCATATGATTCTTGTCTTTTGGTTGATCCCTGGAGGATCAAAAGAAAACAAAAGAAAACAGAAAAACATCAAAGAGTTGACAACTTTAATGAGAAATTAGGGAACAGACTGAACAATGGCTGAAAATGAATAAATTGTGACATGATGCTGTTCACCCCTGAAGAAGGGAGCTTAAAGTATATTGAGAATAGTAGTCTTCCTAGCTCATAGTAATGGAGTTCCTTTATCATAAGAAATTTATTACAAAAAGTATCTGAATTATGGGAAGGGTAACTAGAATAACGAGTCCTTGTGGTATAGTGGATAGAGAGATGGATTGAGAGATCAGAATGACCTGAATTCAAATCCTGCTTCTGACCTATAATGGCTTTGAGACCTGTGGGCAACTCGTCTAACTTTTCAGCCATTCAGGCAATTCTCTAAGGCAATAAGAATAGGGAATTATTGGTCTTTACTGGGGAGGGAATTTCCATGTAGCATTTTACCACACCCGACAATTTGAAATTTTGCACAAAAACCACCCCCTAAAATCTATGGTAGACAAGTATATGCAAAGATTTGAAAGGGTAAAAGATTGCATTTAATAAGTAAACTGAAAGATTTACTCATGCCCTATTCTATTCATTTATCATCAAAGAAAGGTATGATTATAAAAGATAGGGTTGGTCACAAGGCAAGTGGGAGAGATAACCATACAAAAGAAGTCAAGGAAGGCTGTTAGCACATTGGCTGAATACCCTGTGGTGAATTCATCAGCATGAACAAGAGGCATAAAGATCAAGTGGACATGGATGAGTTACAATCTGCATTGTTAGAGAAAATAATCACATTTGTGATTATGTCAAAGGTATAATCGGGATGCATTTGTCATCAAATCCTGGACAACTGATAGCTAGTGTGGTTTAGTGGATAGAGGTCTAGCTTTTCAGTAAGGAAGACTTGGGTTCACCCCCTGCTCTTACCCATGTTAGCTACAATACATCACCTAACCTTGTTTGTATGTAGTCGATCCCATGTTGACTGCCCATTAAATGGTGAGCTCCTCAAGGGCAGGGACTGTCTTTTGCCTTTCTTTACATCCCCATCACTTGGTGCCTAGCACATATGGCATGTGCTTGATAAATGTTTATTGACTGACTGACCATGGAAAGTTTATAGGCACCAATGTTCCATGCAACTTTCTAAGACTGTTAAGTAGGAGGTAAGTTGCTAACCTGTAACTTGTGGAATTTCCAAATCAATTTTTTATACTAATGAAATTACAAAACTTCATACATACCTACACAAACTTACACGCACACAATCCTGGACACTTAACTAACATACCAACATAGAATATGCTATAATGGATTAGATCAATGATACATTCACTCTCACTTTTATTTTAATAGAATACCAAGGAACATTTCATGGGCAAATGTGGTGGTTTTCCTGAGTTCAAATCTAGCTGTGTGACCCTGGGCAAGTCACTTACCCCTGTTTGCGTCAGGTCTCTCATCTGTAAAATGAGCTGGAGAAAGAAATGGTAAACCACTCCAACACCTTTGCCAAGAAAACCCCAAATGGGTAAGTAAGCATTGGACACAACTGAAAAATAACAACAGTGTAAAACGGCACTATCATCTCTCTCCCTCTGATTTGTAGGCCCAAATTGCTATGTCACTTTGTGCAAATCACTTTATGTCTAGTTTTTATTTCTGCATCTGTAAAATGAGAGGGTTCTAGTAGTTATTCACTAGAACTAGAAATACACTTGATCACCATCCTAGTATTTCCTTATGGTATGAATTGTCCAAGATGAACCCATGTCTGAATGTGGGCCATGAAAACTTCATATGGAGATAATGGGGTCATGGATTTAGAGCTGAAGCAAAATGACACGTCCTCTCTGTAGCCAAGGGAAGGACCCCTGTTCCTTTATAGCTTGATTCAAGGTACCTGATTGTATTTAAAAGGGAAATATTTATGCCTTGAGTTGGGATTACTTCCCATAATTCCCTCTATCTCTTGTTTGGTCACAGACTCTTCCCTTATCTATAGAACTGACAGTTACATTTTTTCCATGCTTCCCTAATTTATTTATGATATCACCTTTTATATTTAAATCATTTATTCATTTTGACTTTATCTTTCTTACAATGTAAGATGCTGATTTATGCCTAGTTTCTGAAACTGCTTTCCAGTTTTCCTAGCAATTTTAGTCAAGTGAGGAGTTCTTATGCCTAGAGCTTGGATCTTTGGGTTAATCGAACACTAGATTACTATGGTTGTTTACTACCATGAATCAAGTGCCTAATCTATTCCATTGATCCACCACTCTGTTTCTTAGCCAGTACCAGATTATTTTGATTATACTTTGCAATATAGTTTGAAATCATGGAACTTCTTGGCCACTTTCCTTAACCTTTTTTAATTTTCATTTATTCCCTTGATATTCTGGATCTTTTGTTCTTCCAGAAGAATTTTGTTACTATTTTTCCTGGCTCTATAAAATAATTCTTTGGTAGTTTGCTATGACACTAAATAATTAAATTAGGTAGAAATGTCATTTTTAGTTTATTTGCTTGGTGTACCCATGAACAATGAATATTCCTCCAGCTGTTTAGATCTGATTTTATTTGTCTGAAGTGTTTTGTAACTGTATTCATATAATTCTTGTCAATTTCACCTTTGCAGCATATCTTGAATATACCCCATTCTCTCCTTTGACATTGCTACCACTCTAGGGCAAGCCCTCATCACCTCATCTCTGGACTATTGCAATAGCCTGCTGGAGAGTTCGCCTCTCTCAAACCTCTCTCCATTCTAATCCACACTCCATTCAGCTACTAAAACAAACTCCAGTGGCTCCCTATTGCTTCCAGATACAAATACAAAATCGTCTGTTTGGCATTCAAAAACCCTTTATAACTTAGCCCTCTCCTACCTTTTCTAGCAGTCTTCTTATACCTTACTCCTTGACACGTACAGTGTCTTTGATATATTGAGACTGGCCTCCTGGCTGTTCCACTATCAAGACATTCCGTCTCTTGGCTCAAGGCATTCTCTCCAGCTATCCCCCATGCCTGGAATGTTCTCTCTCCTTTGCTCTGACTACTAAAATCTCTGGCTTCTTTTAAGTCCCAACTAAAATCCTACTTTCTACAGCAACCCTTCTCTAAAGCCTATTAGTTCAAGTGCTTACTCATGTCCTATTTACACTGTATCATAGTTTGCCTTGTTTATATTTCTTTGTGTATGATTTCCCTCATTAGACTGTCAGCTTCTTGAGGGCAGGGGTTGTCTTTTGCCTCCTTTCATATCCCTGCCACTTAGCACAATGCCTAGCACATAGTAGGTGCTTACTGACTGATTGATTGAAACTAGCCAGATTTAAACTAGTCACATTCTTCTAGCCTGTGCCAACCTTCGTTCTCCTTTTCTTTCCAGTGCCTTCAGGAAAGAACACTTCCTCATCTCCTTTTTGGCATACTTCCACTTCCATATGGGCCTGTTGTCCCCAGTTTCAGACATATTCATGTCCTTCAAGATTCTTCATAGGTTCCACCTCCATGAAGACTTTTCCAATTCAAATTTCAGGCAATAGTGATACCAGGCCTTCCTAAACTCTCGTCTTATTTCTTATTCGCACCACAACCACAACACTTGATCATATTTAGCTTAGCATTTTATCATATCCTGGTTTTGTACAATTTTCTACTTGTTTCATTTGAAATGAATGAAATAAAACCATTAAGTGTTTACTATATAGCCAGGTACTATGCCACCTAAGTAGCTAGGGTGCCCTCCTGAGTTCTCTATCATTCCCCAGCAGCCTCTCTACCCTAGAAGATTGCTTCAGTCCGGGAAAGCATACTTCCAAAGTACTGTCCATCACTGGCACCCTTCCCTCTGATTATATGGCTCCTCCCCAACCTCCATTTAAGGAAGCACCCAGGTCAGCCATCTCTTTATTTCTAATGTATTTGACCTGAAGATGCTTCAATCAGCAGATAATGAAATGTATTAAAAAGTAGTAGTAGATTCTAATTATGAAATTTAGCTGCTGAGGGTAAGGGTACAGTCAGCCATTTATGCAAGACAGTGTTTCCTAATGGGTAGGATTAAAAATTAGTAATACAAGTGACCAACTTCTTTCTGTCACAAGGAAAGGATATGACAACCAATGATCCTCCAATGCACAGCTTCAGGCAGTAAAAAATGAATAGCTCAGGGTTTAAAAGAGTTTTGCTATGCCTATGGAATATTCCTATAGTAGCTGCTAGTACCAAATTGGTTTGTACTAGAAATATATGTGGGCAGCCAGGTCACACAATGGATAGAGTGCTTGGCCTGAAGTCAGAAAGACTCATCCTCCTCAGTTCAATAAATATTAACAAATTTCTGTTGAATGAAATAATACTCTGCCTGCTTATTAGGAATTTCCTTCATATGAAGAAGAAAATTTAGGGAGATGTGAAAAAGCAGGGATCTGCCTCCTTGTCCAATTTCACTGTATGTAATTTGGATTAATTTCCTCTTGTTTTTTAGCATATATTAAAATAAGTTCTTTAAAAAAAATTGAAACTCCATCAATGAAATCATTGTTTGTGGAAATCCTGTTTATCAAATTAACATATTGGGGCAGCTAGGTGGCACAGTGGTTAGAACACTGTCCCTGGAGTTAGGAAGGGCTGAGTTCAAATCCAGCCTCAGACACATGTGTGACTTTTGGCAAGTCATTTAACCCCATTGCCTAACTAAATAAAAAATAACAAATTAACATAATAGAACCTTCTCAGCATTGTCTTTCCCGCTATTACATCCCTTAGTATTTTAAGGTTCTACAGTTGTGTCAGTCTGTGCACTCCCTGCACCAACATTAATCTCAACATCTTTGGCTTAGTAGATAGGATTTAGGAATTGCTATGTCCAAAACTTGATTTCCCTGAGGCCATCCTTCTACTCACGAGCCTCTTTGAACATAGCTAAATTGATCTTCTGGACCAGACATGAAGTTTATTACCAGACCTATACTTTTTGCCATCTTGAAATGAAATGAAATGAGATAATATTTGTAAAATGCTTAAGCATATTACCTGGCATATAGTAGGTACTATATAAATTCCTTTTCCTTTTCCTTACCTTTCCCCTTTCAGCTTTGTAGGGTTTGCCAGAGCTTGAGCTATGTTGGTATAGCCTTCAAGAACCCAAGGTTCTGAATCTAAGAACAGACATGATGAAGCCTTTGGAATAGAACCTTGAGGAAAGAATACTTTAGTGGAGACACCAGGAGGCAAACAATAGAAGTTATAGGAATTTATAATATGAGCATTCCCCACAAAAGTCCCCATCGGATGCTGTCATAGTGTAGAGATGAACTTGGGATTCCAAAGACTATTGACAGAGCAAAAAGTGCAGCAGGTTCTACCAAGCTGAAAAAACTCTGAGGATGAGCCCAGTCTTACCATGTATCTATTGTGAGGAGCAGCCCAGTTAAGTTAAGGAAGATTCATCTAGCCGGAGGGATTGTCTTCACTACCAGTTCCCTTGCCTGCATTCATAGAGGGAGTTTCACTACCAGGAATTCCTTCTATCCGAAGTCTTCAGCCTATGATCCAAGGGTCAAATCCAGCCCACTTCCTACAAACTAAGAATGGTTTTTACTTTTAAAAATATAATAAAACTTTATTTAAAAATATAAAATGCATTCTTAGCTTGCAGACTATACAAAAAGAGATAGCAGACTATATTTAGTCCTCTTGCTATAAATTTCTGATTCCCCGTTCTACACCAATGAAATCATAGGTCTAGCATAAGTTATACACATTCATATATACATATGTATATCCATACATATATATACATACACTGATATTTGTATATATGTATATAAGTTTGTATATACATATATTTACATATATATGTATTGTAGCAGTATGAGTATCAGTAGGTTGCATTTTACCATTGAAGAATAATGCAGGAGAATCAGCATAAAGGAGGTCATCAGAAAGATACAGATACAGCTAGGTGGTGTTATGGTTAGAGCACTTGTCCTGGAGTCTGGAAAACCCAAGTTCAAATGAGGCCTTAGACATTTGCTAGCCATTTGACTTTGGGAAAATCACTTAAACTCCTTTTGCCTCAGTTTCCTAAACTGTAAAATGGGAGATAGTAATACTACCTAACTCATGGGATTGTCAAATGAGATAAAAATTGTAAAGCACTTAGCACAGTACTTGGCACCTAATAAGAGCTAGATAAATGTTAGTTAAGATATTGATCACGTATGACTGGACAAAAAGGTAGGCAAAACAAGGGACGACTCTTAGACAGCTTATGTGCTTTATTTGTATCTATGCAATCTCAAGAGGTCTAAGGAGATCACTAAAAACATTGGGTGTCTATGCTTTTCCATCACTCCTTCTGTGCAGGATTGATAGGAGGGCATAGATGAGATCTTTACAGGACAGGAAGGTGTGAATAGGTTGAGATTTGCCACATTTAAGGTAGTACCTCAATGAATGAATTCACAAATCTACTGAAGCATTCAACATTCACATAACCTAGGGGTACAGCTTATTTCATAGGTATAGATACATTTATTTCCTAAAACACAGCAGTTATATCTGATATAGCATGGTTAGCTTAGGAAACAGGTTTAAGTCTTATCTTTAGGCTCAAAAGTATTTCTTGTTGTTAAGTCATTTCATTTGTGCCTGACTCTTTGTGACCCTGTAAGGGGTTTTCTTGACAACTATACCAGAGTGGATCACCATTGCCTTCTTCAGCTCATTTTGCAGGTGTGGAAACTGAGGCAAAGAGTTGAGTGACTTGCCTAGGATCACTCAGCTAGTAAGTGCCTGAAGCCAGATTTGTACTGAGGAGGATGAGTCTTCCTGACTTCAGGCCAAGCACTCTATCCATTGTGTGATCTGGCTGCCCATGTATATTTCTAGTATGAACCAATTTGGTATTAGTAGCTACTATGGGAATATTCCAAAGACATAGCAAAATTGTTTTGAACCCTGAGCTATTCATTTTTTACTGCCTGAAGCTGTGCATTAGAGGATCATTGGTTGTCATATCCCTTCCTTGTGACAGAAAGAAGTTGGTCACTTGTATTACTAATTTTTAATCCCACCCATTAGGAAACACCGTCTTGCATAAATGACTGACTTTGTACCTTTACCCTCAGCAGCTAAATCTCGTAATTAGAATCTACTACTACTTTTTAATACATTTCATTATCTGCTGATTGAAGCATTTTCAGGTCAAATACGTTAGAAAACAGCTAATTATGCTATTCCCATGAGTGAGAAAATCTTTAAATTTAATTAAAAGACCTTAACTCAACTCTTTCACATTTGGGTCTTGTTCCCGCAGGATTTTCTATGGTGTGTCTTAAAATGACAACAAGTAATAGCTGCTACTAATGTGAATCTTCAGCTGCCTTATTTTTTTTTTCAAAATTCATTTTTAGTTGAAGAGTATTTTGATCACTTTAATTCCATTCTCTCTACCATACCTTCTCTGCTTCCTGTTAAAAGCATGGACTAATTGGTAAAGCTTGTTTGTCGGTTTTAAAGTTGTTTACTTTCTATAACTCATTCTAGTAAAGCACCTTAAAACATGGAGAACGGTTTCTCAGCCTTAGTATTCTCTTTGACAGATTAATCAACACAGAGGCAAAGGTGTCAGAAAAAAAGTCATGAAAGTGGAGGAAAAAAATGCTAAGCACAACATCTAAGCTGTAAGGTTCAAGCATACAGTATGTTGTGACTTTTATGGGGCTGAGACAGAGCCACAGAAATATATTTTTCTATTTTCTCTTCTAAATTGGAAAGTGGGAATAGAAGGAACTTTCCTGGCCTAATATTTTCTAGGAAAGCATGACAGTCAAGGTGAATCATAGGCTTTTTCAGTTTGGCCTGTTTCTTTGCCTTCAAACAGTTGTTGAAAACTGGACTGAAGGAAGGAAAGAAATCACAAGATGATAGATTTAGAACTGGAAGGTATCTCAGAAGTCAGCTGGTCCAGCTCTCTTTTCCTTACAGGAGGAAACTGAGCTCTAGTGAGGTTAAATGACTTGTTTAGGGCCCCATAGCCAGTGTGTATCAGAAGCAGGACATCTCAAATATTCTTGACTCCAAGACTGGAAGTCTATTCATTATTATACACATGCTGCTCTTATCACATTCATACACTTACTACTTGTCTATATGTGTATACCCATGCACACACACACACACATATAGTGTGTGTAGAATGCACAGACATGCCTGTACATCATTCACACACACAGTGTGCAGTATATGAACATATGTGTGAACACAGATCTAAGCTTAAAGAGAGATACATTAAGGGTTGTTGTCATTTTTCCTCATTAAAAAACATTATTTCCTTCCTGGGACCTCATATAATACTTTGTAACATCATGTGCTCTTATTCTACGATACACATTCTACAATATGCACAATTCTATATATATGTATACATTTGTACAATGCACACATATATGTACACACCTATGCACAGCTAGTTTGGGGTAGAAGGATGATGATATATAAATGTGTATCTGCATATATGCAGATACACATAGTACACATATACATCTATATATACATTTGGTTAATTTGAGTTGGAGGGACTATAATTCTATATACATTTATGCATACATGTATGTATATATAATATAGACTATTCCATGAGTATCATATAGACCATTCTATTAGTATTATATAGAAATATTCCAGATCAGAAGGAATGATTATTTCTGACTGAGAGATTTGATGAGCTTTGATGGGCCAATAACTGTATTGTTAAAAGTTCACTATCCCAAATCATAATGTAGATTTGGGAGTATACCCAGGCTGCCCAAGGCTAGAGTAAGTGAACAGTAATTAAGTAGTTGAAATTTAAATAGTTATTCATTCATTCAATCAATAAGTAGGCAATGGGGAATCATTGAAAGTTTTGTGCAGCTGGATAAAATTGAGGTTTGGGGAAGATTAATCTGGTGACCATATGCAGTATGGATTAGAAGCGGAGAGAACAGGTAGGAGGCTATTTTGAGAGCCCAAATGTAAGTCTGGTGATATATTATATATAGCTAATAAAGAAGGATGAAGATTCAAAGATGGTTCAAAGTTATTAAGCCTAGATAATTGTGAAAATAATACTTCCATTATCAAAAATAAGGTAATAGGAGAGGGAGAAGAGTTTGGTATGGAGGCAAAGTGGATAGTTCAGTTTGGGACACACTTGATTTGATTTCATGGTAGGTCATCCAGGAAAGCATATTGGACTTAGAGTCAGAGGATATTGGTTTGAATCCAGGTCTTGCTACTTAGTACCCTATGTGACCTTGGATAAATCACTTAATCTCTCTGAACCTCAGTTTTCTCATCTATAAAATGGTGTTGGATCAGATGACAACCTTTGATGTCATTTTGAGCTCTAAATCTATGCTTTTTGAGATGTAGGTAGACCTTTGGTTAGCTACAATTTCAGAGCTGAAACTCAAGTGAGAGGTTGAGTTGGAAATGTAGATTTGAGACTCCGAATATAATAGTAATAATTTGAACTCTAGTAAAAGACCATTTTGCTGAGGGAAATTGTTCATAATTGAGGAGAAGCTGAACGACCGAACCAGTTATGGGGCAGGAAATGAAATGGAGGAGTAGTCAGAAAAGTAGGCGGAAAACAAGAAAAATGTCATGATCATAGACAACAGGTGTGGTCAATTACATCAAATGATGTAGAGGAGTTGATATCTGTCTGAGCCAAGAAAAAAGGCCAGCTGAGGAGAGCCTAGGAGTGCTGATTCCTTAGTGAGCCTGAGTGTAAGGTCAAAAAATGCTGGGATCTGAGAATGGGAGAAAATGTAAGACAGCGGGGGATTGCTGATTAAGAGACTGTTAATGCTAGGTCTGGAATTAGTGGTGAAAACGGCTGATTGGAAGGGATGAAGATGCAGAAGGAACATATCTAGCTGTAAAAGTTGAAAAGAAAGGAGCCTGGGAGAGGTAAGTTTGGAGAAGTTCTCTGGAAAGAATCCAAGGAAGCCGGTGAGTCAGGGTTTAGTTGGCTTTAAGGAAAGCTGTTTTCCTATGAAAACTGAGGAGGAAATTGAGGCCGAGACAAAAGGATCGTATTTTCTCTAGGGATCAAGGGAATTGAGAGAAATAATTTTGGTTTTGGATTGGAAGACAGAAGTAAGAATCAAAGGGTAGAATAATTCAAAAGATTAGCCTGTAGAAGGAACTAGGTAAAACAAAGGTCAAATAAGGAGTGCCATTAAAGAGAATGAAAATGCTCTAAATTTTGTAAAGTTGAATTTAGCAATGTGAGATTATGTTGGCTTATTACTTATTCTGTGCTTAAGGGATGTACTCCATGGAAAATTTCCTTGGTCTGTACTAAAATGGTTTTTGAATTTTGGAAACAACTGCCAGTGTTGTGTAGTAGTATGTTGGGCAGGGCTGTATAGGAGGAAATGTGTGCTGAAAAATGTAAAGGCAATGGACCTCAAGGGGTTTGAAGGGGAAACCCTCTTTATCTCTGCAGGGTGAATGCAGAAAGTTCCCAAGCCATGAGGGGGCAGAGAGTCATAAGAAAAGCCAGTGCATAGCAAAGGTCTGGAAATTAATCAGTGAAATAAGATGGACCATGTAATGAAGATGTGGTCTAGCTCCAGGACCCCTGTAATCATTCAGGGGAATGTTGGGAGAACCTCGAACTGATATGGCTCCAGAGTCATTGCTGGGCTGTCCCAGTAATGAGAGATAGATGCTGGCGGGGAAAATCTTTAGAGACACTGTTCCATTTTTGTGTTTAAAGGATTAGCTTCAGGAAAACCAAACAGATCTCATGGCTATAGGTGTGTCTGTGCAATCAGAGCTAGGATGAGGCCTAATAATAACATCAATCAATCAATCAATCACAAACCATTTTTTAAATGCCTGCTATGTGTCATATACTCTGCTAGGCGATGGAAATATAAAGACAGTGATGAAACAGTCCCTGCTCCCAAGGAATTTGCATTTTCTCAAGGAAAATGATGTGTATATACAAATAATATAATGATAAGTTCAAATGACATAATGAATGTAAAACATTATTATTTTTTTTTTTTGGAGAAGGAGAAGGCACCATCTGCTGAGGGTATCAAGAAAAATCTGAACTGAGATTTGAAGGAAACTAAAAACTCTAGAGGAAGCGTGTGAGGAGGAAATGAATTTCAGGCATGAGGGCCAGCCTGAAGAGGCACAGAAATAGAAAATGGAGTAGCAAGAAGGCAATTTTGGCTGAACTACAGAATGCATGAAAGACAGTAGTATATAATAAGGGATTAAAAGGTTAATTGGAGCCAGATTTTGAAGATTTTAAATTCCCAATAGAGAAATTAATATTTGACTCCAGGGGTGATAGGGACACATTGTAGTTTATTGTATAGGGGAGTGACCTATGCTTTAAGAAAATCACTTTGGCAACTGTTTGAAAGATGGGTTGGAGCAGAAACAGGCATGAAGCAGGGGGATGAGTTAGGAGGCCATTCCAATAGTGAAGAGGAGAAATGATGCTGGTCTGAATTAGGGTGGTGGCTATTTATGTCACTTAGCCGGTATGTTTTAAATGCTTGCTATGTGCCAGACACTGGGTATATAAAGAAAAGAAATAAAAACCAAAACCAAAACTAAATCATCCCTGCTTTCAAGGGGCACTCAGTCTAGTGAGAAAGACAAGATGCTAACAGCTATGTACAAACAAGGTATTTTTGTACCTGACGGGTTGGCCTCAGGAAAATCAAACAGATTTCACGGTGAGTCTGTGGAATCAGAGCTAGGTAGATGCCTAGTAATAACAATACATTAACTGACAAGGATTTATGGAATGCCCCTGGGTACTAGGGATGCAAAGATTATCTATCTCTCTTTCACGTGGCATGATGAAGAATGAAGAATTGAGGATGATGTGTAGGTTGTTAGCCTGGCCAAGTAGGAGTAACTTCAAAGGTATAGGAAAGTTAGAAAGAAGGCGTGGGGAAGGTGAGAAGATAATGAGTTCAATCATGGGTGTGTTGAGTTTAAGATATCTCTGGGACATTCTGTTCAAGTTTACAATAGACCATTGAAAATAACAAGATTGGATGTCAGGAGAGAGGTTAGGGATGCTAGCTAGGTGGCACAGTGAATAATATGCTAGACGTGAAGTCAGGACTCAGTCAAAGTCCTACTTCAGATACTTACTAGCTGTATGACTCCAAGCAAGTTAATTAGCCTCTCTCAGTCTCAGATGAGCTTTCTCATCTGTAAAATGAGGATAGTAATAGCAATGACCTCACAGAGTTATTGTGAGGACAAAATGAGATTTTATTTCTAGCGTCTTTTACAAGCCTTGAAATACTATTTAAATGCTTTTGTTGTTGTCCAGGCATTTCAGTCATGTCTGTCTCTTTGTTACCCCATTTGGGGTTTTCTTGGCAAAGATATTGGAGTGGTTTGCCATTTCCTTCTCCAGCTCATTTTACAGAGGAGGAAACTGAGGCAAACAGGATAAAGTTACTTGCCCAGAATCACACAGCTAGGAAGTGTCTAAGGCCAGATTTGAATTTGGAAGATAAGTCTTCCTGATTCCAAACCTAGTGCTCTATCCACTGTGTCACCTAGCTGCCCTATTTAAATGCCTAGCTATTATTATATAGATTTGAGAAGGAAATTGAATTCATGAGAGCTGATGAATAAAGGGGACAACATGGGAAAGATCTTGTGGAAATAAAGTAGTGACAAGACCTGGAAGTGATTGGGCATGTGGATGAGGAAGGTCTCATTTATACTTTTAAAAATTATTTTATGAATTTTATAAAAATTATATTTATAAACAACAAACATAATATTGTATATTAAACATACTATATTATTTCTATGATATATTAAAATGTTAAATAAATATAACATGTTTAATATTTAAATATAATATAAATATGTTAAATAATAAAAAATAAATAATATAAAACATTTATGAATTTCATAAATAATTAAAATTAAAATATTAAAGGTTTAGAATAACAGTAAATATTTACATAACACTTTAAGGTTTGCAAATTGTGTTTATATGTATATGTGTATGTGTATATGTGCATATATACATATACATATATACACATATACGCAGACACCTTGGTATATATGTATATATATACACTTGTGTGTATGTGTGTGTACACAGGTGCTCTTATTATCCTCCTTTTACAGATGAGGAAACTAAGGCTGATAGAGGTTAAGCAACTTGTCCAGGTTCAAACAGGAGTAAATGTCTGAGGAAGGATTTGAACTCAGGTCTTCCTGATTGAATCCAAGTCTGGTACTCTATTGACAAATATTTTTTCTTACAAAAACCTTATGGGGAAAGTATTGCAAATACTATGATTCCCATTTTACAGATAAGGAAACTGAGGCTCAGAAAAGTTAAGTTACTTATTGAAAGTCATACACTGAGTCAGTAATAGAGTAGGATTTGTGCTCACATTTCCAAGAACTGAGCCCATTTGCTCTTTTCACGTCACCATGCTTCTTTTTTAGGAGGAAAGAGACAGCCTACTATAACAAACTCCAGCATTTCTGAGACTTCTCCCTAGCCAGTGCTGTAGACTCACTGTCTAATCTGGTCTCCATTTTTCCTTGTTCCAATCAGCCCCTTTAGCTTTTATGATTACATCAAAGCCTTATATACATCCCGAAGTTGCTTCAGGGAGATTCTCTTGAAGTCATTCATCAATCCTTCAAAGCTTTTTGGCTTGTCAAAGAAAAGGCCCCTTCAACCTTCTATAAAAAACACTTTAAACCAATAGATCCCTTTAATCAGTCCCACTGTCTTCAAGTTTTTATTTTATTTTATTTTTTTGCCATTCAATCCATCCTCTACTCTGCCTCTGATCAGATCAACCTTTCATTATTTACTCACCCAGCTCAAAGTGCTCTATGTTATCTATAGGATGAAAATCCAAACTTTGAAGCAAGCTACCCTCCTCCCCATTTCTATCCAATCTCATCTTCCATTGCTTCCCCACTAGTTTAGTCTTCTAATCCCCTGAATACAAGATAAGCATTTCCTACTGCAATTCTGTGCACATCTTCCTCTGTACATTTTTCCACAGGCACAAGCTTTTTATCATTTCTCTGCAGAACCAGATCCTACCTGTCCTTTGGCACATAGCACTAGTCCCAACTTTTGCAGCAAATTTCATTTCCCTCTCCTCCAAATACAGGCTCATTGCCTCCAGCATACCTGGGGGACTGGCTCATTCCCAGTTGTGCTTTTTTCATTAACTATTTAATTAACTATTTAATGCAATAAATAATTTAATGTAATTAATATTACATGTCCTGTTCCCTCAGTTAAATCATAAGTTCTAGGAGGGCAGGGGCCATGTCTTCTATTTCTTTTGCATCTCCTCAGTGCCTAGCACTTTCCATATGTGTAGCAATCCACCTTTTCTACTTTTACCTGGGACCTGCCAAACACCACTGAAGTAAGTGGAAAACTATGTTTAAAATTCTTGCTATTTACTATGTACCATAATCTCTTCATTCATCTCTGATACATCTGAGACAGAAGCTATTCTAAACCTTGATTGTTGAGCCCAACTGCCTTTTCTCAATCCTCTTCTTTCATTTTTTTTTTTTTTTTGCTTTTTGCTAGGCAATTGGGGTTAAGTGACTTGCCCAGGGTCACACAGCTAGTGTGTGTTGTGTGTCTGAGACCGGATTTGAACTTAGGTCCTCCTGACTTCAAGGCCGGAGCTCTATCCACTGTGCCACCTAGCTTCCCCAATTCTTTCACTTTTCTATAGACTGTGATGCTATTATCCCCTCTTTATGGTACTCTATCCTTTCTTGACACTATTCTCTAGTGATTTCTCTTATATGGCTCCCTGATTGTTTCTTCCTGCTTTCCACTACTTCATATTATTCTCTTTTTCACAAAATGTGAGTATGTTTCAAAGCTGGCTTCATCTCTCCCTATTCCCTTTTCCTTGGCACTCTTGTCACCTACCTGTGGTTGAGAAATCCACAAATTCAATTCCTTTTTCACAACTACATGTTGGACATCTCCATGAATGCCAGTACCTCATATTAAACATTTCCCTGTATCCTTAGGGCAGCTAAATGGCATAGTGGATAGAGCACCAGGCCTGAAGTCAGGAAGATTCATCTTCCTGAGTTCAAATCTGGCTTCAGACACTTACTAGCTGTTTGATCCTGGGCAAGTCACTTAATCCTGTTTGCCTCACTTTCCTCATCTGTAAAATAAGATGGAGAAGGAAATAACAAACCACTCCAGTATCTTTGCCAAGAAAACTCCAAATATGGTCACAAAGGTTCAGATATGGCTGAAATGGTTGAACAGCAGCAACAAAAACATATCCTGAACTCATTATCTTTCTCCCAATGATGATACTGAAATATACTCTGTCATCCGTTCTCAAAATCTTTGCATTGACTTGGATTCTTTCTCCTTCAATGACATATCAATCCAATAATCAACAAGTATTTGTTAAACACCTACTAAGTGCTAGGCACTGCACTAGGTACAGGGGGATACAAACACAAACACAAAGAATGGAGCAATTCCTACTCACAAGTATCTTACAATAACAAAAAGCACATATAAATAGATACACCATAAATATAAAGTGGATAAATGCAAATAAATGCAAAGTAAATACAACTTTGTTTGGGAGGGAGTCCACTAGCAATTGAGGGAATCAAGAAAAAAGTTTCATGTAGATGGTACTAGAGCTTTGTCTTAAAGGAAGAGTAATGTGCATGGAGTGTGTTCTAGACAGGTAGGATATCCAGTGGAAAGTCAAGGAAATGGGAAATAGAGTCTATTGATTGAGAAAAAGAGATTTTGGCTGGATCAATGAGGCAGGAGGGAGAGAAATATTCAATGGATCTGGAAAGATAAGTTGGGGCCAGTTTGTATGTGGATTTAAGTTAAACAGAGAAGTTTATATTTGGTCTTAGAGGCAATAGGAAACTTTGTTGTTGATTAAGGGAAGCACTTTTTCAGATCTCAGCTTGAGTATAGTTACTTTGACAGCAGTGCATAGCACGAAATGGAGTTGGGGTGTGCAGGCAGATCAATTGGGAGGATGTCACTACAATCTAGGTGAGAAATGATGAGAATCTGAACTAAGGTTGTAGCTGTGTGAGTAGAGAGAAGGGGTCAGGTGCAAACGATTTTGTAAAGGTTGAAATGGCAAAATTTGTCAACTGATTGGATATGTAGGTCAAAGGAAAGTGCCAAGACAAATATAAGGCCCAGGTTGTGAACTTAGAGATTGATGGAAGTCGGTACATTAGATGGAAATAGATAAACTTGGGAGAAGGGAAACTTTGGGGGAAAAGATGAGTTAGACATGTTGAATTTGAGATATCTCTGAAACATATAGTTTCACATTTTCAATTGATAGTGATGTAGGAGTAAAGCTCAAGAACGACATTGGAACTGGAGTTAGATATATAGATCTGAGGGTAATCTCCACATAGATGACAGTTAAAGTAATGGAAACTGAGAAGGTACATATGTGTGTATACACAAGTGCGTGCATGTGTGTGTGTGTGTGTGTGTGTGTGTGTGTGAGAGAGAGAGAGAGAGAGAGAGAGAGAGAGAGAGAGAGAGAGAGAGAGAGGGAGGAGAGAGAGAGAGAGAGAGAAAGAGGAGAGAGATGAGAGCCTAGGCTAGAACCACAGGATCTTGGGGAATACCCACAGTTAGGGGACATGACATGAGTTAGAAGAAGAAACTGAGAATGGACAGTCAGATGGTTTGGAGAACCAGGAGACAATAGTGTGACAAATATCTAGAGATGAGAGAGCTTCTGGGAAAGAGCAGTCAACACTGTAGCAGATAGATCAAGAAGAATGAGGACTGAGAAAAGACCAACAGGTATGGCAATCAAGAGATCATTAGTAACTTTGGAGGGGTGTAGTTTTCTTTTCTTTTTTCTTTGGTCTTTCTTCCTCCAGTCTTTATTGTTTTTAAATATTATTTATTTATTTAAAATATATTTATTTTATATCTTTTTAAATTTTGACTTCTAGATTCTCTTCTTCTCTCCTACCCCTCTAACTTAAAAGGCAAACAATGTATCTAGTATATGTGTGAAATCATGCAAAGCAGACTTCCATATTAGTGATATCACAAAAAAGCAAGAAAAAATAAAGCAAGCAAGAAAATTATACTTCAATTTGCATTCAGAGTTCACCAGTTCTCTTTCCAAAGGTGGAAAGAGAACTTTTTTTTTAAATTATGAGTCCTTTGGTATTGTCTTGAATCATTGCATTGATCAGAGTGGCCAAATTTATTGCAGTTGATGATCATTACCGCATTGCAGTTATTGTGCTTAATGATCTACTGGTACTTCTCACTTCACTTTGCATCAGATCATGTATTGTCTTCCCATATTTTTTTTTCTGAAACTACCCCCTCTTTCATTTCTTATAGTACAACAATACTACTCCATTATAATCATATGCCATAACTTCTTTAGCCATTCCCCAACTGATGAGCATCCTCTCAGTTTCCAATTCTTTGCCACTACAAGAGGAACTGCTATAAATATATTTGTACTTACAGGTCCTTTTCCTTTATCTTTCATCTCTTTGGGGTACAGACCTTGTAGTGGTATTGCTGGGTCAAGGGTATGCATAGTTTTATAGCCTGTTGGACATAGTTTCAGATTGTTCTCCAGAATAGTTGGACCAGTTCACTACTCCTCCAAAAGTTTATTAATATAGTTACCTCATTCCTCATTCCCTCCAGTATTTCTCATTTCTGATAAGTGTGAAGTGATACCTCAGAGTTGTTTTAATTTGTATTTCTCTAATTAATAGTGATTTAGAGCATTTTTTCACATGAGTACAGATAGCTTTGATGTCTTCTTCTGAAAACTGCCTGTTCATATCCTTTGGCCATTTATCAATTGGGAAATAGCTCTTATTTTTATAACTTTGATTCAGTTCTCTATATATTTGAGAAATGAGGTCTTTATCAAAGAAACTTGCTATAAATTTTTTTTGATGTTACTTCATTGTCTTTGATACCTTTTAGCAAAATATAGTTTCTCTGATTATCTCTTTTAATTAGACCTATTTTTGCTTTTGCTTAGTCTGGGATAATGATTGCTACCCTTGCCTTTTTTACTTTAGCTGAAGCATACAAGATTCTGTTCCTTTATTTTAATTCTCTCTCTTTCTGTTTCAAGTGTATCTCTTGTGTACAACATAATTTTTTAAAAAATTTTATCTAATATTTGATTTTCCCTAGTTACATGTAAAAACAATTTTTAACATTTGTTTTTAAAACCTTGAGTTCCAGATTGTCTCCATTTCTCCCCTACCCACCCGTTGTGAAGGCAAGCAATTCAATATAGGCTATACATGTGTAGTCATGCAAAAACGTTTCCATAATAGTCATATTGTGAAAGAAAACATCCACCAGCAAAAACAAATCTCAAGAAAAATAAATTTTAAAAAGCTTGTTTCAACCCGTATTCAGACACCATCAGTTCTTTCTCTGGCTATGGATAGCCTTTTTCATCATAAGTCCTTCAGAGTTGTCTTGGGTCATTGTATTGCTGAGAATAGTCAAGTCATTCGCAGCTGATCATCTTACAATATTGCAGTTACTTTATATACAGTACATATCACTTTGCATCGGTTCATGCAAGTCTCTCCAGGCTTTTCCAAGACCATTCTGCTCATCATTTCCTATAGCACAATAGTATTCCATCACAATCACATATCACAATTTGTTCAGCCATTCTTCAATTAATAGGCATCCCTTCAATTTCCTATTCTTTGCCATGAGAAAAAGAACTGCTATAAATACTTTTGTATATTAAGTCCTTTTCTTTCTTTAAATCCCTTTTAGGATACAGAGCCAGTAGTGGCATTGCTAAGTCAAAGGTAATGCATGGTTTTATAGCCCTTTGGAGCAGTGGATAGAGCACCGGCACTGAAGTCAGGAGGACCTGAGTTCAAATCCAACCTCAGACCAAACACTTGACACTTACTAGCTGTGTGACCCTGGGAAAGTCACTTAACCCCAATTGCCTAAAAAAAAAAGTTATATCAGTTCAAAACTCCACCACCAGTGTATTAATGTCCCATTTTTCCCACAACTCCTTTTGTTATTTCCCTTTTTTTGTCCTGTTAGCCAATCTAATAGGTATGAAGTAGTGCCTCAGAATTATTTTAATTTGCATTTCTCCAATCAATAGTGAGTTAGAACATTTTTTTTTTCATATGGCTATAGATAGGTTTGGCTGCTTCATCTGAAAACTATTCATACATTTTGATCATTTATCAATTAAGGAATGGCTCTTACTTTTAAAAATTTTAACCATTTCTCTATATGTTTGAGAAATGAGGCCTTTATAAGAGAAACTTCTTCAATTTTTTCCCCATATTTAATATTACTAACTGTATTTCCCTCTGTCCTGTTCCCCCCTGTTTATTCTATTTTCTCTCCTTGCTCCCTGTCCTCTTAGAGTTTTGCTTCTGGCTACCCGTTCCCCTAATCTGCCTTGCCAACCTCCCTCTTCTCTTTTCCCTTTCCCCTCCTACTTTCCTGTAGGGTAAGATAGATTTTGATAGCCAGCTGAGTGTGTATGTTATTCTCTCTTTGAGCCATTCTGATGAGAGTAAAGTTCACTCACTCCCTTTACCTTCATCATTTTCCCCTCCACTTTTTTTGCCTCTCTTATGTGAGATAATTTGTCCTATTCTACCCCTCCTTTTTCCTTTCTCCTAGTACATTCCTCTGTCACCCCTTAATTTTACTCTTCTTAGATATCATCCCTTCATAATCAACTCATACTGGTGACCTCTGTCTATATATAATCATTCTATTCCCTAATAACGAGAAAGTTCTTATGAGTTGCAAATATTATCTTCCCATATAAGAATATAAATAGTTTAACTTACTAAGTCCCTTACGATTTCCCTTTCCTATTTGCCTTTTTATACTTCTCTTGAGCCTTGTATTAGAAAATCAAATTTTCTATTTAACTCTGGTCTTTTCATCAAGAATGCTGGAAAGTCCTCTATTTCACTGAATTTCCATTTTTTCCTCTGAAGGATTTTACTCAGTTTTGCTGGCTAGGTGATTTTTGGTTGTAATTCTGGCTTCTTTGCCCTCTGGAACATCATATTCCAAGCCCTCTGATCCTTAATGTAGAAGCTACTAAATCTTGTGTTATCCTGACTGTAGCTCTATGATACTTGAACTTTTCCTTTCTGTCTGCTTACAATATTTTCTCCTTGATCTGGGAAGTCTAGAATTAGGCTATAGTATTACCAGGCATTTGCATTTTGGGATCTCTTTCAGGAGGTGATTGGTGGATTCCATTTTTCCCTCTGGTTCTAGAATCTCAGGGAAGTTTTCCTTGACAATTTCTTGAAAGATGATGTCTAGGCTCTTTTTTGATCATGGCTTTCAGGTGGTCTAATAATTTTAAAATTATATCTCCTGGATCTATTTCCCAAGTCATTTGTTTTTTATTGAGATATTTCACATTGCCTTCTATTTTTTTCGTTCTTTGGTTTTGTTTTATAGTTTCTTGATTTCTCATAAAGTCATCAGCTTCCATTTGCTCAATTTCAATTTCTAAGGAATTATTTTCATTGGTGAGCTTTGGTACCTCCTCTTCCATTTGGCCAATTCTACTTCTAAAGGAGTTATTATCATTTTTTTTGTCTTCACCGAATTTTTGTGTTTCTTTTTTTATTTGGCTAATTCTACTTTCTAAGGCATTCTTTTTCTCATTGACTTCCTGTATCTTTTTTAACCATTTGGCCTAGTCTGTTTTTTAAGGTGTTATTTTCTTCAATATTTTTTGTGTCTCCTTTACCAAGTTTTTGACTTGTTGTTCATGATTTTCTTGCATGACTCTCATTTCATTTCCCAAGTTTTTCTCTACCTCTCTTTTTTGGTCTTCAAAATCCTTTTTGAGCTCTTCTGTGGTGTGAGACCTATTCATATTTTTCTTAGAGGCTTTGGATGTAGGAGCTTTGACTTTGTTATCTTCTTCTGAGTGTGTGTTTGTACCTTCTTGGTCATCAGAGTAACTTTTTATGGTCAGATTTTTTTCTGTTGCTTGCTCATATTCCTAGCCTCTTAGTTGACTTTTTAACTTTGTTAAAGTAGGGCTCAATGTCCCAAGCTTCAGGGATTTTATGTAGCTGTTTTCAGAGATACTTCTAGGGACCTACAAGCTTTCCATTCTTCCAAAGTGGTATAATCTAAGGCAAGGCATTTACTACTCCCCTGGCCTGTGCTCTGGTCTATGAGTGACCACATGCATTCTTTTCTGCCCTGGAACTGTGAGAAGGGTTCTCCCTCCCCCGTGGCTGCAAGCTAAGGTGTGCTAGTGCTCTTTCTCATCCTGGATCTGCCACTCAAGACTGTGACCCAGATATGAGTATGGGCAAAACAACAGAATCCTGCCTCAGTGCCAGCAAAGAAGCCCCTGTGATCTCCTTCTGACCAGTTGTTCAACCACTTTACTGTTTGTGATCTAAGAGTCCGGAAGCATCTGCTGCCACTGCTGATTCAGTCACTCCCAAGGCCTGCTCCTGGTTTGCTGCAGCCAGTGCTGAACTGGGCTCCATTCTCACCCAGATGTGCTGACCTTCCAAGTTGTCTTTGGTGTCTGTGGGCTGCAAGGTATGGAAACTGTCACTGCTGCCTCTGATGCCACTGATTCAGTCACTCCAAGGCCTTCACCTGAATTGCTGAGGCCTGGTCTGCGCTGGTGTGGCCTGCATCCTTTCTCACTCTGGTGCAACAGACTTTTCCTGCCAATCTTCTAAGTTAAGTCTTGGGCTGGAAACTATTTTGCTGTCTTTTTGTGGGTTCTGTTGCTTTAGAATTTGTTTATAGTCATTATTTAAAGGTACTTTGAGGGGTTTAGGAGAGAACTCAGGCAAGTCCCTACCTTTAATCTGCCATCTTGGCTCTGCTTCCAACATATTGTTTCAATCCATTCTGCTATCTGCTTCTGTTTTATGAATTAGCTCATACCATTCACATTCACAATTGTGATTACTAATTATGAATTTCACTTTATCCTATTTTCTTCTGTTTATCCTTCTCTCTGTTTTTATCCTGTCCTTCCTTCAAAAATTGTTTTGCTTCTGACCACTGCCTCCCTTAATCCTCTTCCCTCTATCTTTTATCTTTTTCCCCTTCTATTTTCCTGTTGCATAAAATACATTTCTATATGCAACTGAATGTGTACATATATTCTTCCTTCTTTGAACAAATTCTGATAAGAGTGACAATCAAGAATTATCTGCCCCTCATTTTCCTTTACACTCTAAAAGCTCTGCCTTGAATGTCTCTTTTATGCATGAAAAATTTTCCCATTCTACCTCTCCCTTCCCCCTTCTCCCAGTGCATCCCTCTTTCTCACCCCTTCATTTTTTTCTTTGGAGGTCATCCCAATATAATTGACTCACATTTATGCTCTCTGTCTATTTAGACTACTTTTAACTGCCCTAATAATGATTTTTTAGGAGTTACATATATAATTTTTCCATATAGGAATGTAAGCAGTTTAACTTTGTTGAGTCCCTTATGATTACTCTTCCGTGCTTACTTTTTTTTTTTAACTTCTGTTGAGTTTTCTGTTTAAATGTAAAATTTTATACTCGTTTCTGGTCTTTTCATCAGGAATGATTGAAAGTCCTTTATTTAATTAAATATCTATTTCCCCGCCAAAGGATTATACTCGGTTTTTGTAGGATAGATTGTTCTTGGTATAACCCTAGTTTCTTTACCTTCTTTAATATAGTATTCAAAGCCTTAACATGAAAGCTGCTAAATCTTGTATGATCCTGAATGTGGTTTCATGATATTGTTTCTTTCTGGCAACTTACAATATTTTTCCTTGACCTGGGAGCTTTGAAATTGTGCTATAATATTTCTGGGAGTTTTCATTTTGGGATCTCTTTCAGGAGGTGATTGGTGAATTCTTTCAATTTCTATTTTACCCTATGGATTTAAGATATCAGAACTGTTTTCCTTGATAATTTCTTGAAATATGCTGTCTATGCTCCTTTTTTTTTGATCATAGCTGTCAGGTAGTCTAATAATTCTTAAATGAACTCTCCTCAATCTATTTTCTAGGTCTTTTGCTTTTTTTTTTTTTCAAATGCAGCACAAGTTGGGTAGCTAGGTGGCACAGTGGATAGAGCACCGGCCCTGAAGTCAGGAGGACCTGAGTTCAAATCCGGCCTCAGACCAAACACTTGACACTTGGTAGCTGTGTGACCCTGGGCAAGTCACTTAACCCCAATTGCCTAAAAAATACAAAACAAAACAAAACAAAAAAACACCAACCCCCCCCCCAATGCAGCACAAGAAAGACATAAGCTTTAATAAGAAGACTGTTTAAATCTTTGTAGAGGAAAGAATAAAAGGCATAATACATTTTGCCCTCTAGAAAACAGAAAAAAAAAAAGATCAAGCACTGAATTGTTCCTGCAGCACCTATTAGCAAAGAATGAAGCTTGGCCAATCTGACTGCCAGAGAACTTGGGAGATAGGATCCAGACTCAACCGAAATCCATAAAAATTGAGGAAGCATCTACTAAAAACTACGTGATAATTATATAATGTAAAAAAAATGTCTCTTTCCTCCAGGATCTTATGTCCTCTCAAGGGACAAAAAATAGAACACATCAGTAATACATATGTTCGTATTTTTCTACGTATCCATCTGTAGACATACTTCTATAGATATACATACATACATACATACACATATATGTACATATATGTATGTGTATATATACACATATGTACATATACACATATATGTGCGTATATATAATATATACACACACACATACACACACATATACATATACACACACACACACACACACACACACATATATATATATATATATATATATATATATATATATATATACACACACACACACACACACACACGCACATATTCTGTCTTCCCAAGAGCAGAATTACTTTTCATGGAGAGCCATGTTCCCAATTCTGATTGGGGCAAAAATGTAATGTTGCCCATTTCAACAAATTTGTCGTAGCTCAAAAAATGGAAAAATGCATGTGTGTAGGAGGTGGGAGAAGACTGAAGATGGCTTGCTGATAATTCAGAGTAAATTCAGTATTGCTCACACTTAAGTCTGAATTTTGCTTGTGGAACCAATAGTATTCATGGCCAGTTGAGTCAAATTCAATGGAACATTCATGGCATATAGACAGGCAGAAAATAAGTGAAACTGCCATAAATGAAATTTGTCTTCAACAGATTCTGTTTCCTCTTTTGTTAACAGTTTGTATTTTGACATCTCCCTCCATACATACCCAAATGCCCTTATGCTGCCTCCTTTATTCCCAAAGGTTTTCTACAGTGACAATTTATTAGGATCCAGACTAGAGTGACCTCTCATCATCAGAGTGTAGTTGAGAATCCTAAATACACAAAATGTCTTCAATTGTTGCTGTTTCAAAAGCCAATTACTCTCTGGCTCCCCTTCACAGATAATTTCCAACTTCTTGAGCTGTCATAATCACGCCCAGTCCAGTCCAAACCTTGTGATCTTTTCTCACCTAGAGGTAGGGAGGGAATAATGTCTCTTCAAAGCATTGAACTACGTTTCACAGGGGAGCCATTTAAATATCATATCTGTGAATACCTTGTATGTTTCAGTAAAATGAATGTGTCTTGAGGGCAGAAACTGTTTTGTTTTTGTCTTTTTATCTTCATTGTCAAACATATTTGCAGCTAGGTGTTGCAGTGGATAGAGTGTTAGGCACATTTCTAGAGATGGGAGATCCACAGGTGTTATACATTGTACATGTTTTCAGATGTTTTCAATGTATCCATCAGTTGTGCTAATTTTTTTTTCTTTCTCCAAAAAAGTACTATTTGTCACATAGGATGCATTCTTCTAGTATTGACTGGAGAAGAACTTGGGGTTAGGAAGATTCCTGTAGGGGCCACCAAAATGATGTGGTTTAGGGATTCTGGGGTGCTGGGACCCCAATATCACAATACATGGGTCCAGCCTAAAAGAATTCGACCCAAGCCTTCTTTCAGCCAAAGACAGGGTTTATGAGAACATCCTTCATATTGGGCAGACTATTTAGGAGTCTGAACATTAGTAAACTATTGGCTAGATTATAAGAATCTGACCAGTGGCTAGGTTTTAAGAATCAGAGCCCAGGTCATTTGTTTTTCCAATGAGATATTTCACATTTTCTTCTATTTTTTTTATTCCTTTATTTTATTTTATTGTTTCTTGAAGTCCCATGGAAACATTAGCTTCCACTTGCCCAAATCTAATTTTCAAGAAATTATTTTCTTCAGTGAACTTTTGTGCCTCTTTTTCCATTTGGTCTGTTTGTTTTTCAAGGAGTCCTTTTCTTCAGTGAATTTCTATGTCATTTTTACCACTAGGCACTTCTGTTTTTTAAGGTTTTATTTTCTTCAGTATTTTTTGTGCCCCTTTTAATCAAGTTGTTAATTCTCTTATCATAATTTCATAATCATCACTCTAATTTCTTTACTCAATTTTTCCTTTATCACTTTTATCTCTTTAACTCTTCCAGGAGTTCTTTATTTGCTTGTAGCTATTTTCACATTGTTATCTTCTAAGTTTATGTGTTGGTCTTCCCTGTCAACATGGTAGCTTTTTCTAGTCAAATTTCTTTATATTTTTAGTTGTTGTTGTTCATTTCCCCAACTTATTTCTTCACTTTGAACTTTATATTAAAATTAAGCTCTGCTCATCTAGGAATGGAGAGGCACTGTCTTAAGCTTCAGGCTTTTTCATGCTGCCATTTTCAGAACTAGTTCTTGCAGTCTGCAAGTTTTCAGTGCTTCTAAGATGGTATCCTGGGAAAAGTGTGGTAACTACTCTCCTGGTTTGTGCTCTGGTCTTTATCCAGGAAGGACCCTTGTTCCCCTGCGACTTCAAGCATTCTCACTTCTCTTGTTCCTGGGTGACCAGATTTCCTGCTCTCCTGCAGCCATAAGTGCTAGTGCTCCTGTTGGCCCTGGAACTGTGACCAGGGCCCCTCCTCCCTTGTGTCCAAACACATGCACTCCTTTCCTCCCTGGAACTATAACCTAGAACTGCTTATTGGCAATACAGTTATTATATTCAGTTTTTCACAGTAGGTTATCTAATACAAGTAAAATATCCCTTGCAATCTCTTTCTGATCAGTTTTCTGACCCCCTTTACATATCTGGGCTGAAAGTTCCTGAAGCTGCTGCTGCTGTCACTACCTCCTCCAAGGCCACTGCTAGTGTTCTTGTCACACTCTGGACCTGTGCCTACTCTAGTGTAATAGACTTCTCCTGTGGACTTCCAATGTTGTCTTATGCTGGAAAAATGTCTCCCTCTGACCTTTTGTTGGCTCTGCCTGTTCAAAATTTGATTTGAAGTGTTATTTTATAGTTGTTTGGAGGGGAATATTAGGAGATTTCAGCTGGGTCCCAGCCTGTACTCTGCTATCTTAACTGTCTCCTATCCAGGGTGCTATTTTCAATTGAGTGATGATGTCATATGCCAGTGTGAAAAGAGTTAAGTAGTGTGAAGGGTAGGAAGTGAATGTAGTTATCTTTTACAAGGTATTTAGTTGAGAAATGAAAGAGAGATAGAGGGTAAGGTCTAGTGACTTTTTTTTAAGCTAAAGAAAGACTAGCATATTGGAAGGCAGAAGAGAAGGAACCAGTAAGTAGGGAGAGTTTAAAGATTTGAGTAAGACACGGGATGATTGAATTTTCAATCAGCTATAGAAGACAGGAGGGAAAGGCATCACATGCATATGTAGAAAGGTTGACTGTGACAAAGAGGACTGGCTTTTTGTCAGACTCGGGGTAAAGGAAAGAGGGTTTGAAATGAAGAAAATGGGAGAAGAGGATGGGTCATGTTGAAAGGTCTAAATTTTCTTAGGAAAATAAGAGACAATGTCCTCAGCTGAGATAGAGAGGGTAAGGAGAGATGTGGGAGGCTTAAGAAGGGAAGAGAAGGTTTGGAACAGCTTCTGTGAGGAAATAGAGAATCAATTAAAGAAAAATAAAAAGAATGAGAGCCCATTTGAGATTGGTTAACATGAGTTTGTAATTTACCCAGTCAACATGATTGTGAGATTTTTTTCAACTGAGTTTTACAGTGGTGGAACTAGGAATGGAGGGGGAAGATTGTGGGAATAATTGAGGTTGAAGCTTCACAAGAGATGAGCCATGTTAAGACAAGGGGACAATGGAATTGAGAGTAGAGAACAGTGTAAAGTTGAAGCACATTGTTATTGAGTTGACTATTGGGTTGAGATTGGAGGAGGAAAGTGAGATCAGAGTAGGTGTAATGTCCTGAGAAAATACTGAGAGATTAGAGGTCTAGATGAGGGAGAAAAATAGTTTTAGGAGAAGTAGTTATAGGGAGAGGCCAAATGAGAGGAGTTATAGTTATGTATGTGAATATAGAGGTTTCTAATTAGGGAAGTAGAACATTTGTGGGTAATGGTGAAATGCGGTGTGTGACCATCCACATATGTGGCTGAGTCAGAGTGAAAAAATAAATCATAGGATTTAAGGAAGGTGAGGAATTTAAAGGAATACAAGCACACACACACACACACACACACACACACACACACACACACACACAGAGTTTCCTAAATGTGATTGATTAGCAGTGGTATAAGGAAAGAAACAGCAGAAATCATAGAGTGATAGGAGGTAGAAGATAAATAGTGAAGCTCAGTGTCTGCAAGTGGTATTGAAGAAGGACCTGGGCCAAACCTAGTGTTGAATTTGGCTCATGTCTGCTGGTTACAGCTGTTCTTGCTTCTTCTTATGGTGCGGCAGTAGGGAAGGGGAGTAGCAAATGGTACTGGTGTATTGAATAGTGGTGTCTTTGCTCTCCCCACTCCTAACTCTCCCTCTCCCCACCAAAAAAAAAAAAAGCTTTTCTAGCTTTTAGGGAGATAACCACCACTCTAAATATGAGAAAGAAGGTAGTGAGAAATTAGACCTGCCACCCTTTAGGAGGCCTTCCTAGGTCCCTTAGTGGCCTTGAGGTATAATTTCCTAGGAACCTTGCTTTAAAATAGATCTTAATGGTGCTGGAGAAAGTGGGTTTTATAAAGACACTGAATAGAACAAAGAAACACAGTCTGGCATTGACTGTCACTCTGTGAGGAGACAATATGTCTTTTCCTTCTTTTATTCCTACTTCTTCAGAGATGAATAGCAGTCTAAGAGATCTGCATATAGGAAGCCAGTCTGATTGCTTAACTAAACCACCTTTCATTCTATATTGATGGGATAAAACTGATGACCACACATCTTTTAAAGAAAATAAAGCAAAACTAAATATTCTGTATATACTGATTTTTTTTCCTCCCTCTTACTCTGTTTATTTCCTATCCTAGCACATTTTTGAGAGGAAAATCAAGAAAGCATTTTTGTCCTGTAAGTGTAATTGTATAGTATGTATATATATATATATAATATATATATATATATATATATTATCCTGTAAGTGTAATGTAAGTATAAACTTCTCACCATTTTGTTTTTGCTTTGAAATATCAACTACTACTCCCAAAAGGAGATTCTTTTAGTTCTTAGGGCAAAAGGGTGATATTAAATGGGCTATTGGTTGTTTGCTACTATTTGAGGATGAGTAGAATTCACCAATATTTATTTCTATATCCTTATTTAGCTGCCACTATCTTCCACTCCTTTTAATCTCTGTCACTCTCTTACTTTCCTGGTTTGGGGGCACAGCATCATTTGTCCCTCAGAACACTTTGAACCCTTTGGGGAGATGAAAGCACTAAACTGGGGACTCCAGCAGGTACTCAAGCCATCTCTGGGCCAAAGATCCTATTATCATTGGACTTAGATCTAGATGCCACTTCATCATTAATCCTAAAACTTGAAAAGAAAAGAGAACTTCAATACAAACGGCACATTTTAATAGATTATAAATGCACAGTGCTCAATTTTATGTTCATGTGCCCATATATGCAAAAGAAAAAAAGTCAGAAAAATAAGACAAGTGTGTAAGCAACCCTAAGAAAGCAATCTTTTGAGCTACACAGTGTTTGCAAAGGAAAGAACACTGGCTAGGGAGCAAAAAGATACTTCTCTCAACTACCTGACTATGTGACCTAGGACAAGTCACGTGATCTCTCTCCATCTTAATGTTCTTATTTATAAAATGAGGGAGTTGGGTTTGATAGTCTCTAAGGTCTTTCTGCTTCTAAAATTCAGTGTTTCTATGGCTCAAGGGAGAAATGTTGGCAGTTTTAGATTTTAATTAACTTTATTTTTCATTCATTCATTCATTCATTCATCCATTTATTTACTTATTCATTCATTTATTTATTTATTTAGTTATTTATTTATTTATTTATTTATTACTAATTGCTGTGTGACTCTGCGTATTAATCTTTAGGACTCCAATAATTGATGAAAGATGCCAAAGGTAGCACCAGGAAACATAAGGGTGAGAATTATGCAAGTAAATACAATAGTTTGCTTAATTCTGGCCAGAAAACAGCAGCAACAGCAACAATAACAATATACACACATACACATACCCTGCCAGGGAGTAATCACTACATTCTTTTTATTTTTAGCAACACATTATTAATAAAATATATTTTTCAGTTATTTTCAGTTGTATTTGACTTTTCATGACCCTATTTGGGGTTTTCTTGGTAAAGATATGGCAATAGTTTGCCATTTCCTCTTCCAGCTTATTTACAGATGAGGAAACTGAGTCAGGAAGAGGTTAAGTGACTTGCCCAGGGTCACACACCTAGTAAATATCTGAGGCCAGATTTGAATTCAGAAAGATAAGTCTTCCTGACCCCACGCTTGTCTCTCTATCCACTGTGCTACTTGGCTTGTAACTTGAAAAATTCAAGTTATAAGAGCTATGACAACTTGCACAAAAATACTTTGATTCTCTGGTCTCAGTTTCCTGATCAGTAAAATGAAAGGATTGAACTAGAAAATTTAAAAGGTTTTTTTTCCAGCTCCAAAATTTCACAGGATCATAAAATCATAGATCTTGAGTCAGAAAGGTCCTCAAACTTATGTGAGTTATCATACCCAATCTTTTTGGTTGACCAATATGTCACTGCTGTTAGTAGGAAGTGTTCAGAAAAATTACAGTTTTCATTTAAATTTCAACTATTAATATCTTAATGATCTTCCAGTGGTGATGTTTGTTAATATTTCAGTTATGCCCATCACAAGCAGATTCATTGAGAAATGTGCTGCCACTGTAACATAAGCATTTGTTATTGTTTTTCTTTTTCCGTTAAAAAAAATAGTACCTTTACAGATGACATCTCTACCTATCAAATTTCAGAAAGATTACCAAATGGTTCCTTTTACTGTCCTTTCATTTTAGTCAACTTTGTCAAGGTTCTGCATCTTCCCCTTTCCCGGGGACATTCAATGGTGGAAGACGCAGATCAGTTTTAATGCATATGCTTACCTCCTCGGGAAAAATAACAGAAGGACTGTGATTTTGGCAGCATAAGAGACTCCCAGTGGGTGATTTCCTTCTGCCAATACAGAGAGTTGCCTAAGGCACACAGAAATTAAATGACTTGCCTCTGGGAAGCCAGTACTAGAGGAGGTACCTGAGTCCAGCACTTCCTGACACATTTCCTGTCTGTCTACGTCTCTCTCCTGTTCAGAAGCTTAAGCATCTCTCTATTATTTCTAGGACAAAATACAAACTCCTGTTTCACATTTAAACCCCTTCACAATCTGGCTAGAATATTTCTTTCTCAACTGAGTTTCATCCAGCTCTTCTTCCTTCCCTCATTCTTTGTCACTGGACTCCTTGTTCACCATCTATTTACATTTCATTTTCTCCCCTTTAGGCCTTTACAAAGGCCATCCTTGATTCCTCAAATATGCTTCCTCTTTACCTCTAACAATGTCTGTTTTTGTTGTCGTTCAGTTGTGTCTGACTCCTTGTGACCCCATCTGGGGTTTTCTTGGCAAAGATACTGGAGTGGTTAGCCCTTTCCTTCTCCAGCTCATTTTACAGATGAGAAAATTGAGGCAAACAGGGTTAGATGACTTGTCCAGGTTCACACAGCTACTAAGTGTCTGAGACCAGATATGAACTGAGGAAGATGAGTCTTCCTGACTCCAGGACTGACACGCTATTCATTGCACCACTGAACTGCCCCATTAAAAAAACCCAACATACTCTATAACTATTTTCAGTCCTTTTCTTCTTGAGCAGACACAGAGGTACTGGCAGCTGGTTATTGACTCCTAATTTACTTCTTTATTTCATATAGCCATTATTTATAATAGGCATACACTCCCATAACCCCTTGCCATTCATAGAGATCACAAGTGCTCTGCATATTATTAGATAGTCTTCATGGATTATGGTGGCCAAAAAAATGTCCTCAAAGTTTTGGTGATGAGCCAAGCTCTCCATACTTAGCTAGTCCAGTCCTTGGGAACAGACCCACAGACTGTTGCTGGCTACGTGCTGTAAGCCATTTCAGCTCATTCAGTCTACTAGGACTTTTTTTCTGCTGACTTAGCATCAAAGACCCAGATTCACAATGAGGGAGCTAGGGGGCGTGATGATTAGCTTATTAGCTTATTAGCTGTGGGACCTTGAGAAAATTACTTAATCCCCATTTGCTTCAGGTTCCACAACTGTAAAATCAGGATTAAAAAAAGCAACTACCTCCCAGGGTTAATGTGAGGATTAAATGAGACACTTGTGAAGTGCCTAGCACATAGTAGGCACTGTATAAATGCTATTATTATTATAAGTGCTATAACTAATATTATGTAGGACTTTAGCAAACTCAGTTATTGAAAAATGTGGCAACCAAGCAGGCCTCTGCATGCTCATACAGTGGGCCCCATATGGGAAACCAATTGTATTCACCACCACATGTTATTTGCATGAGGCAAAGTAAGATGGCACAATAAGCATGAAAAAAAGTTTGGAAGGAGTAGATCACATAGGAAAGGGACTAAAAGCAATGGTGTTCACCAGGAAAAGAAAATGGTAGATTCTGGTGTGAATAGGAATACTATATAGCTATCTCTGTAGCATGGTTTTAACAATGTCAGAAAGTTCCCTTGCCTCAAAAACTATCTGTCTTTTGACTTCCCATAATGCCTAGAATTTTACCTGGATTAAAGTAAGGGTTCTTTTTTATTTTTAGGCAATTGGGGTTAAGTGACTTGCCCAGGGTCACACAGCTAGTAAATGTCAAGTATTTGGTCTGAGGATGGATTTGAACTCAGGTCCTCCTGACTTCGGGGCCAGTGTTCTATTCACCGCGCCACCCAGGTGCCCCGCAGTAAGGGTTCTTAACTTGATTTCTGGGTGTCCTTGAACTTGAATGGGAAAAACAATTCATTTACATTTTTATTGCCCTCTAGCTGAAATTTATAATTTTCATGAATATGTGCATGTGTATATATGTATGTATATACTCACACACATGTATATACATATCCCTATACATACATATGCACACATACATATACATGCATTTACATATGTATAATATACACATATACATACACACATCTATATACATATACACATATACACACATATAAGTATATATGTATATGTATATATTTATATATGTGTGTAAATGTATGTATATGTATATATGTATGTGTGTGTGTATGTGTGTGTGTGTGTGTGTGTGTGTGTGTACCTACATAGGCTTCACTAGTATGCCAAAAGAGACCATCACACAAAAAAGATAGTGGGAGGACATTTTATTCTTAAAGCTGACATTAGGTCAGTAGTTGTATGTTTAGAAATTTTAAATTTCTAGGGCTGCATTTTACTCTTGAAGTTTACACTGGTTAGTTAGGTATATCATTAAGAAATGTGGGCTAGTAGAAAAAGCTATGAACCTAGAATCAAGGGAATCAATTCAAATCCAGGCTCCAGTGCATGCTAGTTTTAGGGCCAGGGGCGAATCACTTGACTTCTTATAACAACTTCTTCATCTTTAACAATGAGGATATGATCATGCAATGGGATCCGTTTTGGAAACTTGATTCATTCAGCACCATACAGCATATCTAGAAGGAAACCTGAGTGGAATGATTCTAAAGAGTATGCAAAGAATTTAAGAGTGACAAGTGACTTAACATCTGAGTTTTGTGGAGGGCCAAATAAGATAAGATATGCGAAGCATCATACAAACGTGTTTATTGTCTCTAAAATATTGTGGTTGAATTAGACACTCTCTGAGATTCTTCTCAAGTCTAACAGTTTATCATTCTAAGTCATTCAAGGTGAAGTTTACACCAGAGAGTGGAATTCTGTGTTCTTATCCCGGCAATGCAATGGTGAGAATGGAGCTAATCACTGTAAAGGGGACAGACAGTTTGCTTTCTGGAGACTTATTGGTGCTTCAGGGCATATGCATGGCTGGGTCCTGTTTTTATGAGAGTGGAAGGGAAAAATTAAAAGGGTTTTATGTGTTTGTATGCAGTCCCAGAAAGACTCAAGAGGAGATGTTAGCTACTTTGGGGCACCCACCTGCTTCCTGGGTGGGGGATGAGATGATTAAAGATATATTTGGCAAGCGCTTGGGGTATAGGCATCTTCTTTTGGGAGGGAAGAGTCACGCAAGACTGACAGCTCCTGAGTAGCTTTTTGCAGGTGCACCAGCTGGTTGTATTCTATGGACTATTTATTTACTGATGATCTGAAGATATGGTCACTAGCTTGAGTCTTATGTCTCAGGTGATCTTTCTTTAAAGATTGAGAATGCTAGCTAAGGAGTCTAAAGAACAGTGACAGAAAAGGCTCAGAGGCAGCTTCAGGAGCTCTCAGCCCAGAGATGGTAAGGGGGTCGGTCGGAAAACTGGTCAGAAAGATGGTAGGGGACCCTTTGCTGGCACTGGGTACAGCTGGTACTGATTAAGAAAGAGGGTTGCACTAGGAGAAGGGGAAAGGGAGAGGTAGAATGTGGAAAATTTTCTCAAATGAAAGAAGCACTAATGGGAGTGGTGATGGGTAGTGCTTGAACATCACTCATCAGATTTGGTTCTAAGAGGGAAGAACCTACATATATATGTATGTATGTATGTATGTATGTATGTATGTATGTATGTATACATGTATATGTATGTATGTGCATATAGACACACAGACACATACATATACATACACACATACACATGCATATGTGTATATGTATGATATATATATATATATATATGCATACGCACACACACACATTCTCAGGTATAGAAATCTATCTTACCTAACAGGGAAGAGGAACAGGATAAGAGATATGGGGGGTGACTAAAGGGAAAGAAGATTAGCAGAAGCAGTGGTCAGAAGCAAGACAGACTTTTGATGAGGGACAGTATAAAAAGATAGAGAGAAGGATAAATAGAAGAAAGTAGAATGGAGGTAAATACACAATTAGTAATACTAACTGTGAATGTAAATGGCATGGTTCACTCATAAAACAGAAGCAGACAGCAGAATGGATTAGAAACCAGAATTCGACAATATGTTGCTTGTGAGAGACACGTGTGAAACGGAAAGACATATACACAAAGAGTTAAAATCAGGAGATGGAGCAGAATCTATTGTGCTTCAGTTGAAAGTAAACAAGGCAGGGATAGCAATCATTATCTCAGACAAAGCAAAAGCAAAAATAGACCTAATTAAGAGACATAATCAGGGAAACTACATTTTGATAAAAGGTTCCACAGACAGTAAAGTAATATCAATTTTTTTATAGTGAGTTTCTTTGATAAAGGTCTATTTTCTCAAATATATAAGGAACTGAGTCAAATTTATAAAAATAATAGACATTCCCCAATTGACAAATTGTGAGGGGATATGAATAGGCAGTTTTTAGAAGAAGAAATCAAAGCTATCTATGATCATATGAAAAAATACACTAAATCACTATTGATTGGAGATACGTAAATTAAAAACAACTCTGAGGTACCACCTTACCAATGCTCAAAGGAACTATGATCAAAGGGCTATAAAATTGTGCATACCCTTTGATCCAGCAATGCCATTACTAGTTCTCTGCCCCAAAGAGATCAAAGAAAAGGAAAAGGACACATGAATCAAAAAAAAAATTATAGCAACTCTTTTTGTGGTAGAAAAGTTTTGGAAATTAAGGGGATGACCATCAATTGGGGGATATCTGAACAAGTTGTGGCATATGATTGTGATGGAATATCATTGTGCTATAAAAAATGACAAGTGAGTGGTTTCAGAAAAAAAAAGGGAAGAACTATATGAACTAAGGCAAAATAAAGTGAGTGGAACCAGGAAATAACAACCTGGGAAGACTTATATGAACTCATAGAAAATGAAATGAGCAGAACTAGGAGAATGTTGTACCCAGGAAGTTCCATACATGAGCTCACAAATAATTCATGTATTTATGTAAGAGAGGGAAACAACATAGAATTTAAGGTGTTTGTTAGATGGTGTTGTGTGGTTCACTTGTCACTTGTACAGTTGGGGTGATATCCTAAAAGGCAGCTAAGTGGCATGGTAGATAGAGCACTGGACCCGGAGCCAGGAAGAGGAGAGTTCATATCCATCCTTAGACACTTACTGTGTGATATTTACTTGGGAAAGTCACTTTGCTTCTCTCGAGTATCAGTTTCCCCAGCTCTGAAATGGAGGACAATAATAGCACCTACTTACCAGGTTACTGTGAGGATCAAATGAGATATTTGTAAAGTACATTATAATCCTTAAAACACTATATAAATTTTAGCTGTTTCTACTACTACTACTAAAAAGTTAGTCCTTGCTTTCTATTGGGAAATTTCTTCCTCATTCCTTGTGGCTCTGTTTTAAAGCAGAAACCATTTAAACAGGTTATATACTCTTTTGGAGTCTCTTTTAAATAAAGCAATCCAAGTCAGATGTCAGAATATAATACTTAAAAGAAGGCTATAGTAATTAGTATTTAATTGATAAACTTAAGTATGATACGCAAATGTCAAGTTGCCCATCAGAAAGTGGTGTGTATGGAAGAGAGTGGAACAAATTATTCAAGTAGAAACAAGGAAAATTAATCCTTCCTGTGATACATGAAGACAGGCATATTAGTATACTATAGGTGAAACTGTGAATTGATCCACCTATTCTGGAAATCAGTTTGGAATTTTATTAGTAATGCTTTTAAACTACATGTGCCCTTTGACTCAGAGATCTTACTACTGGCCATACATGTGAGCTATGTCAATGATGTAAAGAAAAGTCCTATACATGACAAAAATGTCAGTCTTTAGTGTAGCAAAATATTGGAAACAAAATGGGTTCCCATAAAATAGGAGATAATAAAATAAAATGCAGCCTATGACTAAAATAGAATACTAACTTACCATAAGAAATGACAGATATGACACATTCAAAGAAACTATGAGAGGACTCTATGGAGTGATGCACAGTAAAGAAAGCAGAGCTAAGGTAACAATATACACAATGACCATAATAATGTAAATGAAAACTGCACTAAAATGCAGTCAAATCATGAGGATATTAAAATGAGCAATTCTGGCTTTAGACAAGTTCCTGTCGGTAGAGAGGTGGGAACAGCAGATGTGGAATGTTGAATGCAATGCATACTGAGACACAGCTGCTGTGTTGGTCGGTTTTACTTTATCTATCATCTATCTATCTATCTATCTATCTATCTATCTATCTATCTATCTATCTATCTATCTATCTATCTATCTTTACAAGAAAGAATTGAATTGAGGTAAGTGGGAATGGGGGAAATGAATGGCTTAAGAACAAAATTCCCCAATAAAACTTAAAAAAAAAAAGGAATTGAAAACAATCCCTTCTGATTTGAACAAGACAGACATATGTGTTAATGCGGAATGATGACTTCCTACCATAGTCTAATAAGCAACAGACATAAAGGTTAAAAGCGTGGTTTTTAGAAGAACAAATGTCTTTTCTGTGGACTGGTTTGAGAAGGATGCAGCTCTGGAAGCAAACCCAGTCAGTTTCCTGGGGTGCCAGTTCCCCTTTAGAGTGGATCCAAGAAAAGACTCACTTGTCACTACTTTCTAGATCACTGATTCTCAATTTTTTTTCAAATCCCAGGACCCCTTTATATTTTTCAAAATTATTAAGAATCCAAAGAGCTTTTGTTTATATGGGCTATGGTATTTACTATATTAGAAATTACAATTGCTTGATTTTAAGATATTTATTAATTCATTGAAATAATAACAAACCAATTGTAAGTTAACTTTTTAAAAATGAAAAATAACTATGTTTTCAAAGCAAAAAAATAGTGAGAAGAGTGGCATTGTTTTGCATATTTCTGCAAATATCTTTAATGTCTGACTTGATAGAAGAGTGCTGGAAGTCTCATATATACCTCTGTAGTCAATCTATTGTGATATGTTGTTTTGGTTCATATATATAAAGAAAATTTGGCCTCACACAGAGGATATAGTTAGAATAGGGATGGATATTTTAATGGGCAAATAAAGTCTCAATATTATTCTGAAGATAGATTTGACCCTGAGACCCCTTGAAACATCAAGGGTCCTCAGATTGTACTTTGATAACTACTGTTATAAAGGACAGGAATAGTGGCAAGAGCTATGATTTTCCTCACTATATTTAACTCTCTCTACCAATGCAAGATAGCACCTTCACTTCAATGTATAGCCTTAGAGAGTTGCCTTGCATACTAAGACGTATGTGAGTTGCCCCAATCACACAGGTAACATGAGGCAAGGCTTGAATCTAGGTTTTTCTGGCTTAGAAGGCCCCACTCTACCATCCTGTTTTCCTCTCTTTCTGTAGCTCCTTCTAAATCCTCTTTCTGCTGCTGCTGCCTGTTAATCTTTATCTTTGGTTCTGGTAGCTACTTCTTTCCCTTTTAACCTAACTGCTTCATTCTCCAGACCACAGGAGTGCGATTTTGAAAGTTTATTTACAAGGGAAAATAGATTACAAATTTAGATATAATACAACAGGGTAAGTTAATTAGAAGTGCATATGAAAGAAAGCTCCCTAGTCACAGACTAGAGGGTACTTCCCTTCTAAGCTCTTTTATCTAGCTACATTTTTCCAGGCTGAGCCTGGCTTGTCTTCATTTTTTCTACGCAGTTAGTCCCTTCCTGGCTTGTAGGGTTTTCTGTTGACAAAGTCCAAAGCCAATTTTGGAATTCACATATTTAGGTGTACTGGATGGATCGCATTCCCTTGTTTTCCATTCTCCAGCCTGCTCTTAGCCAGTTAGTAAGTCTCTTGATGCTCTGCAAGGTCTTGATTTTCCCCCAGCATTACTACGAAATCACTTACTATCTAACTTCTTCTTCCCTTGACCACTGTGGGAAATAGGAATAGACATTTTTCTAATTACCTCAAAAAATTATGTCTGCATTGGACCGCACATTTTACTCTTTTCTTCTGTGCCTTAGGGGGTGCTTTCCACCATTTTCCTATTCCAGATGTCTCAGGAAGCAGTCCTGGGGAATTTGAACGCTTTGCCTATTTGATCTCAGATGGGGCCTGAAGGAAAATGGGATGGGTTTGCAAAACGTATAGACCTATGAGAAGTACAGAAAACTAAAGGAGAGATGTCATATGTTTAAATTCATCCTCATCTAGCCTAGGTGTTGAAGCTGAAAACCTGATTGGATGAGGAAAAGGGGTGATATGATTCCTATTGCTGGGAAACTTCATGAAGCTGGAGGTTGGCAGAAATCATAGTGCAGGGGAGAAATCCGGAGTGGAGTCTCCTGTCTGACACTGTAGTAGACTAAATATCTCTGGCCAAGACAAGGGAATATTGAAGTTTCCTCCCCACAGCCATAACATGGACCTCTGAGGAGCTAGTCTCTTGGAACACCATTAGCTGAGCTGCAGAAAAAGAGAGATGGGTTCTACCTTTTATGTAGCTGTGGAGAGCTGGAGGAGGAGTAGTGACAGACAATGTTAGCTGAGAGTTGAAGGAGAAGCTTCACTGTGAACACCAGCCTGGGGAATAGGTGAAGGGGAATGCTGATGAGGAAAGACTATAGATAGCTCCTATGGGGCTTCAGGAAGCCACTTGAAGAGTAACATTTGAGAAGAGTCTTTTGGAAGATAAACTCAGGACATGACTATAAGTTAACAAGCATTTATCAAGCACTTAGTATTTGCTCTGTCCTGTTCTAAGCTCTAGGGAAACAATTAGGAGCAAAAAGAAAAATATTCTCTCACCTTAAGGAGCTTAATGGAAATAGAAAATGCATAAAAGGCAGCTGATAATGGAGTGGAGGGTTGGCAAAGTCCTGAGAATGAAGCATAGCTGATCCAGATCCTTCCTCAAAATGGAGATTTCAAGAGAAACTCACAGGAAAATGAATGGGTAATTGAAGCCATGTAAGTAGGGGAAAGATGCTCATAGGTGAATGTTATTATTGCCATGAGCTCAGTTATGAGCTGAATTTATTTTCCATTTATTTTCCTTCCCCATTTCCCATATTTCCATTTATTTTCTCATTCTTTGAGCCATATGAACTCTGTGCTTACAAGTGGGAATTTGATGTGAATATACCAGGTGGTGTCAGATAATGAAGTTTCCAGACTTTTGGGTTGGTGGCAATGAGCCAGAGTAGTGAGAAATCCCCCAAAGTGTATCTGTAATCATTGTTCATTTCAGAAACTCTGACATAAGAATTACATCAGAATAATTCAACCTGATCCATAGGTCATTCTTAAAGGTCAGACAAAGACAAGCCCTTACTTTATAAGGTTGTAAGCAAACAGTTAAGAATGTGTCTGACATGGCAGACAAAATTTACAACAGAAGAATGCTTACAAGGTGTCCTAAAGTCCTAAATGAAGATTTTGGAGTCGTAGTTACAGGCCAGAAGGGCTTCTTAACAGAGATACCAATATTTGTATTCAATTGAAAGAAACACTCCTCAAAGGCTTAGAAGAAAATGGGAGTTGGAATAAATAGTAATTGGTAACAGTTAAAAATTAGCAAGTGAGGTATTATACCTGGGTATTTGTTTCCTCTTAGTTCTTGCACTAAAACTTTTAAAATATATGTTCATGAAGAAGTCATTGTGTACTTCTCTTTAAAAGACATCCATATTATGTTCAGATGGGTTTTGAATAAAGTAAGGAAAACAGGAGTATAAAAGAGACAGTATGTGTCAGAGGACAGAGATCAGATCAGATATGAAATGATAAGATTAGAGAGGTTGGTAAAGAAGTATTTCAATAAAAGGTAGCTGCCTTTCAACCATTCTTCTTTCTATTTCCCTAATATGTAGACCACCATCTTTTTAGATTGTTTTTCAGAGCTATTATAATCAATCTGTCTCTTACGATGTTGTAGGCTCATTGTGTATTTAAATTATTTCTCTATTTACAGTTTTCCAGTGACCTGGTCCCCTTGTATATGAGTCTGTGTGTCCTGCTCTGGAGTAGAGGTTTAGACCACAGACTCTGGACATAATTGTCCTATCTTTGCCCTGAAGAGAGTGGGGTCTTCTTTTGAAACCTGGTCTGTCCTGTAAAAATAGATGAGCAAGCTTATTGCCTTATGTCATTAGTGGGGTGATGGCTAACCCATTTGGTTGATAATGTAGCTTGACAGTATAGTGCCTGAATCTTCAATTATTCTAAGGTTGTAACTGATTGAAAGTCTGGGGAACAGGGAAGAAAGAAGAGCCAAACTAGGGCTGTGTTAGAATTAGAAGGTTACAAATAAAACCTAAAAGGGAGAAGCAAGAGAAATTTAGATGATGACCTGAGGATTTATCTTCAAATTGGGAAGCCCACCATGATATCAGGGGTGATGAAGGGGAAGAGGTCTTCTTTAAGCTTGAGTAGTTTACCAGGTCAGTAAACGCTCAGAAAGCTAGAGGGTGGTTAGTACTTTCTTTTGGCATTTGAGTCAACCTGAGACTTTAGGAGGGTGCCAATAGGTTTCATCTAACTGAAGAGGATTCCAGATATCAAACCCATGCATAAGCCTCTAAGACCTTTCTGTCTCAGTCCTGCACTGTGGGTGTCCTTCTCCAACCTCCTTCACCTATTGTAGTTAACTTTTAAGTTACAAAGGTAATTACTGAGATTATGAACTAAATTATATAGACTTGGCTGGAAAGTCTTAATTAAGAACTTGGAGATGGAGAGTAGGGAGAAGTGCATAATTACTTTACTCTCAGAGACTTAGGTCCAGGAAACATTCTGGTACATAAATGACTGAGGCAGAAATATAGGCCAAAATACATTGCGGCATTCCCCCCCCCCCCCAACAGCTAAAGAGAGTTAATTTTATGAGGACAAAGGGTACTCTTTTCTGAAGCATTTATTTGGAAACCTTGAGTCTAAACACTGAGTGGGAAGAGAGGATGGGGAAGGTAAGGAGACATGTTTGTATAATTGTAGAGCTATGTAAGAGAACACCAATATAGCTAGATTTAATTATGCCCTTTAACTCGCCTTATTTCATTCTTGAAGATCGATAGGCTTGTTCTTTTCTTAAGCAACAGTGATTCCTACAATCTAAACATGAATGTAATCATGTGCTGCCATCCCAGTGTTTATAGACACTGTCAAAGACATAGCCCATTATAATTATTTTCTCAATCATTCTCCCAGAGAGAAACACTCCAGGCAACACTAAAACTTAACTTAATCACTAGAAACAATATCAATTCAACAAATGGATCTTATTAGAAGACTATTTTAAAAAAGCTAATTTCTCAATAGTTTCATTTTCTGCTAAATTTCAAATTGTGTTTACATAAAGAACCTGAGCTATTGCCACATTTTCACATGAATGATAAAGGAAATTTTGTCATGAAGATATGCAATTAAAATGGTTTTCAAATGGAGCAAATGTTCGATGGGCTTTTTCTTCCTTCAAAAGAACTGCCCATTAGACTGAAAACACATTGCAAACAAGCAATACAAATTATATTTCATTCAGTTTTTTTTATTTGAGGCAACATTTATATTTATTTATTTTCCATTTATTTATTTATTTGCTTGTTTATTTATTTATTTATTTGTTGCTTTTAGGCAATTGGGGTTAAATGACTTGCCCAGGGTCACACAGCTAGTAAGTGTCAAGTGTTTGGTCTAAGGCCGGATTTGAACTCATGTCCTCCTGACTTCAGGGCTGGTGCTCTATCCACTGTGCCACCTAGCTGCCCCTTGAGACAATATTTTTAAACAATTACAGCAGATGATGGATTAAGTACTACTTAATGTTCTTTTATGCAAGGATTCATCGTGTTTGAGGTGAGGGGATTATAAAATCTATATAGAAAGCGATCTGTTATAGGAAGGAAGATAATGGATTTGTGTCAGTACATTATAGATAGAACCACTTCATTGTAACACCAGCTCTCAAAACATGGTTCCACAGTGTGACCTCAAGGAATTACACAGGCCAATGAAGGGGAAGGAGAACCTTTCTGGCGAGGTTTTTTTTGGAAGTCAGCATGGTATATTGGACAGGTTGCTGGTTTTGGAGTCAGGAGACCTACATTTGAATCCCAACTGTGACACTTCATAATAGTGACCTTTGGCAAGTTGATTTATTTCTCCAGAAGTCTTAATTGCTTGATTTAAAAGATGGGGATGATGAGACACCATATGACTCATAGGGTTTTAGTGTGGCAAGCACTAAAGAAATGTGAGCTATTATTAAATTTAAAAGCAGCTGGTGCAAAAAAAAATGTCAATTTCATAAAGAAAAGGAAGTGGTAATATCTTATATAATGTCACATATGGTTGTCAGAGCTTGATCAGATATCAAGGCCCAATCTGGAGAAGAATGGAGGTGGTAGGGTCACCTGAGGTCTTCAAAAGATAACAGTAAGACATAACTAAACTACTCCTAGTTTCAGAGAAACCTGGAAAAACTTGTATAAACTGATTCAGGGTGAGGCAAACAGACCCATGAAAGTAATTAATACAAAAACAACAACATTGTAAAGACAAAACAACTTTGAGAGATACAAGAACTCTAAATCAAAGCAATGATTAACCACAAATTCATAAGACCAATGATGAAGCATCCTACACCTGATGGAAAGATAATGGGCTCAGGGTGCAGAATGAGACATGTACTTTTGGTCATGGTCAATGTGAAAATTTATTTTGCTTGACTGTGTATGTATCTTTTTTTTTCTGGCTAGGCAATGGGGTTAAGTGACTTGCCCAGGGTCACATAGCTAATAAGTGTTATGTGTGTGAAGCCGGATTTGAACTCAGGTCCGTATGAATCCAGGGCCGGTGCTCTATCCACTGTGCCACCTAGCTGCCCTGGACTATGTAGATATCTTACAAGTGTTTTGTTCCCCCACTCCTCCCACAATGGAAGAAATGGGAGGAAGGAAAAGAAAATGGACTTTTGTTATTTGAAAAAAAAAGTTTTGATTTTTAAATTTGATAAGAAAAAATGACAACTGCAGTAAGCAGGGAACCTGATGTTCACAGAACTGAGAAACCAATAATAAAAAGCCAAGTCCGGGTTTGTAGGTGAGAATGGAATTGAGAGTGAGCTGGAGAGAATGATATGAGGAAGGATCAGATGAAACTAAGATTGGAGTCTCCTTGGCTACCCCAATTCCTTCCTCACAATTTGATGTGTCCATTTTTTAAGAATGGCTTACTTTCCTGCTTCTGATAAGTCTTTGCCGGGCAGCAATTCCCTTAATTAGTCCTTACTTTTACTTGATGGAAAGGAAGCATAAAAAAAGAAGGTGAAAAATTTCTCCAGTTAGTAAACCTCTATAGATTGTTTTCTGCTGCCCTTGGCTAGGACCTGGGTGCCGCAAACCTTCCCAGACAGTTAATTCTTTGAATTTCAGGCTCCTCCTTTGGGATTCGACAATGCCAAATTAAGCATGGGAAAATAAAACACACATTAACATACCCACACATATGTATACACACATAATCAAATTTGACTATTGGAAAGATAATGAACTATCATTCAACATGACCGAAAGAACAACATTTCAGGCATCTTTCTGTGTTCTGGCTCCGACTTCCCATTCTATCCCTATTTTATGTTTCTCTACTTTAGCAGTCATATTTTAGTCACACTAGTTGTTGTTTTCAGTTATGTTTGACTCTTTGTGACCCCATTTGGGGTTTCCTTGGCAAAGATACTGGAGTGGTTTATCATTTCCTTCTCTAGCTCATTTTACAGATGGGGAAATGGAGGCAAACAAAGTTAAGTGACTTGCCCAGAATCACCCAGCTAGTAATATTCTGATGCCAGATTTGACCTCAGGAAGATGAGTCTTTCTGACTCCAGGCTTGGTGCTCTAGTCAAACTAGACTGGTTAGTTTTCCCCTTCCACATATTGGGCAGTCCAGTCTCTAATTCCCTCTCCTTAACCCTCATCTGCTTGCCTGCTCATACCTTGCCTATCAGATCTCCTTACTGGGAGATCTCATTATTCTGTTAAATTGAATGTGCCTGGTACTCACATCTCATAAATACTCTTTGCACTTCTTATTGGACCTATGACTAGAGGGCAGGGCCAAAGGCTGTAGGGCCACTATTTAAAGAGGAGGCTCAGCCCAGTTTTTCTCCCCAATTTCTACCAGCTATACTCCTTTTGGCTTTTCTGGCACTTCCCATCATGCTCTTGGTGCAGAAAATCTTCTCTCTCCTTTTTCTCCCTTTTGTGTGTTGTCTTCTTTCATTAGATTGTAAGCTGCTTGAAGCTTTGTTTCTATTTGTATCCCCACACTTAGCACATAATGCTTAATAATGTTTATTAGCTAGGTGTCACAGTGGATACAGCACCGGACCTGGAGCCAAGAGGATGCCAGTTCAAATCCATCCTCTGATGCTTACTAGCTGTGTGACCCTAGGCAAGTCACTTAACCCTGATTCCTTCCAAAAAAATTAAGCTGGTGTTTAATAAATGTTTATTGATGGATAGAAATCTTACTCATTCTTTAAGACACAGCTCAAATGCCATGTTCTTTCTCATCTTCAAACATAAAACCCCCAGTGCATACCGTTCATTTGGACATTTATTAGCTTTCTAGGTGAACCAAAAGAAGGTTGTAGACATTGTATAGGACACATTGTTAGATAGGCATTGTATAAGGAGATTATGGAAAACAGTCAAAAAGGGCATCTAGACCCACATGGATTATGGTCTGCCTCATGGGAGGGATTACTCTTATTGATGAAATCACAGTTTCATTGGAGTAGGAAATTAAATTAAATTCAAATCAAATTAGATAATAATACAATGCAACTAACATTTATAAGGCATCTACTATGCGCGTAAGTCAGGCCAAATGGCCACAGGTCCTTTGAGTGTATCAGCAAAGTAGATGTTAATGTATCTTCTGATTGATCAAATTGGAAGAAAAGTTTCAGGGGTGGTGGTGATAATATATTTTGATGTAGACAGTTACTTCTTTTGTGTCTCTGCCATGGAGAAAGGAAACAGATTTCTTTTTGGCTGTAGACTGGTGAAAGATTGGGCAGAAGGTATTCTATTCACCTTACCTAGAGTATTGAGACTAGTTAAATAAACTACTTCAGTCTGACTTTCTAGCTCATAAAGCACCTGCTTCCTTTCTCTGTGGCAGAAACACCAGGAACAATTGTCCACATCTCAATGTATAATCACCGTCACCCCTGCAATCCTCCCCCCCCAATCAGATAGAGGTAATTTTTCACTTTACATTTTTAGTTGATTCTCTCCCACCAGTATTTCTTGTAGAGTTGCTGCTTGGATCTAACTTGATTTGTGTTCTCTGACAACCTTTTGCTTCTAAATAGAATGTATATCCCCCCAGTTTTCAGCACAGAGGTTCACACAAATTTGTAGACTTGGGGTATTATCCTAAGAGTATAACTAGTCCTGGAAAGAAAACACCCTTGGGATTGCTAGCAAGGAAACTCCCTTCCTACCAAAGCTTTACAGTCTAACACCCTCATGATGATAATAAAGGGTAAAGAGGAGTTCCATTGCTCCCCCTTACTGTGGCTTTCGTCACTTCCTAATCCTGTAGGTTCATGGACTAAGTGCTCTATCTATTCTCTTCTCCCCAAAAGACTGACATTACCCAGGGAATTTTCCTTTTCTAATAGAAGCCTGAATTTAGAGGTTTTCCAATCTGAGGTGGCCAATTAGGCAAACTCTGAGGCTAATGCTGCTGAAAGAGCCCCCCACCCCATTTCTTACTAGAAAACTGGGCTCCAGGAACATGCTGCCCAGATAATTCCTTCTCCTTTATCTTGGAAGCTAGTGTTCAAGAAACCTTACCACTCTTAACCCATTGTTTTCTTCTCCAAGGCTGCCATTGATGGATCCTGGAATACAGAGGGCTGGCAGGGACCCTGACCCAGTTCAGCTCTAAGTTTTGTTACTTTCTTAGTACTCTCCAGGGGAAAAAAGGCAGAAAGGAAAAGAATCTGCCAACTACTTGTATACTCTGCAATCTAGCTACGATAGCCTCCGTGATGTTTCTTGAACATGACACTTTGTCTCCTAACTCAGGGCATTTCACTGGCTGGCTTCCATGCTCATCTTCTCTGCCTCTTGACTACCCTTCAAGTCTCAGCTAAAATCTCACCATCTGCAGAAAGACTTTCCTTATCCTCTTCCCTCTATTGATTTTATTCAATTTATCCTGCCTGTAGCTAGTTTGTACATAGTCTCTGCTAAGACTGTGAGCTCCTTGAGAGTAGGAACTTTCTTTTACCTGTCTTTGTATCCTCAGCACTTAGCACGGTGCTTAATAAATGTTTATTGACTGACAGACTGACCTATCACTCAGTACAAAGGGGTGGCTTCTCCTGAAACAGGAGGCAGAGCCAACCAATTCACTTACAGAATAGAACTTAGACTCATCTCCTAGCTCATGCCAAGGGACATATCAATGCCCTCCACAGGAGGACATAGCCACAATTCTCAGTTAAAGGCTCACTACTCTGTAACTGCATCAAGCTGATCAGGTAACTCCCCAAACCACCCTCTATGTTTAAAAGTGATCATCCAATCCATACTAAAAAATGATACAACTGCACATTATCAGATGACAACATTGTTGTTTTTCCTCCATTTTTGAAGAGGACCCATAATAATATCGCGAGATGATGTCTTGACTTGCAAGTGATTTGGATTTAAGTGAGGCAGAGTTCCACAAAGTCAGCCTCCCTCTCTCTTCTCGAGTCATTGAAGTCCAGAGGCAAGGTGAAAATCAAGCTGACTGCTGATGAGCTTGAATGCAGTGGATGACTTTGGTGCCTTTGATGTCTCACGAAGCTCTAAGTGCTTCACGACATCTGCTTCAGCTGTCTTCATGGCCATTGGAAGAAATTGTTCTTATCCACTCATTCTGCCAGGGGAAGTCTTCATATGCTTGGAGTAGACATCCCCCTAACTCACCTTCGGGTTTGAGGATCATTAGTTACTCTCACCTGGTTTAGCCCATTTACCAAGACAGTTTTACTGGGGTGTGGCAGCTGTGTGTGCTACAGCTTCTTGGAACCACAGATGAGAATTGGGTGAAGGTGGACCCTAGATTACATAATACAGTTGGAAGGACAGCCCACTGAGTTGTTTCAAGAGCAGCAATTCATCATAATGGAATAATATTGTTTTTGACCTTAGGTTTAACACCAGATATACTCCCCAAGTCTTTCTTTTTTCATAAGTCCTTCCCTATCTTCTATTTTTGTTGTTGTTCTTAAATATACAATCTTGTCTTCGTTAAATTAGGAAACTAACTAGGCATCTAGCCAACTGTTGGACACTGTACCAGTACAGTGTCCTGTACTGTACTGTACTGTACTGGTCTTTAGTCTCTGAAGGTATGCACCGTATATAACCCACAGATCTCTGAGTCCTGTGGGAGGAATTCAGAGACCCATCTAGATACTATCAAGGAATAAAGAGAAACAGTGAGAAGCTTTCTGACCTTTTTGTCATCCAACTCTTTTGTTACCTGGGGCAGTGGATAGAGTGCTGGTCCTAATGTCAGGGTGATAGTCTTTCTGAGTTCAAATATGGCTTAGACACTTACTAGCTATGTGACCATGGGCAAGTCACTTAACCCTGTTTGCCTCAGGTTCCTCATCTGTAAAATGAGCTGGAGAAGGAAATGGCAAACCTAGTATCTTTGGCAAGAAAACCTCAAATGGGGTCACAAAGAGTCAGACATGACTGAACCACAATGACAACAATCCTTCCATGATGCTATCTTTTGAACATTTTCCCTACTTCTCAGCAAAATATCCTTTGCAATAATCAAAACTGTTGTAAATTACCTTTAAACTAGTGCATTCTTCTCTTTGGTTGAATGTCTTTGCTTGGGCTACTTAGTATGCACAGCCCTTCTACACTTATACCCTTTTTTGAATTGTTTTAGGTGATTGTCTCTCCGTAATTAGTTCAGGTTACTATTGACAATACTTGAAAGCTTATCTCCTCCTTCCTTTTTCTTTTTACACCTTCCCAAAGATTTTTGAAAAAGATGGTTGTTTTCAGTTAAGTTTTTTAAATATAATTTACTTTAGCAAGGTGCTCCTCCCTCCTCCTCTTCTTTATCATCATTATCATTATCATTACCACTGATGTTTATACAGTATTTTAAGTTTTGCAAAGAGCTTTACATATGTTATCTCATTTAATCCGTACCACAGCTCTGTGAGTGGGTGCTATTATCATCCCCATTTTACTGATGAGGAAACTGAAACTAACGGAGTTTAAGTGACTTGTCCAAGGTCACACAGCTAGTAAATACCTGAAGCAGGATATTAATTCTGGTTTTACTAACCCCCAATCCAACACCATCCATTGTTCCACCTTGCTGTCTATGCGGCCTAGAAGATAATCAAGCGTGACAGAAAAATCATGGCTACCTCTCCGTTTTTGTCTCATGGCTCAAATGATTTTTGACAATATGGTTAAATATGAACATCCTGGAGCTGGAGAACTTTAGGTCAATTTTTTAAAAATGCAGAATTATGTATGAACATGCATCTTTAATGGTAGGATCATAGATTTGGAGATACAAGGGAATTTTGAGGTCATCTAGTTCAATCTCATTTTTTTCCATTTATTTCATTTTTTAAATTCCCAACTTTTCAAATATCAAATAAAATGTAAATTTCCATTAACATTTTGGAACAGATGGAGAAGATTGTCCATATAACTGTGAATCTCTATCATGAAGAGCTTGCTTTTTTTTTTTAAAAAGTATGGCTTCTCTTTATTTTGCAAATGAAGAAGCTGATGAGGTAGAAAGGAAGATGGAGCAAGCAGGTTGCAGGATGTGAGATATGAGATAAGAGGCAGGATGTGACCAGCCAGAAAAGTGATCAAAGAAGATTATGCCTTGAAACCCCTACCTGTGTACTTTCACAAAGCACTCCATTACCTGACATTCCAGAACAACTCTTCCCTTCCCTTTCCTTTTCTCTTCACTTATCTATATGACAAAAGCACCTCTGGACTACCTGATATTCTAGGCATTCCAGATTCCTGATTGTTCCTCCACCTCTTATTCTGTTTCCCTACCTCCTATCCCATCAAACTATATGGACCAGACACCTAATCCCAATAATGACTCTGCCTTCCTTTGTGGACAGGGGCTGATCTAACTCCCATGGGGAATAGAGCTCACTGGGCTCTGCTTCATGGAGACAGGCCCACTTGGGTGTGTCACCCTAATAAAGGCCTTTTTTCAATTGGAATAACTGAGTGAATTTCTTTCAGGATGCTAGAACCCACATGTCTATACTTCATCCTTTCTAGGTGCACCTCAACATTTTTAGGGTACAACCTGAACCCATCATAAGCCAGCAAGGTTAAATGACTTATCCCAGATCACAAAATAGTAAACGTAGAGGCAGAATTTGAAACTGAGTCATCTGGTTCAAAATTTAGTTTGAACTTATTTCATTGCACCACATGCCTCCAAAAAGTGATGGAAAAATGTGGTAAAATATTAAGCTCAGGCTATTCATTTTAACAGGCAGGCACCACTTGAAGGTGTAAGGCAAAGAGGGTTTTTGTTTTTGTTTTTTTTTCCCCAGGGTTGGAGCTGGGCAAAAGGTGAGGAAATAAGTGCCCTTAATCTCCTCAGGACCCTTCCAAGTCAGCAGCTGCCTCATGCTCCAGCTTGTCATTTAAAATGCAAGACCTTTTTAAAACTTTTATGAGAGTCTTGGGAATTTACAGAGTCCATGCTAGATGCAAGTAGGCAATTGAAGGTATACCGTTACAAAGTCCAGTCTTGTCCATATAGAAATTTCATTGATGTACTTCTTTGGCCTGCATTGTGCTAGTTAGTCATTTAATCCAATAGTTTCCCCAGCCTATGCTCCTTTTTGCTCTGCTACCTGAGAAGTCTCTTCTTACTTTTTTCCCCCTTAATTCTACCCAGCGTCTCCCCTCAACTGAAGCCAGAAACCTACCACTATGATCTCTTAATCATGAAGAAAGGAAAATGCTTTGATCTTACCCTTGAATTCACATTGAACTGCATCACAGACAGCCCCTGGCACCCTGAGTGGTGACATGGTCTTCACTCAAAAAAAAAAGTCTGCTATATTCTTTTCTAGCTTTTCTAGCTAGTCACTTGTTTACTGATCTATTCTTACAAACAATTATCTCTTTCATTGACTGCTTTATGTCCCACTGCTCCATCCTCTTGTCACTAAATTTTCAAGTTTTCTTTTCTCTCCCTTCCACCATCTCATTTGTGACTGAGTTCCAAACCTTCCTTTTCTTCCACTTTTTAGATATAGCTATGCTTTCTAAGCACTGTATTTTCTTCCATTTAAAATACTGGTTCTATTGTAAAACATATTACAAATATCTCTGTTTATATACAAAACACAGGAGGCTAAGATGAGGGAAAAGGAAAACAATAAATGTTAGAGGGGATGAGGGAAAATTGGGACACTAATGCACTGTTGGTGGAGTTGTGAACTGATCCAACCATTCTGGAAAGCAATTTGGAACTATGCCAAAAGGACCATAAAACTGTACATACCCTCTGAGCCAGTAGTACAGCTACTAGGTCTGTATCACAAAGAGATTTTAACAAAAGTAAAAGGACTTATTTGTACAAAAGTATGTATAGCAGCTCTTTTTGTGGTGGTAAAGAATTGGAAATTGAGGGGATGCCTACAACAGGGGAATGGCTAAACATGTTGTGGCATATGATTGTAATGGAATGCTACTGTGCTATAAGAAATTATTAGCAGGATGATTTCAGAAAAACCTGGAAAGACTTACATGAATGATACAAAGTGAAGTGAGCAGAACCAGAAGAACACTGTATGGAGTAACAGCAATATTGTATGATGATCAGCTGTGAATGACTTAGCTCTGGGGTAGGGAACCTTCAGCCTCAAGCCACATGTGGCCCTCTAGGTCCTCAAGTGGCCTTTAACTGAATCCAAACCTCACAGAACAAATCCCCTTAGTAAAAGTATTAGTTCTGTAAAACTTGGATTCTTTCAAAAGGCCACACCCAAGGATCTAGAAGGCCACATGTGGCATGTTTCCACCCCTGACTTAACTATTCTTAGCAATACAGTGATCGAAAACAATTCCAAAGGACTCATATATAAAAAAAAGTGCTATCTACCTCCAGAGAAAGAACTATATGCATGCAGATTCTGAATGCAGGTCAAAGCAAACTATCTTTTACTTTATTTTTCATGGTTTTTTCTTTTTGGTCTGTTTGTCCTTTCACAACATGACTAATATGGAAATATGTTTTGCATGATTGATTGCATGTGTATACCCATTATCAAATTGCTTACTATCACAGGGAAGGATTAGGGGAGGGAGGGAGACAATTTGGAACTCAAAATTAAAAAAAAAATGAATGTTAAATTTTTTTTACATGTAATTGGGAAAAAAATCAAATATTATCAAAAAAAGAAAAGCACATGGGGTTGAGGTCTAGAAAACACACAGCAAAAAATATCTATAATATGTATTTTTTTCAGAGAAGACAGGACAGCTATGGAAAAACTGATTCGTCGCTGGGATTGAAGTTGAATGGAGGAGATTCAAGGTTAAATTGATATGTGCTGGTGATGCTTTGTCCTATTCACTTGACCACCCCCTTGAGACAATACTACCATGCTTTTCATCCAAAGTGGACCTGGAAGTGGTGGCATTTGAGCTGAGTCCTGAAGGAAAACGATGAATGTAAGCTGTGGAAGTGACAGGAGAGAACATTTTAAGTGTGGGAGACAGCTAGCTCAAAGGCACAAAAATAGGAGATATAACTTCTTTTGTAGGGAAGAGCATGGAGGTCAATATATGGACATACCGTAGGCTATGACATGGAAGAGAGTCATGTGTTACAGACCACACAGACCAGAAGAGTTCTGGCTACTACATAAGCATGATGAGGCCTTGTATCCACTGTACCTTTCAGTTAATTGAGTGCCCCTAAAAATTTTACCTCCTATGGAATATAAATTATGAAGTCCTGACTATTTCATTCTCTAACTTTTGCCATGGAGACCCTTGGCAACTATGTGTAGGTTATTCTCCTAAAATTTTCAAAAAAGATGGGAAAGTAGATATGAGGTTTGGCAGTTCCAGACATTCTCTCAATCTTTTAAAAAGGATAATAATAAAGTTTATTATTTTTTCCCCCAAGCCTTTGCTGTCCTCTCCTCTTTCACATACTTCAAGAGTTAACCCCTCAATGCTATCAAAGCTGAATTACTTTGAACACTACCCTTCTGCATGTGCTTAAAAGCTTAATTTAATCCTGTTTTTCACACTTTTCCCTCCAATGCCATTTTTATTTCATCATGCAACACATCGAGACTGTGCTGTCAGAGTCAGATGCACTCCTGTTATAGTCATTGATAATCAGTCAGTCAACAAACATTTATTAAGCCTATACTGTGTACCAGGTTTTGTGAAGACAAAGACAATAATGAAACAATCCCTGCCCTAAGACATCTTGTATTCTACTGGAAGAGATAGTACATATGTGTGTGTGTGTGTGTGTGTGTATGTATATATATGTGCACATATATATATGTGTGTATGTATATATATGTGTATATATGTGTGTGTATGTATATATGTGTGTATATATATGTATGTATATGTGTAATATACACATACATATACATACATACATACATACACACACGTACACACTTCTATATGTTAATTGAAGGTAACTTAGGAGGGGAAAGGGGGAACTAGCAGCTGTGATAAGATGTTTCACATAGAAGGTGGAGCTTGAAGGAAATAAGAAGCAGATAATAAAAAAGACTTTACTATAAAAACCTCCAAAGGTATTTTGTATTTTTCAACTATTTTTTTTTTGCCTTCTTTCTAGTTTCAATCTTAAATGTTCCTGGGGTAACTACCCTTAGCTGGGTCTCCCGCCAAGCCTTCTTTAAACCTGTATCTTAAATGTTAAACTCTACACTTTTCACTATTTTTACGAGGTAATACTATTGTTCATAATCTTCCACCATTTTCCACTACAAGATTTTACAAATGAGTTTATATTTTAAGACAATGTTCCCCTTGGCAGCTGTATCTCTCGCTTGGCAAAGAGATCAAACAGTCAAACACTTAATGGTTTCTAGGTGCTTTTGTTCTTCTCATCATAAAGATTGACTAAATCAATTCCATTTCTGCTTTTTTCCTTTAAATACATTTTATTGATGATTTTGTTCATATACCACAAATATGTATGCATCTGTATATATATATATATATATATGTATATATATGTGTATATATATATATGTATATATATGTGTATACACACACACACACACACACACACACATACACACACACTTGCAGGGGTGTACTTCCCTCTCTCCAGATTTTATCTTCCTTGGCAACAAATAAAAACAATTAAGCAAAAACATCTGATAAAGTGATCACATCTGAAAATTCTTACAACATTTAGCCCTAGTGGTCCCCCACCTCTGAATGAGGCTGTAGTCACATTTTGGTATCAGTTCTCCTAGACTCCCATTAGTTTTTTATTTACTCAGAATTCAGATTGTTTTTAGTGATATTTTAATTCACATCATCTTGGTCACTGCATGTATTGTTCTCTTGGTTTGGCATTTCATTATTCATCAGTTCATACAAATCTTCCCATGTTTCCCTAACTTTCTAACATTCATCATTTTTATTGCACAATAATGTAACATTCACATATCACAGTTTGTTCACAAGTTTTTCAATCTGCAGGCACTCATTTTGTTTCCAGTTCTTTGCTACAACAAAAGGTGCTATTATAATTTGATGTATTAGACCTTTATTTCACTTGGGATATGTCATAGCCCCACCAACAACGTATCAGTGTGTTATCTTCTCATAGCTCTTGTATCATTAAAAGAAAAAAAAAGTTTTATTTTTTCCTTACAAAGCTTTCCAGCTTACTACCATCCTATGAGAGCTCTCTTGTAACAAATTAGAACAAGTGAGCAAAAATAACAAATACGATTTCATCTGAAAGTGTATGCAACATTTTAACACCTATAAGCCTTTCCCTCCCCAACCTATTTTAGAGTGTTTTTTTTAATTAAAAGAAACCTATTTTCTCTCCCTTCCACATTCCTCTCATTGAAAAAAAAAAGAAAAGAAAATGTATGTAACAAATTTGCATAGTTGAAACAAATTCCCTCATTGGCTATATACAAAACATATATATGTATATGTATGTGTATTAGTGTGTGTTTCTCATTTTTCACCACAAATTTATCACCTCTCTGTCAGGAGTTAGTATGTTTCATCATTGGTCCTCTGATATTATGGATGGGCATTTCATTCATTATAGTTTTGACAGTTTTCAAAGTTCTTTATATTTACAATGCTTTTGTTACTATAAAATTGTTCCAGTTCTACTTGTTTCATTCTTCATCAGTTTATTAAAGTCTTCAATATGATACATTTTTATAATATTGGTATTATAGTAAAAATTGTTCCTCTGGTTCTGTTCATTTCACTCTTCATCAGTTCATATAAATATTTCTAAATCTTTTTGAAATCAATTTTCCTCATTTTACACAGGTCGGTAGTATTCTATCACATTCATGTGCTACAATTTATTCAGCCACTGCTCAACTGATGAACATCCCTTATTTTTTTTGCACACAAAAAAGAAATGCTAGATTTTTTTTTATGTAGGTCATTTTCCTATTTCATTGATTCTGAAGATACCTTAGCTCTGGTATTACTTTTTGAGTATAATTTCAATTTGATTTACAAAATTGTTGTATACATTTACAGGTTCACCAATAAAGCATCAATGTCCTTACCCTGCCCCCTACCCCCAGCCTCAGAATCCCTCCAACATTGACCCTTTTTTTTTTTTGGTCATCTTTGCTAACCTGATGGGTGTGAGGTAGAACCTTAGAATTTCCTTAAATTGTATTTCTTTTATTAGTAATATTTGGGGTCACTTTTTTATTTGCTCACAAATAACCTGAGATTCTTCACTTGAGAACTGCCTGTTCATATCCCTAGATCATTTATTAACTGGAGAATAGCTCTTGTTCTTACAAATTTGAATCTGTTCCTTATATTTGGAACTAAGGCTTTTATCATTCTGTAGTCATTTTAAATGGAATTTGTCTTGCTGTCTCTTCCTCCTGGATTTTATTGTATAACATATAAATATAGGTGATTTGTATGGATTTATTTTATATCCTGCAAGTTTGTTGATATTATTAACTGCTTCAATTAATTTTACCTTACTCTTTAGAATTCTTTAAATATATTATCATATCATATGCAAAAGTGGCAATTTTGTTTTTGCTTTAGCTAAACTTATTCCCTCAATTTCTTTTTCTTCTCTAATTATTATAGCCAGTATATCTAATACTATGTCAAATAGAACTGGTAATAATAGATATTCTTATTTCACTTCTGATTTTATTGGAAAAGATTGTAATTTATCTTCATTACAAATAACGGTAGCTCGTGGTTTTAGACATGCACTATTTTTCATTTTAAAGAAAGGCCCTCTGATTCTTTTTTTCTAATGTTTTTAACAGAAATAAATATTGCATTTGATCAAAAATCATTTTCTGCATCTGTCAATATAATCATATGTTTTTTCTTAATTTTGTTATTAATATGGTTAAATTTATAGTATTCCTAATATTAAACAAACCATACATTTCTGCTCTAATTTCAACCTTGTTATAGTGGATAATCTTTGCAATATGTATGTATATATATAAACATCTTTGCTAATACTTAATTCACATTTTTGCATTAATATTAGTTGAATCTTTTAGTTGACTCTTTAGGATTCCTAAAGTATCCCATGACATCATCATCGAAAAAGGGATAATTTTATTCTTCCTTACCTATTCTTATTTTCTAAATTTCTTTTTCTTGCCATTCTGCTATTGCCAACATTTCTAGTACTATGTACAAAAGAGGTGGATGTTTTTGTTTCACCTCTGATTTTATTGGAAAGGATTCTAGTTTATCTCTGTTACATATAATGGTAGCTCTTGGTTTTAGGTATATTCTACTTATCATTTTAAAGAAATGTTCATTTATTCCTGTTTTCTAGTATTTCTAACAGAACGGGATACAGTATTTTGTCAAAAGCTTTTTCCTTCATCTATTTGCATAATAATATTTTTCCTTTGTTATTAATATGGTTAATTAAATTTATTGTTTTCCTCATATTATTCAACCCCCCATTCCTGGTATAATTACAACCTTGTCACAGTGTAAAATCTTTGTGATATATTATTTTAGCCTCTTTGCTGATATTTAATATTTTTGCAACAATGTTCATTATAGATACTGGTCTACAGTTTTCTTTTTCTTTTTGACTCTCCTTAGTCTATGTATAACATATCTGTGTCATGGAAGGTATTTGGTAGAATCCCTTCTTTTGTTTTCTTTGCCTACAGTTTATGTACAGAGCCTTTTTCTCTTTTCTGTCTATACCTCTTCCTTGGTGATCTCTAGCTCCTATTGATTCAGTTATCATTTCCATACAAAGGAATCTGATCTATCCCACCCTAATCTCTCTCCTGAGATCTAGTCATACATCATGAACTGTTTGTCAGACATTTTGAATTAGATGTCTCATAGACATCCCAAATTCCAAATGTCCAGAACAGAAACCATAATCTTACCTCCCCTCTATACCCACCCATCAAACTCAACTCTTTTCCAAATATCCCTGTTAGAGCTGAGGGCAATGCCATTTTTTTAGATTATGAAGGTGTGTAACCTTGGTGTCATCCTCAACTCCTACACTACACACTACATATCTAATAATTTGCTGTATCTTATCTTTTTTTTAATCTAGTATCTCTCTGCTCACACAAGTACCACCTTAGTTCAATCTCTCATAACCTTTCCATTTGACTATTGAGATAGAATTTTAATGGGTCTCTCTGCCTCAAATCTTTCCCTATTCTAATGCATCTTCCATAACCCCTTATAGTGATTTTCCTAAAGTATAGATTTGATTATGTCACCCCCCCCACTCAGTTAATTCCAGTGGTTTCCTATTACATCTAAGATCATATACAAGCATCTCTTTTTTGCTTTTAATATTCTTCACAACATGACTCCTTTGATATCCGACTCATGCACTCTACATGTGGTCTATGGTCTAGCCATACTGGCCTACTTTTTGCTCTACCCAAATGACACTGCATTCATTCATCTTTGTGCCTCTGCCATGGTTGTGTTCCTATCTGAAATGTTCTCCTTTCATCTGTCTAAGAATCCCTGGCTTCCTTTAAGACTCAACTCAAATCTCATCTTTTTCAGGAGACCTCAACTCCTGGAGCCTTCTCCTTCAAAGTTATATTTACCTTGTATATATTAAATACCTGGATATGTACATTTTGGCTTTCCCTGTTAGGATGTAAGCTCTTGGTAGGGAGGGACTATTTTTGCTTTTTTGTTGTATTCTCAGCACTAACTACAGTGACAAATATATGGTAAGTGCTTAATAAATGCTTATACACACACACAAACCTATTATATACATACATACACACACACACACACATATACATACAAATATACAATTATATTATTCTTATTTTCCAGACCTGAGATTTCATAGGCATATGCTGACCCTCCATGGAAATTCCCTTCTCTGATGCAGATCACTAACTAGTATTTAACTTACAGTTTTATAGAATAAGAAAGTAAGTAACTTGTTCATGATCTTAATTAGTATGCATCAGAGATAGCAACTGAATGCAGATCTTCCTGATTCCAAGATTGGACCTCTACCCACTAGGCCAGGATATTTTTACTGTGTATGAATGCATACATGCATGTGCACAATAAAAATGCATACACAATGGTATATCATTTCCTCAACTATAAAATGGAGATAATAATGGAATTTACCTTGTTGAGTCATTATAAAGATCAAATGAACTAATATTTATAAAAAGTGCTTGGCACATTGTAAGCTTTGTATAAATGCATATTTCTCCCCTGGTTCCACATATATGTAGATCTTTGCCTATGTAGTTGAAATATATAATAGAATGAGTCTCTGTGCAGCCTGGTTCTGCTGTGAAAAAAAAGTACATACCTTTTGCCTCTCTCCATCCCTGCCTGCTGAATTTGCCTTTTTTTTATTTGATTGAAAGAATGTTGAAGCCTGAGGTTTAGCAATCAAATCACTTGACTTGTGTACTTGCCACCCACTGATTTCTCCAAAATCCTTTTGTTATGTGATTTTCCTTGGCCTTTAAAAATACTCTAAAATCTAAACTATTTACCAAACAGATTGATCGAAATCTTCTCCACATGCTTTGCAGATGTGTTTGCCATATATTTCTGCATTTTATATAGCTTATGTAGCTTTGTTTTGGAGAATTCATTCCTCATTCCTTCATTTGATTTTCATTAATATGTTTTCCTGGGTTTCCAAACATTTTAACCTTTCTATCCCTCTTCTGTCAGTATGTTCCAGGAAATAATAAGGGAAAAAAAGATAGAAATTATTTTGAGAAGAGAACAATATCCTCTGTTTTTCAGTCCTAAAACATTGATATCACTGAGAATAAATCTTTCCAGAGAATAAATATGTCTTAGTCAAGTGATACTCTTTCTTATAAAAAAACCAACTGTCCTGAGTTCTATATGCTATACAAATAAGAAAGGTTAACTATACCATTTTTATAAAAAAAAAAAGCTGTAATACATGTCTAAAACTGAAATTATCCCATTTTCCAAAAACTGTTCATCTTCCTGACCTGCCTAGTCAAGAGCTTTGGATTGACATTACATTGACATTACAAAGCTCAGTTAAAAGCAAGCACCACAATTTCAGTAATGCAATATCCCTGTGTTTCATTTTAGATGACATGAAGTACAATGAAATGACCATGGATCCTACAATATAATAAAACAATTTTACTTACAATTATGTTAAAAATGATGCAACTTCTACTTATTAATTAAGAATAAATGCTACTCTCCTTCATATCCATTTTAATCATGGTAATGTCAGTGCTAAGTTAGGAAGGCATCCCTGCAGGCCAGGAATAAAATTTCCACTAAACCTCCTTATCTTTAACTCCCTGTAGATCAGACTTTTTATATCTCTAATCCTCTGAACCCACCAAGGTCTAAGGACAGCCTCCTTGCCTCCTTAAAGGGAAATCACTCCAGGAAATATAAAACATATAGTATTCCTATCATGCCAATGGTGCCACCGCTGTTAATGAAGAGATATAGCTTACAGTCCAAGTTGAAGAGGAATTATGAATAATGAGGTCCCTCAAATACCCCATTTTCTGTATGACATTGCGTCAGTTGCATCAAGTCCAAGAACATTGTAAAACCTCCTGTATGAGAGTCAAAATGCTTAAAAATGGTTTGGCCTAGTTATCCACAAAGGAAAATCCAAATATAAGAAGAATGTTAATTTTTCCATACTATGATATGCTGTTATATTGACAACCTACAAAGCTCACCTGTCAGTGTGTATTTGTGTATGCACACATATTTTTATTTTATTACATATATATATATATATATATATATATATGCATACATACATATGTGTGTGTGTGTGTGTGTGTGTGTGTGTGTGTGTGTGTGTGTGTGTGATACAAGGACACCCTCAAGGTCTCTCTGAAGAACTTCGGGATTGATTGTGAGACATGGGAGACACTGGCACAGGCTGGCCCAGCATGGTGTGCCTGCATCAAAGAAGGAGCTGTGCTTTATGAGCAAAACAGAAATGCAGTAGCTCAAAAGAAATGTGGAATGCGCAAATTTAGACCCATCTCCACTCCAAATGTTTACATGGACTATTTGTGCCCAACCTGTGGTAGAATGTTCTTAGCTCATATTGGTCTGATCAGCCATTGTTGGACACACTGTACCTTGACCCCAACATAGTGCTATCATTTTGGTCCTCTTTGAGAATGAAGAATAGTAATCTGTCTATCTATCTATCTATCTATCTATCTATCTATCTATCTATCTATCTGTCTGTCTGTCTGTCTGTCTGTCTGTCTGTCTGTCCGTCCGTCCATCCGTCCATCCGTCCATCCATCCATCCATCCATCTATCTATCTATCTATCTATCTATCTATCTATCTATCTATCTATCTTGAGGAAATAAGCTGTATTCCCAATCTTTGTTCTTCAAAAGTTTAATTACTTTCTGTGTTGTTGTTGTTTGCTTTACACACACATACACACACACACACACACACACACACAAAACCAATTTCTCCAATTAGCTGCTGTTGTTGTTTTTGCAGAGCCTCCATTTTTATTTATTTTTTAAAATTAATTTATTTATTTTGATTTGTCAACAATCACTTCCATAAACTTTTGAGTTCAAAATTTTTCTCCCCCTTCCTCCTCACCACGCACCCCACAATCTGATCTAGGCTCTACATATACATTCCTATTCAACATATTTTCACCTTAGTCATGTTGTAAGGAAGAATTAGAACCAATAGGAGGAAACACCAAAAAGAGGAAACAAAACTCAACAGAAGAAAAAAAATAGCAAATAGTATGCTTCGGTCTGCATTCAAACTCTGCATTCTTTCTTTGGATGTGGATAGTACAACGTTCTCGTGGTTCTGCTCACTTCACTCAGCATCAGACCACACAAGTCTTTCCAGGTTTTTCTTAAGTCAGCCTGTTCATCACTTCTTACAGAGCCTCCATTTTTAAAAGGACACTTATATCAACCATGCTTTCATTCCTCTCCAGGTTGTACTTTTCCACACTTTCTTTACAAGGCTTCAGAACATAAGCTTCTTAAGAGCAGGCAGTAACTTTCTTTTTCTTTGTATTTGTATTGCAAGCTCTTTGTGCATTGCCTGGCACAAAGTAAGCACTTAATAAATACTTGTTGACTATGTAGTATATGTATACATTATATATAGAGAGATATACTTACCTTTATCTATCTTTCTTTCAATATATCTTGGCCAGAAATGGAAAATGGACAGTGATAATAAAAAATACTTTTCACTTCCAGAGAAAGAATTAATGGAGTATGAATGCAGATTAAAGCGTACTTCTTTACTTCCTTTATTTTTCTGGTTTGTTTTTGGTGGGATGGAGGAGTGTGGGTCTGTGGTCTCTTTTGCTACATGGCTAATATGTTTTACATGACTGCATATGTATAATCTTTAGTTCTTGCCTTCTCAAGTTGGGATAGGGGAGGGAGAGAGGAAATTGGGAATTCAAGAATTATAAAAAAAGTTAAGATTTGTTTTTACATGTAATTGGGAGAAAATTAAATAAAAGCAAGAATTTATTTAAGAAAAAAAGGAAAACAGACTGAATTGGGACCAAAATTGAAAGGAAGGAGAGTAGACTGTCCTTTGAGAAATTCTAAAGATCTTTTAATGACTCCAAAGTTCTCCCTCAAAGAAAGTCTCGTTTTAATACCAATAGTTTAGCTATATTGTTGTATACTTCTGAGTCATGCTGTCCTTTAGTCTCTGAAGAATTGAAAATAAATATCTAGGGGACAAAAGAGGAGGCATATTGTAGTTGTAAGCTAGCTCTAATATAGAACAAAGAATTAAGAAGGAGAGTTAGCATTAAAGATGACATCCAACAAATGTATAAATCAAAAAAAGATATGAGTTGGTTGTGTGGAAATTGAGTGGGCTGGCCAATGGTATCCCTGTGTTGGCCTGTGTGTTCCACTGACATGTTATCAATGCGAAGAAAAAAGAGCTGGGTCCTGAAACATCGATGGGCTCCTTATGTCATACTCATGGGAGGACATAGCAAGAGCTGCACAGAATGGTCAGATAAGAGGTGGCTTAGAATCTGCATTAATGGAGGAAATCCATCAATAATATTATAGATCCATTTGAGAATTGAGGTATGCTTATGCTCACATTATTCCTTATGTTGAAAATGTTCTCTTCTCCATCTTTTACCTGCAGAAATACTATTCCCATCAATCAACCAATCATTAAGTGCACCATACTAGACACTGGGGAAGCAAAGACAAAAATGAAACAGTCCCTGAGCTCAAGATGCTTTTAGTTCTTATGAAATCTAGGATTCTCTATGAAGCCTTCCTGATTTCCCCAAGTGTCCAATTCTTACAACATTTTGAGTATTTATTGTATTCTTGCTTATGCTGAGAGGCAGTGTGGTATAGTGCAGAGAGAGCCAGCCAGGAAGACACGAATTCGATTTTACCTTGAGCCCTTCCTGGTTATGTAGAAAGTTGCCTAATCTCTTGATGCTCTAGGCCAGTGATGTCAAACTTAAACAGAAATGGGTGGTGGAGTGGCCACTAAATTGTACATAAAGATCTGTGTGGGTTGTATATTGACTTAGAAAATCACGCATGCATATATATATTTTTTCTTTGTTTTTTATATTTATTTTTTTCTTATTAATATATCACCACATTAAAATCATGTAGGAACTATATTTCAATCAAGTTTGGGCTATAGTTGGGAGTGTAGTGAGCTGCACATGCCAGTCTTGACACCTCTCCTCTAGGCAAGATTTATGGTCTCTAAGACTATAAATCAAAGAAAGGATGACAGCCTGCACTGGTAGAGGACTTTTCCTCACCTGAGAGTTTCTTATATCAAAGAAATTGCAGGCCCTTCTTCTATCCATTGCTTATGTTAGAGTTATTTATCTATATGTCATATTGTCACGACTATATTTTAATGATAATAATAGCTCACCTTTATATAGCACTTTAAGATTTGCAAAATACTTTAAATATACTGTCTCATTTGATCTTCACAACAAGCCTACCAGAGAGGTGCTATTGTTATCTCCTTTTTACAGATATGTAATCTGAGAGAGAGAGATTAAATCATTTTTGCCAAGGTCACATAGCTAGAAAGTATCTTAGGTGGAATTCAAACCCAAGTTATCCTGATTTTCAAGTTCAGTCATTTGTTCACTATACCATATGAGTTTTGTGCAGATAATGAATGAATAAAAGAACAAAAAAAGGTTATTTTTAAAAATCCTTAATATATTCCAAGCACTGTTTTAAGTGCTGAGGATACAGATGTAAATACAAATGAATAGAGATAGAGTGTTTTGTTCATCTCTTTATTCTTGCTCTTTCCCTGACTCTGACCTCAGAACCTATCACAAAAGTGTGAATTCAACAAATATTTATTTCATGAAGTCATGTTTAATAAAAACATTTCAACACTTCAATGGAACTGTGATCTTTTAATTTGGGTGTAGATAGCAACAATGAACTAGGTCCGAAATTAAATTGGAAGGAATGTTAAATAAGTTTCATAAATTGTGTTTGGAAATACAATATTTCTTGTCAGGCTTGGAAAGCTTAACATGTGTTCGTTGACCACTCTCCTTTATTGATTGATTCATTAGTCATCTTTTGCCATAAAATCACAGTGCCTTTTCTTTTCCTCTAAAAGTTTTTAAGTTGCTGGACATGGCTTAGAGTTCATGATAAGAACAAAATGACATGAATACAGCAGCATGTAATCTACAAAGGAAACAAGAGGTGTTAAGGTTGTTTACATTGCCTTTTGTGCTTTATGCATCGGCCTATTTATCAAGGTTCCCAGTGAAATACAACACTGGGGATTTTGATGGAAATGATTCTTCCTCTATTATAATAACTTCCTGATGACAGATTGCTTATTTTTTGAAGAAATAACAAAAATCTAGGAAAATTTTTGTTCCTAGATATTTTAAAGGCATTGACTTTTTTTGTTTAACAATACTCTTGTAGAGATTTTTACCACATGAGGTACTAAGTGCAGACCGTGTTGACTGGAAAGCACTTTGTCTGTGTCTTGAAATGTGGTGTTTAGGAGCCAAACCCTGATTCCTCCCAGTCCCTACTCAATTAGGTGTTTGTATCCATTAATTATAATTTTAATGGCACTCAGAAGAGAACCATTTCCCACAGGCTTCCTTTATGTTCATGCTAAACCTTTGACCAAAGCAAGGAAATTGTTTGAGCTAAATCTCAGAGCTCACATTGATCTCATTTGGTATGCAAGATTATTTTGTTTTTCCAGAGTCTTACTTTTTTTTTTAAACTCAATTCTGAATTCTGGGAGAGCAGCAGTTTAAGAAAATATTCATGAAATTGTGTTTGAAAATGAGGTTTTTAATTAAAATGGGTATTTCTGAAGCCTTTCCTGACAGCATCCATTTCTCTGCAGTGAAACAATAGTTAACATTGGCAGCAACCATTCTCAGAAGCTATCAAGCTGTTTTTAGATCCGCTTCAGCTTTGGGGCAACATCTACATTTGCATAAACAGGTTGAGTGGTCTGTTTAAAAAGGTTCAGTTCAGTCAAATGATCCTTTTTTTCTATCTACAGAGTGTCCTGAGAATCTTAGTGAACTTTTGAACTTTACATGTTGCTGTTGAATTGGTTCGGTCACGTCCAACTCTTCATAGCCCAATTTGGGGATTTTCTTGGCAAAAATACTGGAGTGGTTTGCCATTTCCCCCTCCAGCTCATTTTCCAGATAAGGAAACAGAGGCAAGCAAGGTTAAGTGACCTGCCCCGGGTCACATAGCTGTAAGCATACAAGGTTGGATTTGAACTCAGGTCTGCCTGACTTCCCAGGCTGTGCTCTCAATCCACCGTACCACCTAGCTGCCCAATTTTGAATTATGAAAGCAGAAATCTGCACATAGACTTTTGGGACACTTCGTATTAATCGATTAGTTTATCAACAAGCATTTATTAAGTATTTACTGTGTTCTAGGGATAATGCCAGATACTGGGGACACAAAAATGAAATAGTCCCTATCCTCAAAAAATTACACTCTACTTGCGTATAAATATACGCACAATAAGTACAAGACAGTTTTTGTGGGGAAGATTTAGTAGCTGGGAAGGCCAGGAAAACCCTCATGTGGGAAGTTGCATTTGAGTTGATCTTGAAGGAAATTAAAGATTCTAAGAGGCAGAGGTGAGGAAGGAATGCAGGGACATTTGACTATAGGCTACTCAAAAGGTACAGAGATGGGAGATGGTGTGCGGTATGTGAGGAACCTCAGGAAGTCCAGTTTTGCTGGATTATAGAGACAGTGGAGGAGAATAATATAAATGAAGCTGAAAAGGTAGGTAAAAACCAACTTGTGAAGTTTTAAATACCAAACAGGAATTTAAAAATTTTTATTATTCTTATTTTTTAAATCTCAGAGGCTCTAGAAAGCTATAATAGCTTCTTGAGCAGGGTCAAACCTATGCTGTAGCAATATCACTATGACAACTATGTGAAGGTAGACTGGAAAAGGTGGGGACTTGAGGGAGGAGTGAGCAGTTAGGAGGCTATTGAAATATCTCAGGCAAGAGGTGATGAGGGCCTCAACTAATATAGTGGCCATGTGAGTGTAAGGAAGGGGACTGGCATGATGGATGTTGTGAAGATAGAATAGATAATTCTTGGTGGTTAACTGAATGTTGTTATTGTTTGTCCTTTGTTTTCAAAGAGGACCAGTGACATCACTGGGTAAATTATTACATTTAAGTGAGGCAGATTTGCACAAAATCATCAGCCTCTCTCTCTCTTCCAGTCATCAAAATTCAGTGGCAAGACAAAGTCAAGAGACTGACGATGGCCTGAGATGCAGTGGATGACCTTGGGGTCTTTGATGTTTGACCCAAGCTCTAAGTACTCAACAGTGTCTGCTTCCACCACCTTCATGGACACTGGAACAAATTATTCTCAGGGAAAGGGAGGGGGGTGTTGAAGATAACTTTGTGGTGTTAAATCTGAGTGATTGGAAAGATCATGGTGGTCTTGACAGCAATGGGCAGATTCAGAAGAGAGATCTAGTATTTTTTATTTTGAGGGGAGGAGTAAGACTATGAGTTCTGTCTTGAATATTTCTGTGGGACATCTAGTTTAAAATGTTTAGTGGGTAGTGTTTCATGAATGGAGCTCAGTTGAGATAGCACGCCTGCATGTATATACACACACCTATCAATTTATCCATCTATAGATATACATATACACATGTATATATAGATATACATATATGTATATACATGTGCATGTCTATCACACATATATGTATATACAGGTGCATGTCTGTCTATCTATCTATCCATCTATCTATCTATCTATCTATCTATCTATCTATCTATCTATCTATCCATCCATCCATCCATCCATCCATCCATCCATCCATCCATCTATCTATCTATCTATCTATCTATCTATCTATCTATCTATCTATCTATCCATCTCCATCCATCCATCCATCCATCCATCCATCCATCCATCCATCCATCCATCCATCCATCCATCTATCTATCTATCTATCTATCTATCTATCTATCTATCTAAGTTATCTATAAAGAACTAATTGACTCCATGGAGATGATGAAGTCACCACAAAAGAGAGTATGGAGAGCGTAGAGTGCCTAGGACAAATCCATAAGATATATCCACAGTTAATAGGCATGATGAAACAGTAAAGGAGACTGTGGAGTGGTCAAACAGTTGGGAGAGAAACAAGAGAAGGTAGCATCATGAAAACTCAGAGATGAAAGAGCATGTAGAGCAAAAGGCTACAGCAAACTCTAAAGAGAGGATAAAAAGGATGAAGAGTGAAAAAAGGTCATCAGCTTAGCCAAGTGAGAGATCAATGGTAACTTTGCAATTTCTGTAGTGTGATGAGCTTATAAGCAAGATTACAAGGAGTTGAAAAGTGAATGAGAGGAGCAGACATGGAAGCAATGAGTGTAGACAGCTTTTTCTAGGAATTTGTGTAAGTGAGGAGTAATATTGAAGGACTGGTACATTCAAATGCAACCACATAACTCAGTCAACTGGATCTTTCACTTTTTGGTTGGCTGTTTTGCCACTAACTTTACACCAAGCTTAGGATTTTGTTAGGCTTAGCAAACAGGGTAGAAGAACATTATTATCTTCTATTACTGAAAGTGGTTTATCAATCTTTGTTTAGCCCCAGCTTATGATTTCAGACTAGGTAGATGGCACAGTGGATGAAGTGCTGCTCCTGGAGTCAGGAAGACTCATCTTCATGAGTTCAAATCTGGCCTTAGATACTTACTAGCTGTTTGACCCTGGGCAAGTCACTTAACCCTGTTTGCCTCAGTTCCTCATCTATAGAATGAGCTGGAAAAGAAAATGGCAAACCACTCCAGCATCTTTGCCAAGCAAGCCCTAAATGAAGTCATGGGGATTCAGATATGACTAAAATGACTGACAATGATGACCCTACTCCCCAAAGCTTCCCTTTAAAGCAACATCCATTATATTAAAGTTGAAGGGGCAGCTTGGCATTGTAGATAGAAAGCTGGCCTTGGAGTCAGAAAGACCTGGATGTAAGAGCTGCATCTGACTCATCCAATTGTGCACCCAAGGACAAGTCACTTACCCTCATTAACTTCACTACCACAGGCAATACTCAAGATTATAATTTGCAGATAAGTTGCTGACTTGCATAAGTGGAAGGAGTTTCCACATTGGAATTTACTTAAACCAGTGAAATCACAGGCATAGAACAAAACCAAAAGCTATAATGGTAAAACACATGAAAGTATCTCTTCAGATGAAAATGTCCCAATATATTGGAAAGTGGCTTATCTGTAATATCAGGTGTCCATACCCTTGGCAGCAATAATTATAGAACACACTTACAAAAGAGTACATGCTCGAACAGGAGTCTCACAAAATTCAAATATTAATTAAAAATTTTATTTGCAGACTTAATTTAGCATTTCTGCATCAGGAGAAATTATTTTTCCTTGCTAAGTGTTAAAAACAATTAACAACGAGATGCAGATTTATCAAATTTGTTCTAAGTTTTACTGTTCACACACTGGATCAATAACCCAGGACTTGTTGAGCACAGAAGATGCTGTGAGATGTTGCAAGATGCTTCTGGCTTAGTTTAAGGAAAAACAAAACAAGACTCCAACACCAAGAAGCCACCCCTGTCACCAGGACCTAATCTGCTAACATGTTTCAAGAACTAATTTCTTAAAGTGTCCCCAGAGCTAACCTTCTAAAATAAATTAAATTACTCGATTATATTATCTCTTTACATTTTAAATGCAAGTAGCCCTTTTCCCCATTGCAGAGAGACAAACATTTGCTGGTGAGGGCATTAAAAAAATAAACAAACAACTCACGCTCATGCTTTCATAAGCCACTCGGCTTCCTCCCATTGAGGGGTGTATAAATATGTTGTGTCCACTGTGTGACCTTGTTTGCCTCAGTCTCCTCAACTGTAAAATGGGGATGATAATATCTGCTACTTGTCAGGGTTGCTGTGAAGATTAAATGATTTAATATTCGTAAAGTTCTTAGTGCAGCGGCTGGCACAGAATGGGCATTATATAAATGTTTATTCCATTTCCCTTCCTTTCCCCTACTATGAACAAAGACAGTTAGCCCACATTGACAAATGCTCATTCTCTGGGCACATGATATAGTTTCAAAACATTCCCCCCTTGCTTGACTGTTTGAAACATTTTGAAAGCAGCCCTTCTGAGCAGGAAAGCCAACTGAGCACTAGATGTAAATTAAAAAAAAACAAAACAAAACCTTTCTATATAGCCAGGTTCAAACTAGTCATCTTGGTTCTTCCACCCATAGTCCAGTTATACTTCTTCATTTAAATAGTATTTATTTGAAATCTGTTGGAAGCTCTAGGCTTTACAAGGAAGTTGGTTCAAGGTTAGGAATGTTTAAGATTTACTGTTGTTTTTATTCAGTCATTTCAATTGTGTCTGACACTTTGTGACCCCATTTGGAGTTTTCTTGGCAAAAATGTTGAAGTAGTTTTCCATTTCTTTCTCCAGATAATTTTACAGATGAGAAAACTGAAGCAAATAGGGTTAAGTGACTTGTTCAGGGTCACATATCTGGTAAGCATCTGAGGCTGGATTTGAATTTATGAAGACGAGTCTTCCTGACTCCCAGCCTGGTACTTTATCCACTGACCCACCTAGATGCCCAGTTTTTAATATTATGTTGTTTTAAAATTGTTTTGATAACTGTATTTCAGTATTTTTTGGTGATCTTATGGATTTCACTTGCTGCATTTTAAAGTATTATTCATAAGTTATTCCATGTTCCTAGGCTTCACCAAAGATCACCAAAGTAGTTTGTGACCACAAAAGGTTAACTATCCCTGTTCTAGAGAGGGCTAACCCCAAAAAGCCATAATAGAGAGGCACTTGGTAGCAGCCAAGGGTCTGAAAGTTATGTGAAGATAGGAGTCTGACAAGTTGGATCATTATTTTTTTCCTTTTTCCTTGTCCCTTCATAGCATAATACCCATTAACCATGGGTAATCTCGACTGTGTCTTGAGAACATTGAAATAAATGACGCTAAGGTGTGAATAAGATGTGAATGTGAGACATATTGGCTTAGTGACAAGAAGTCTGGCTTTGGAATCAGAGGATGTGGATTTCTTCTCATACCTTTTTGCCTATTCAGGATGGCAGCCTTGTCATTTTCTCCTCCTCTGTCTTTGAGTTCACTCCAATTCTCCCTCTGCCACTGCACCTAGAATAAGGCAAAATGTAAAATACATAAAATAAGCATTATCCAATAGTTTGAAGACCCACCACTAAACTGCTCTTCTTCAACCCTGCTGTCCTACACCTCCTAGGACCTAGTAAAAGCAAGTGTGGATTGGCTGCATTTGGCATGAAAGCCTCATCTTTGATACCCCTGATGCACTGTCTCCTTTTAGCAATGAGAAGCTCATTTGAACTGCTGGTGGGAATGGAATTATAACCCTACAAACAAGGAAGGAAGGAGAAATACCAGAAATCATTGCTCCTGATATTTCACTCTAAGGGCTCCAGAACATTCCACAAGTTCTCAGACAATTTTAAAGAGATGACTCAATTGGAAGTAGAAATGGAGTGTTGACCTTTCTAACTTTAGCTAGCCACATGCTCAGGTACTTGGGAATGAGATTTTCCCCAACCTAAATACAAGAGTACTGACTACTTACTAGTATCTTGAGATTTAATTATTTATTGAACATTAGCAAGTTAATAACAACTTAAAAACACATTCTCCCTATTCTACATTGACTAATACGAAGCCAGTTGGGGATTGGATGGCTACTGGGGGTCACACTCTTCCCTTTAGAGGTCAGCTTAATGAAGAGCAATGAGTCAAGTTCCAGGGAACCGATTCCACTGACCAATATATGATAGAGAGCATCATGGAATTATAGATTTAAAGCTGGTTGGGGCTATAGAGGACATCTAGTTTAACTTCCTCTGTAGTGTATCCTTTTGTGAAATGCAATTTTTCCTAGCACCCCAGGCAGCTTCCCTCTCTCTAGTGCTCAACATGGGGCTGAATATCTCTGTTCTTTCTAATTGTTTCTGCTCTCCTTCTAAGAGTAAGTTTATGATGGTCTGTATGTAGAAACATGCCCATTTGAAGTGGATAGCCTGACCTATCAGCAGGCAGAACCACCCAGTCCAGCTTAAGACAATATTTTCTCTTCACAATAAGGGTACATCTTTTAAAGCAGGACAGCTCAGCTCCATTGTGAGATACTTCTGTTGTCTTCCCGTCAGCAATTTAATGATATTAATTAAAATGGGAATTGCTTTCTTTCTATGCTTCTGAAAAATGCTTTTTGTAAATTTGGCTTTTAAAATGCATTCACATAAATTGACCCACATCAGTTCCTCAGTGTGGAGAGACCCTGTGGTATTTTGAAAAGAGCCTGGATTTGTAGTGGGAGGATAAGCATTTGAATGAAGTTCTATAGCTTACTTTCTGTCTGTCACCTTAGACAAGTTACTTCATCATGCAGGGCCTCAGTTTCCTCATCTGTAAAAATAAGAAGATTGAAGTATATGAGCTCCAAGATCCTTTTCAGCCTTAACTACTGCCATCTGATCCTAAAATAGACTTGGCTTTCACTGCTATTGTGGGGTTTCTCTGGGCAATGAACTCACTCTGGGATATTCCAAAGAGGTAGCTTTCTAGGTCACTAACAAGTATCAGGGTCATAAAACTATATAATGTTAGAGCTGGGAAGGTTCTTCAGGATTATGTAAATTCAACCCTTTCATTTTGCAAGCATAGAAACTGAGGCATTATGAAGTGATTTATTAAAGATTACATGGTTTCTGAGTGGCTGAGTTGGAAGCAGAACTTAAGACCCATGATCCCTTGCCTAGTTCAATTATCTTTCCATTATACCACATTTCTTCTCCCTTCTCAACTCTTTCTCTTTTCCTAAGGAAGGAGTAATTGCATCTGATCATAAAAACCAGTCTTAACATCTGTATTCCAATTTTGGCTGGTTTCTCTTTCTATATTTTACATGTTACTTCATCTGAGTGGAGGAGAACAGTGAGTATTGGTTTTCTTTCTTTTCTTTTACAAAATCCCAGACACACATCACTAATCACCATTCATATATACACCTATATATTATGTATATTTGAGTTTAATTTAATTGATTTCTTTGGTTGCATTTTGTTCTCAAATTCTTCTTGCTCAGCACTTCACCTATTTACTTTTCCCAATCTCATTCCTTTTTACTGCTCTTTACTTCAGTGCATTATTTACCCTTTTTCAATCTTATTACTGCTGTTTTCCTTTCTCAGGGAATTTGCTACGAGTGGCCCCTAGGTTCACTGTTTAACAATCTCCTTATTTAAAGTACCTTCCCCCTCATCTCTATGCAGGGTTATTAGAAGCAAACCCTAGGGATAACAAAACCTTCTTTTTGTTTCTATAATTTTTCTGCCTTTATTATTAAATGGGATATTTTTGTGTTAAAAGGGTATTTTGTATTTTCATTCAGTTGAAAAGATGGGGACTGAAGGGAGACATCAATCACCAGTCACTTTTCATTTTCAGACATTAATAACAAATTTATATAGTGGTGTTTTAAGATTTATAAAACATTTTCCTATCAATCCCATGAAGTACACAGTGTAAGGGGAGTGGGGGCTGCAAAATTATGTCTTTGGTGTGGTTCTTGGGAACCTCTACCTCTATCACCAAGTTCCAACCCCTTATCCTGGAGGATTAGAGAAGCAGTGCCAGGTAATTTTGTTAATGCCATTCAGATCATTCCAGAAGAGTCCGTAGGACAACTGGATTTGGGGCTTTTTGAACATCTAGACCCTGGGGAAAGGGTCATCAGACTGAATTTCATGCTAGTCTAACTTAGTGTCAGCAACCGAAAACTGTTTGGACATATGAATAGTGTAAACCAGCTAAACTACTCCAAAATACATTTGCAATAGGTGCCTTCACTTTCTCTCCTCCCACTCTTTTTTAACCCCTTGCAATCTGGTTTACTACCTTATGTTATTCCACCAAAACTGTTCTGTCCAAAGTTACTAATGATCTTTTAGTTGTCAAGTCCAATGGCCTTTCCTTGATCCTCATTCTCTTTTACCTCTCTGTAGTCTTTGACATTATTGATCATTCTCTCCTCCTTGATATTCTCTTCCTTCTAGGCTTTTGGGTTGCCACTCTCTCCTATTTTCTTCCCTTCTGCCTGACCTGTCTTTGTCTTCTTTGCTTGATTCTCCTCCTCCTATAACTGTTGGTGTCCCTCAGAATTCTGTCTGGGCCCTCTATACTACTTCACTTCATGATCTCATCACATGGATTTAATTACCATTTCTATACTGATGGTTCTCAAATCTACCTATCCTTCCCCAACTTCTCTGTTGATCTGCAATCTTGCATCACCAACTGCCTTTCAGACATTTTGAACTGGATGTCCATTAAACACCTCAAACTTGATATATACCAAAGAGAATTCATTATCTTTCTTCCTAAACCCCTCAATCCTGACTCTTATCTTTCCTATTACTGTAAAGGGCCATACTCTTCTCTCAATCTTCCTGTCTTCTGTCTTTCTGGACTCCTCAATATTTCTTACTACTCATATACAATCTGCTACTTAGGCCTGCTAATTTCACCTTTTCAACATCTCTCAGATATGACCTCTTCTTTCCTCTGGTATTGCCACCGCTCTAGTGCAAGCCCTCATCACAAAAGCTTGGATTGTTATAATAGTCTGCTGGTAGGTCTGGCTTCTTCAAGTCTCTCCCCCAAATAGAGGGTGTTCCTTTCAGCCACAAAAGTGATTTTGCTAAAGTGCAAGTCACTATCACTTCAACCTATACTGAGGAAATTCCAATGGCTTCCTATTGCCTCTAGGATCAAATACAAAATGCTCTGTTTGGTATTCACAGCCCCTTATAACCTAGTTCATTCCTACCTTTCCAATCTTCTTAACACTTTACTCCATGACATGACCAGTGATATTGGTTTCCTGGCTTTTCCACAAAGAAGACTCATCTCTCAGCTGTAGATAATTTCTCTAAGTGTTCCCCATGCTTGGAATGCTCTCCTTCCTCCACTCCATTTATTGACCTCCATGGTTTCCTTTAAGTGCCCACTAAAGTCCTGTCTTTTACTAGAAGCCTTCCCTAACCCCACTAATTCTTGTGTTTTCACTCTGTTACTTATTTCCTATTTATCCTGTATATAGCCTTCATTGCACATATTTGTTTGTATTTTGTCTCTGCTATTAGATTGTAAGCTCCTTGAGGGCGGGGACTGTCTTTTGCCTCTCTTTGTATCCCCAGCACTTAGCTTGATGCCTGGCACATAGCAGGCACTTGATTTGGAAAAAAAAAAATTGAAGTACATTAATAAAAGTGAGGCATCCAGAATGTGTTAGAATCTAATACAACTCTTCAAAACTAAGAGCACATATACCTTCATGGAAAAAGAGTCTAAGTCATAAACAGACAGTTTATAATGCAGACTATAAGCTCAATAATAGTAATGAAAAGATATTAAAACTTCCTAATAAGCAGAGAATTATAAAAATAGAAAAAAACAAAAACATCAAGATAATTAAATTACAATGAACAGATTACAATAACTGTGATGGCAAAAATAAATAAAAAAGGATAAAATTAATTGCTAGTAGGGATGTAGAGGCACTGGTAATGTAATATACTGTTAGCGGAAGTGAGACTGTTGAAAAGATTTTGGAGGACACAAAGCCAATCACATCTTTTGTCCTAGCAATTCCATTATTAGGACTCTATTCCCAAAACATTATATAAAGGAACAAGGAACTTATCTATTTAAAAAAAAACCACTTGCTATATTTGTAATGGTAAAAAAAATTAGGATTATCCTACATGTTCCAAAATTAGACAATGAATAAATTATGTTACATTAATAAAATTAAATGTTATGGTGTCATAAAGATTTGATGCATACAAGGAAATATGAAAAAAATAGATAATACAGAATGTAGTCATTAGAAGCAGAAATGTTTGCACACTGACTACAAAGGAATGAAAGAAAGAAGGGAAGGAAGAAAAGAAAGAAAAAAGTAAGAAAAGAATAAAGGAAGGAGGAAAAAGAACAAAAGCATTTTCCTCCTTTGTTTGATTGTGTGCTTGGTTCTGTTTTCTTGAAGGCTGGGTGTCTGGGGTAAGATCTTGCCCCTTGTTATGAATGTTCATTGTATTATTTTATTGATGTTAATTAAATTCATTGAAAAAATTAAAAATAGGTTTTGATGAGGTCTTGTGGTATTGGATTTTAAGAAAGAAAGAACTCCCATGAGTGTGTGTGTGCGTGTGCGTGTGCATGTGTGTGTGTGTGTGTGTGTGTGTGTGTGTGTACTATGTGAGTACGTCATCAGAATGTTTGAAAATTAATGTTTTTGAATAGATGCCTATACATATTATAGAACCATAGGTTATTAGTGCCAGAATATTATTTAGTCCCACCTCCTCATTTTGTAGATGAGAAAACCAGAGTTTGGAGGAAAGAAATGATTTGTCCAATGTCGCAGAATAGGTTAATGGCAGAACCCATGACTGTGGACTTGTGGTCCAAAAAAATCTTAGCCCATTTTTATAAGAAAAGAACATGATAATTAAAGTAAAAGAGCAGATAGAGGGGGGGAAAAGCAATTAAGGACAGACAGAAACAATCAGAGATAGGGAGACAGAGACAGTGAGAGAGACAGAGAGATAGATGGAAGCTTTGGACAAGAAAAATAAAGGAGTTGGACCCAGAAAGAGATAAAATAATGAGCAGAGGCTGGGAAAGGTAGAACAAAGAAATGAGAATTTGGAAATTAGCAAGAAACCATCAGGAGGTAAGGTTACAAAGAAAAGGTAAGTGCAAGAATTGGAGAAAGAAGACATATAGAGAAGAGAGGTAATGCTGTAATAAAAAGGACTAGCCTTACCTGAAATCAGACTCCAAACACAAGATGGGTTCCCTCTTAGCTATCAGAAGTTCTTTTTGATGTTGATTTCCTCATCTCCATCTTTGAGGATCTTACTGTTGTTATTAAATCCCTAAGATGGAATGAATAATCTTTTGGGATCTTTGGAGAAGAGACAGGGATGTCTGAGATGAGATGGAAATGTCTAAGAATCCCTGAAGCAAATAAGAACAAAAAATACCTAGCTGAGAGTGATAATTACTAGGAAGTGAGTAATAAGATCTTTTTGGGAATGAAACTGACAAGAAAGGAAATCTGGTTGAGGGGTGGCAAATAAAAAGAGAAAATGGGAAGTCTAACATCCTCTACTTAGCTTTCAAGATTCTCCATCATCTAGTTCATAGCTTCTCAAAGTGAGTGATACCACCCCCTGAGGGGCTTTGGAATGATCTAGGGGGGCAGTAGTAGCCTTGGGTGCAATTGGGGGATGTTAAATAAAAATAAGGGGGCAGTGGAAACATAAGGAAAGAAGAAAAGATAAGAACATTTTGAAAAGCCTTTTGTACATGTTTCATCTGTTGTATAAAAGAGTTAAAGTCATAGTGATTACATAATTTTCCAAATAAACACAGAAAATGCAGGTTATAACCCATTAGTAAGTCTGCCAACAGATCTTAACAAGCAAGTGTTGGCAGATGAACATGTTGCAAATTGTCTGGAAGTTCAGCATGCATCGGCAGGAATATGTTTGTGTAATGACTTGTTTACAGTATGATACTATATGGTTACATGATGCAATATTGCATCATCAAAATTTCAGTGTAAGAAAAAAACATGAATTTACAATGAATTATTAAATTTGAGTTGCGTCATTAAAATTTTCTTTTTTTGAAATAGAGCAAATTTGAAAAAAAAACTGTTAAAGGGTTAAAGAAAGTACATGTCTGAGGGGGCACCGAGGGCTTTTTTTTTTGAAAAGGGGGTGATAGGCCAAATAAGTTTGGGAACCTCTGACTAGTTTTACCTTACTTATTCACTCATATGCGAGACAAAGCATAGTAGAAAGACATTCTGCTAGAAGTCAGGAGACTTGTGCTTGAGTCTAAACTTCACCACTATTTGTATTATCTTAGATCAATTATGTATGGCTTTAATTTCCTATTCTGTAAAATGAGGGGATTTGAACAAAATGATTTGGGTTTGATCTAGCACCAAGATTTCATTATTCTAACATGTTCCCTAATAGGCCCTGATCATTGTTTCAGGTGTCGGCCCTTGGTTTAGAAAATTTATTGAATCATACAATTTCAGAGATGGAAGGGACCTCAATGACTTTCTATTCCAAGATGGGTCCAAAAGAGAACCCCTGTTGCAACACACCTCATAAGTGGGCATCTTACCCTTGCTTAGAGATTTCCAATGAGGGAGAACCCATTACCTCCCAAGACAGGTCATTCTACTTTTCAGTAGCTCTCGTTGTTTAAGGATTTTTTCCCTGATGTTTAGTCTATAGAGTTCAACCTTCTGGATCTAAGTGGAATAAATCCAAAACCTTTTGCACAGGATAATATCAGAAGCAATCTGACAAAGGCAGAATACAGTGGCACTAACCCTTCTTTCTTCCTAGATGCCATGACTCTTTGATGCAGCCCAAGATCACATTAATCATTTTGATGCCTTATCATATTGGTTTCAGCAAATTCTCTTAGTATGGTTATGTCTTTCAGCATACCAATAAAATCTTATTATATAGAAATTCATCAATTTATCTAACCTAAATCACTCCCAAATGGCTTAAGCTCATGTTTTTCTTATCCTGTCCTCAGGAAAGCTGTTTACTAGCCTTCTTATGACAGGCTATCACTCAAGTTTCTTTCAGTTTTCTTTTCTCTAGGCTAAATAATCCCAGTCCCTTTAGCCTTCTTAAAGTCATGAAGAAGTGCTTAAATCAGTATTATTTGATGACTATGGGAAATGGGAAATGTTTATTTATGGAAGCAGATTAAAATAGAAGCATTACATATATTTAAAAGCTTTTTCATTCACATATGGAGAACATTGTAGTGAATGAAACTTTGAATAAATGGGTGGATGAATGCAAACTAATATGCACATTTCAGCTTCATCTGAAAAAAAAAGAGGCACAAGGGGAAGATCAGGAATGAAAGCTAAAATGCACAAGAAGCAGATTTAAGTTCTTAATTCATCCTTTCTTTTGCCAGATGTTGATGGAGGAAATCCTTTGTTTTATACTATAATTGGAAAATCTCTTTAGGTTTTGCTAACCATACATACTTCCAATCTTATCAACATTCATATAAACTGCAGCATTCTGGCATACACATCTTGGATACAATAGACTACTGAATTAAATAATTTTTTGTTCATTTAAAGCTGTGGAAATACCCATCCTATTAAGAATAAGGGAAGATGGTTTTTATAAGAGGAAATCAGCCTGACTAATCTATTGAATATTTTAGGTAAATATGCATATAGATGAAGGGAAACCAATGGATGTAATCTGTTTTAACTTTTCAGAAAACTTTGACAAGTTTATATTTTAAAGTTATTAAAAATGTCCCAAGGAGACTTTTATCATATATAGGGCATTAATTTAGTCATAGGAAACAAAGAATAGATATAATAATATACTTCTCTCAGGCAGCACAGATACTCCAGATTTATGTAATATTTTTACAACAATTTCTTCTGGGTAGTGAAACAGGAGGATCTGTCTTCACCAAAGGTGCTCCCAGTGTCATCAAGATACCTTTCACAAATCCAAGTGGAAGAGGGATTATTTATTAGTGGAGAAATGTCCACCTGGTCTTTTTTTGTGAATGACATTGTGCTCATTGTATAAAACTCTACAGAACCCCTTAAATGAGCTCTAAGGGCAATGTAAAAACATAGTTTAGCCCAGATTAGGACTATAACTGGATGGAAAGATAGTCAACCAGAAGTCCATCAGTACATATGAACTGACATTGCAGATGGACAAAAATCTGAGCCTAGAATTGAATTAGTGGGTGAGATTTGGCTGCATTGCATTTGGACCATTTTTCAAGGCTTTCAATAATCCCAAGTTCATCATTCAGAAATGCATCTTCTAAACAAGCAACATGTCTCCAGTGATGCTGTACAATAGCAAAGCATATAATACCATAATTTAAAAAAAATAAAAATTTTAGGCCACCCAAAGGTTAATTAGAGGGCACATGGTCATTATAAGTAGAATGTAAAATATTATAAACTGTGATTTGTGTGCAGGATGTAATATAAAGTGACTTCTGGTGAAGATGGTGACATCAAAGTTCTTATCCAGTGCAGCAACCCTGACAACCACTTTTAGCAAAGATTAAAAAAAAACAACAACACCAGAGTGAATAATGTTCAAGAAATCCAGATAGAAATACCAGCAAGATCCACTATCTAACCCAGAATATCACAAAAGATGACTAGAAGTCTGCGGGTATTCTGACAAGGGAGCAGGGTAAAGAATGTGGATGGAGGAAGAAGGTGGCTGCCTCCAGTAAATGAGTCCTAAAGCCTAAAGGTGCTCAGATGAGGGAGGTGATGGGCATGATGGGTGAGGGGAGAGGTGCGGAAGTCACCCTAATAAATGGTAAACAAGACCAGAATCCAGTGTGATTTGAGTACAGGTTTGTCAAAGCTTCAATGGGGATAGAGCTAACAGGTCTCTATGAAAGGAGATGATGGGCTAGGCAATGTGTTCACTGGAACTGTGCCAAGAGGCTCAAAATGAAAACTCCTTTTAGAGCTACAATAGGAGAAAAAGCCAGTTTCTGGTGAGTGGCAGCACCTGGAAAGTTCATAGAAGGGATTTTAAGAGGCCTGGGTAGTACTAGTGTACTATCTGTGATATCATCTAAGGGCCTATCAGGGGTGCAGCATAGGATGGAAATACTGAATGCTGACTGATAGAAATAGGATGAGACCAGTAGAACTGTTAGAATACCAGGAAACAGAGGCATAAGCCAGAGATTTTGGCAGGGAGAGGACCAGACCCTAGCTACTCTATCCAGAACTGTAATAGAATAGTGACATCCAAACTGCAGAAAAGATAGGACCAGGAAGAGCTTGCTTATTTCATTATCTAGTACAGAAAGGAGCAGAGATTGACCCTGTTACAAATTTATAACTTGGGAATTGAACCTAGAGATATGACTGACAGAAGCAAATTGTAAATACAATGAAGAAATACTATTGGTTAGGAGAAACCTGAGAGATAATTCTAGAAGACAAGAATAATTCCACATTAATTAGAGTCTCAAAGAAAAGGATGGACTGCTTACAAGGAGCATATAGAGGAAATGAAGAAAGAAAAAACATGAAATTAGTTTTCTTGAGGGAAAAAAATGAAAGGAGAAAAATAGATTAGAATAAAAAGTAGAAAACATCACCCAGTTAATGGATTTTCATGAAAAAAGAATGGAGCAAATAGAATTCAATAATTGTGTTAAACAAGAAATATTAGAACAAAGTCAAAAGACTGAAAAAAATTAGAACATGTAAGGTAACTACTATTAAAAAATCTGACCTAGAAAATAAATCAAGGAGAGAATAATTTAAGGAGAATCGGATTTTTTTAAAAAAACATAACCATAGAAAAACCTGGATATTATATTTCAAGAAATCATAAAAAATCTTCAAAGCTATTAGAACCAGAGAACAAAGTAAAAGCACAAAGAATCTATCAGGTACTTCCTGAAATAAATCCCAAATTGAAAACACCCAGTAATATAATAGCCCAAGTCTAAAGCTTCTAGATCAAAGAAAAAAAATTCTGCAACCATCCAGAAAGTATTCAAACATCAAGGAACAAGAATAAGGATCATACAAGACTGCTGGAACCATGATAAAGAAGAGGAAATCTTTGAATACAGTATTCGCAAAGGTAAAAGAAAAAGTCTTATTTTCAAAAATAACATCCTGCAAAGTTAAGTATGATTCCATAGGTAAAGAGGGACCTTAAATAGAAAAAAATATATTTTTCCAGTATTCCCAATGGGGAAAAATATAACTTGAAACTTAAACACTGGAGATAAGAAAAACAGGAACACAAATACATTTAAGCAATCAGGAAACTAAATAATGATTATTAGCTTACATTCTAGTAGGTGGAGAAGAGAGAAGTGTTCCTTCAGAATTCCACTGGCAGGGCAGCTAGGTGGCACAGTGGATAGAGCACCGGCCCTGAAGCCAGGAGGACCTGAGTTCAAATCCAAACACTCAGACCAAACACTTGACACTTACTAGCTGTGCAACCCTGGGCAAGTCACTTAACCCCAACTGCCTAAAAAAAAAGAAAGACAGAATTCCACTGGCATCAGAAGTCACAGAGCAAAAAACAGGCTTGGAAAGTGTTTTGTTTTCTTTTGTTTTATTGGTTTTAAGAGACTAGAGAAAACAGTCAAAAGGAATACACCAAAGAAAAATTAAGGGGGAGAAACTTACTATTTTTCATAATTGAGGTGTATCATAAAAAGCATATACTATCATGGAAGAGGATTTGGGGTTAGATGGCATTTTATGAACCTCACTCACATGAAATAGGTAAAGGAGGATTGAATTATCATCAATGTTCATGTATGTGCATACACACACACACATAACAGTTTGGGGTGGAAATACGCTTAACAGGGAAACAGGTAAGGACAGAGAGAGCAAAGAAAGAGGTTTAAGAGGAAAGGGCTAGTGTTGGTAAGGGGAGAGTCACAAAAAAACAAACTTGAAATTTGGAGAGTGTATCTTTAAATGATAAAATTGAGAGAAAAAAGTATTAAATCTCTGGTGATAGTCTGGGCTTGGTGAAGAAAGGAAGGACAGAGGAATGGAACCACTCCCATTTCAATTATAGACTACTAATGATGATAGATTCTTTTCCTTCCATCCATTCTCCTTTTGTAAAATGGACCAAGAGCTAAAGAGAGAAAAAAAAAATAATTCAAAAAGATATAGTGAAGAAAAACAAATAATTAACAGTGATAATAGTGAATATGAATCGGACGAGCTCACTTTTAAAATGGAAGAGGATAGAAGAATGAATTAGAATATAGAACCCAGCAATATGTTGTTCACGAGAAACATACTTGATATCTAAAGAGTCAGATAAAATTAAAAGCAAGGGCTTCAACAGAATTTATTAATCTTCAAATGAATTTTCTAAAAAAGAGAGAAAAATGGTAATTATGATCTTGGAAGTAGTATAAATAGACACAGTTAAAAGAGATAACTAGGGAAACTTAATGGTGCTTAAAGTCATCATGAATACTGAAGAAATATCCATAATATTCATACATATGCACTAAATGGTAATGCATTTAAGTTCTTAAGATAAAAGCTAACTGAATCTTAGGGAGAAATAAATAGTAAAACTATAGTACTTGGGGACTTCAAGGTGCTTCTTTCATACCTAGATAAATACAACAAAATTTAACAACAGTTCTCTGCTCCATAGCTTTATGGACAATATATTTTGTCTGGGAAAAACCTGACATATTTTCTATGTATGTTTTCATCCATTGATTCAGTTTGACTTCCAGATTTAAGAACAAAGCCATCGGTTTCTATTTTTATTTGAATTAAGAACATTAAGAATTTCATACTTACTGAATTCAAATTATATTTTGATATTAATAAAGATGGTAGAAGTTGAAGAAGCTATTTAATGTGGTTTTTCAGGGGAGTTATGTAACAGTGTCATTCATGCACATCACATAATTAATAAGATGTTTTGATATGACTTCCATTTGGAAGCTATATTCAGTTCTATTTATTAGAGATAATAATGTTAGGAATAACCCTAACAGGCTTAAATTGTCTCCCTGAAACATGCCACATTTTATATTCATTGTTTCTGACATCATTGTATTGGTTACATATTTTAAATAGAGAGCAATTTCCCACAAACATTTCCTCTATACTAGTTCTAACTTATATAATTTCAGTATATGAACCAGTAATGAAAATGAACTGAGTCAAAGAACTTTCAATAATCAATGCAAGTCATATGGATGTTATTAAGGGCAGCTAGGTGGCACAATGGATAGAGTGCTAGGCCTGAAGTCAGGAAGACTCATCTTCCTGAGTTCAAATTTGGCCTCAGATATTTAATAACTGTGTGACCCTGGGCAAGTCAAATCATATTTTGATATTAATAAAGATACTAGAAGTTGAAGATGCTATTTAATGTGTTTTTTAGGGGAATTATGTAACTTAGTGTCATTCATGCACATCACATAATCAATAAAACCCCAAATAAGGTCACAAAGTCAGAAAGAGCAGAAAAATGATGGAACCCTTATAAGAAGATGTTACTATGCTTCCAAGTAGCATGAATAATAATTATCAAGTTGATAATAAGTAGCTTTTTTACAGAGTCCAGACTTTGCCACACATATTTTTTTTGTTTCTTAGCTAAAATGTGTGTATGTGTGTATATGTTTTTATCTCTCTCACTCTCTCATCTACTCTGTCTCCTCATTTCTACCTCCTGGATTCCTTTATGTCCCAAGTAATATCCTGCTTTCTACAGAAAGTTTTTCTCAATCCCCCTTAAATTCTAGTGTATTCCTTCTGTTTATTATTTCAAATTTAGCCTATTTATATCTTATTTGTGCATAGTTGTTCGCATGTTGTCTACCTCATTAGAGCAGGGGAGGTCTTTCTTTCTTTGTATCTTCAGTGATTAACACAGTGCCTGGCATATAGGAGACACTTAATACAACTTTTTTGACTTATTTATTGTTAAGAAAGGGGAAGATTAGGTTTACATTTGAGGCAAAATTGGCAAAGTTCTTTGCTGATATTTCACACATCCCTGTGACTCATTTGAGTTAGTAGTTATGAATCTTATCTCTCCCCATTGGATAAGTTTTGTAGAGAAGCTAGTGTTTCAGTAACTGCTCTTGCCATAACTATTTGGTCATTCATCTACTAAGAATGTTCAAAATCCCCCCCCACACACCCTTTTTCTCCACCATTAATCCAACTTGTGTTTTAATTGTGTTGAACTTCTCGTAACAGTATACATAGCCAGAACATTTTTACACCTTTCTTCTTTGGAAGATATCTCTCTTCTCTGATTTCTTTGTTTCTCAAACTTCTATAGTAAAGTTTTTCACTCTTGTTGAGTTGTTTATTTTTTCTCTACACTGCTTTAACTTCTTGTACCTACTTAACCTCTTGATTTTTGCTTTCAATTGCTTTTAAGGGAAGCTAGATTAAAAAAAAAGGTCTTCCAGATTCCATTCCACATATTTCTTTTTGTTTGCCTTTAACTGGATGATATGGCATATATTTTCTGCTGTGTATCACCTAGGTATTGGTGTAATTTTCCTATGCCTTTCCAGAGGTATTCAATCACTTTGTTAAGACACTTCTGCCATGGCCAAGTTTCTGCCAGTCCTTCAATGTTTTCCTCAATAGTTCTACCAGAGAGTCTAAACCCAGTGCACTGGGGACCTTCCTCTAAGTATCATGTGGGTACATTTGGCACTGAGTCTCTCAGTTTGTTATTCTAAACTTGCAGCGACATAACAAGAAATTTCTGTGCCAAGGGTAGATGGAGGTGGGAGAAGAGCCTTTAGTGCTTCCTATTTAAAGTAATTATTCTTGTTAACTAGTTGTTAAGCTCAGTCAATTCTGTACCATTTAGGGATTGTAAATACTGTCAGCATCCTGTACATTTTGGCATACTGGCACAAAGCTCCAGTTATCCCATCCTGATTATGCCTCTGTCACTATGTGACCAGGCTACCACTTTTTCAAGTTGTACATATCCTTGTTGATATATTTTACATGATCTATTTCTCACAAATCATGATATGCTATGTATATAAACCAGGAGGAAATCCTGTTATAAAAGTAACCAAAAAAAGTATTTCCTTTTAAGTTCTAATAAGACAGTCAAATATTAGTGCCCTTAATGTCACATATACTTAGAATTCTTAAATTCTTACCATTTCATTTGCATTCTTGCAATAGTAAAAAATAGATTTAATAATTCAAATTGATTCTACTACATTTCTACATCTGGCACCAGAGTAAACTCTGTCTTCACTGGAAAGAAAAAGTTTATATTGTCATTAATCTATAGTTTTAGAGGTGGAATGGAACTTAGAGGGCATATACCAAGGGTGATGGCCAGTGTAAGAGGAGAAAAGAGGGCATATGCAAGAAATACTTTGAAGACAGAATTTATAAGATTGGCAGTAGTTGGATATGGGGAGGGGTAAGAGAGATTATCAAAGATGATACATAGGTTGACAACATAGGTGATTGGGAGAATGATGCTACCCTTGGCAATAGTACAAAATCTAGGAGAGTTGTGGGGAAAGCATTCAGTTTTGTACATGTTAAGTTTTAGATGTCATTGTGACATCCAATATGAGATGTCTAATAGGCTTTTGGATATAGAAGACTTGAGAATCACCTACGAAGAGGTGATAATTGAATCCACAGAAGCTGATGAGATCACTAAGTAACATAGTATAGAGAGAAAAGAAGTGACCCAGGACAGAACCTTAGAGTATAGTCATTTTTTAATAGGCATAGATTGAATAAAAATCTAACACAGGAAACTGAGGAGGAACAATCAGACAGGCAGGAGGAGAATCAGAAGTTAGCATCACAAAAACCTAAGGTGAATAGAATATCAAAGAGAAGAGAGTGATTTATAGAGTCAAAGGTTGCAAAGAGGTCAATAAGGATGAGGAGAGAGAAAGCTATTAAATTTGGCAATTAAAAGATTATTGGTAACTTTAGAGAGAATAGTTTCAAGTTAATGATGAGGTCAAAAGCCAGATTGCAGAATTAAGAAGAGGGTGAGAGGAAAGTAAATAAAGACACCTTTTGTACACAGTCTTCTCAAGATCTTAGTCACAAAAAGGAGGAAAGATATGGAATGATAACTAGTAAGGATGGATAGAGAGGTTTTTGAGTAAGGGGAAAATATGGACATGTTCATAAGCAGCAGGAAAGCAACCAGTAAACAGGGAAAAATTAAAGATTGGTGAGAAATTAGGAATAATAGTGGGGGCAATCTGTTGGAGAAAATGGGTTGGAGTGGGATTGTTTATGCATATAGAGAGAGTTGCCCTGGCAAGGAGAAGGTACACCTCTTCATGTGAGATTGGTGTGGGGGAGAAAAACATTATGGAAGAAGTAATCAGAATAAAGTGAGATGAGGAATAGAGGAGAAGAGAGAGCTCTTAGTAAAAGACATCAATTTTTTTTTTCCCCAATGAAATATGAGGCAGGTTTCTCAGCTTAGAGGGTGGCGACAGGGAGATCTATGGGAGATCTGAAGAGGGATGAATAGGTTTGTAAAAGCAGCTGTGGTGAGTCAGACAATGAATTGTTTAGGGAGGTGTAAAAAGATTTCCTGGCCTCAGTGAGTGCCCATTTGAGATCATGTAACAGAATTTATAATGCCAGTTGAGATTATATAACATCACAGTTTGATGATTTTCTTTAGATTTATTCAACGATTTTAGCTCTGACCTTTTCCTCTGAAGAATTCTCCAGATTTTAATGCTCCTTCAGCAATATTTTTGTGGGTTGAATAGATAAGTTGTTTGCAAATTAAGGATAACTCATATTAAATGAGTATTCTTTTTTTTTTTTGGCAATCAGGGTTAAGTGACTTGCCGAGGGTCACACAGCTAGTAAGTGTCAAGTGCCTGAAGATGGATTTTAACTCAGGTCCTCTTGACTCCAAGGCCAGAACTCTATCCACTGCACCACCTAGCTGCGCTTAAATGAGTATTCTTAAATTTTCATAAATCAATCCACACTGAGAATGACTAGCATAAATTCCTTTGTCTGGTATTTGGTCTTCACACTCACCTCAGCACTTGGATTTAAGTACCCTGAAGTATCTCTGGTGTCAAACTGACCTGGCCTTTTCAGTTTATGTTTGGTTTCCTCCAAACTCATTTTTTTTTTTGTTTCTTGTGTTTCATTTCCTCTCACATGGAGGTTTGCCTTACTATTGGCGCAGGACTGCTGGACTCTGGGCTGAACATCCATTACTCAAATAACAGGGTCATAGCTAACATAATTCAGCTAAAAAAGAAAAACCTCCACTTAATAAATTCCCCTAATTCTCCAGAATGTAAGGGCTCTGTGATAGGTTCTAAGGGATGTACAAAGTTTATATAAGGCAAAATTCCTACCCTAATGGACTCCACAGTCTTGTAGGAGTGTGTGACACCCGCAGGAATAATAATAGTATGAAAATGTGCATGACAAGTATGTCAGAGAAGCACAAGGGAAATGATGTGAAGTCTTAGAAGGGAAAAGTTGCAAATAGTTTATTGCTAACAGGACTCTTTTACTAAAAGAAAATATATTTATACAGAACTTTCTTCATTGAGAGTTCCCCATACCAATTTGATGTGGTTATATCTTGGTTATCAGATTTTTGTTAAAGATAAATGTCGCAGAGATTTTTTTCTTTCAATTGCTTATGCATTTTCTTCTAGCTAAATTGGCTTTGTTTGTATGAAAGCTTTTAAAAACTTTATGTAAACAAAATTGTTTTATCTTTTATGCTGTCCTCTATCTCTTGTTTGGTACCACCATTACTACAACATCAGCCAACCACATATACATGGTTATAAAAGATATCTCCTTCCATTTCCCTCTATTTGAAAAGAAAATGACTTTTTCTATTTGGACTATGCATCCCTTTGGAACTTATTGTGATTTTGGTCAAAATTTATTTTTTTTTTTGCCAAACTGCTTTGTAGTTTTTGCAGCAGTTCTTATCAAATAGTCTTTCCCCAAAATGTTTGTTTTGAAATTTATTAAACTCTGAACTTTTGAGTTCAATTGTTTCTAATTCTCATTTATCTAGTTCATTCTATTGATATGCATTTCTAGTTTTACCAGGACTGAAATAGTTTTGATGATGATTATTTTATATTGTAATTTAAATTCTAAATGTACTATTCTTTATTCTTACTTTTCATTAGTTATGTTGTGATTTTAGACTTTTTGTTTTTTGTTTTTTTTCTTTTTAACATATGTTTTTAAAACTTTGTGTTACAAATTTTCTCCATTCCTCCCTCCCCACCCACCCTCACTGAAAAGGCAAGCATCTCCATACAGGTTATAGATGTGTAGTCATGCAAAACACTTCCATAGTAGTCCTGTTGTGAAAAACTAAATTTATTTCCCTTCATCCTATCCTACCTTCCCATTTATTCTATTCTCTCTTTTGACCCTGTCCCTCCTCAGAAGTGTTTGCTTTTGAGTATTCCCTCCCCCAATCTGCCCTCCCCTCTATCAAACCCCTGCTCTTTTGTCCCCTTCCCCCCTTATTTTCCGTGGGGTTAGATAGATTTCCATACCCAATTGTGTACATTATTCCCTCCTTAAGCCAAATCCTATGAGAATAAGATTCACTCGTTCCCTCTCACCACCTCCCATTTCCCCTTCACTGTAAAAGCCTTTTTTTGTCTGTTTCATATAAGATAATTTACCTCATTCTACTTCTGCCTTTCTCCTTCTCCCAGTATAATCCTCTTTCACCCCTTAATTTTATTTTCCAGATATCACTCTTTCATCTTCAACTCACCTTGTGCCCTCTATCTTATCTATGTATACATATGTATAATTTTTTTTTCCCTCCCACTACCCTAATACTGTCAAAGGTCTCATGAGTTACAAATATCATCTTTCCCTGCAGGAATTTAAACAGTTCAACATTAATAAGTCTCTTGTGATTTCTCTTTCCTGTTTACCTCTTCCATGTTTCGCTTGAGTCTTGTATTTGAAAGTCAAATTTTATATTCAGCTCTGGTCTTTTCCTCAGGAATGCTTGAAAGTCCCTATTTCATTGAATGACCATTTTTTTACCCTGAAGGATTATACTCAGTTTTGCTGGGTAGGTGATTCTTGGTTGTAGTCCTACCTCCTTTGCTCTCTGGAATATCATACTCCATGCCTTCTGGACTCTTAATGTAGAAGCTGCTAAATCTTGTGTTATCCTGATTGTGTTTCCACAATACTTGAATTGTTTCTTTCTGGCTGCTTGCAATATTTTCTCCTTGACCTGGAATTCTGGAATTTGGCTACAATATTCCTAGGAGTTTTCCTTTGGGATCTCTTTCAGGACGTGATCAGTGGTTTCTTTCAATTTCTATTTTGCCCTCTGGTTCTCTAAAAATATAGGGCAGTTTTCCTTGATAATTTCTTGAAAGATGATGTCTAGGCTCTTTTTTTGATCATGGCTTTCAGATAGTCCAATAATTTTTAAGTTCTCTCTCCTGGATCTATTTTCCAGGTCAGTTGTTTTTCCAATGAGATATTTCACATTGTCTTCTATTTTTTCATTCTTTTGGATTAGTGTTACAGTGCCTTTATTTCTCAAATTGTCACTAGCTTCCAATTTCTCCATTCTAATTTTTAAGGAAGTATTTTCTTCAGTAAGCTTTTGGACTTCCTTTTCCATTTGGCCAATTTTGCTTTTTAGGGCATTCTTCTCCTCATTGGCTTTTTGGACCTCTTTTGCCATTTGGGTTAGGTTATTTTTAAGGTGTTATTTTCTTCAGTATTTTTTGGATCTCCTTTAGCATCACTCAGTTTTTCCTCTACTTCTCTTGCTTGCTTCTCAAAATCCTTTTTGAGCTCTTCCATGGCCTGGGACCAATTCATATTTTTCTTGGAGGCTTTGGATGTAGGAGCTTTGGCTTCATTGTCTTCTTCTGGTTGTACATTTTGATCTTCTTTGTCACCAAAGTAAGATAATAGAGTCTGACTCTTTTTGCACTGCTTGCTCATGATCCTGGCCAACTACTTTGAGTTATAAACTCTTTGTTAAGATAGGAGTCTGTTTCCAGTGTGGAGAAATAGAGATGTCAGGCCCAATTCTATTTCTTCTTTCTTTCCAAGCTTCAGGGGTTTTGTGCAGCTGTTTTCAGAGATACTTCTAGGGACCTGTAAATTTTAGTTCTTCCAAGGTGCTATGATCAAGGGTGAGGTGTTTACTCCTTTCCTGTCCTGTGTTCTGGTCTATGAGTGCTGTGACCACAAGTACTCTTTTCTAGCTTGGAACTGTGAGGGTTTTCTCTGTACAGCCACTACAAGCTCCACCACACCAGTGTTCCTCCTTGCCCCAGGACCACCACCCAGAACCATGACCCAGATCCAAGCATGGGCAAAGCAAGAGAGTCCTGCACTAGCAGGGAGATCCCTGCAATCCCCCCGTGATCAGCCCATTCAATTCTCCCTCAGTCTGTGGGCCAGAAGATCAGGAGGCAGCCGCAGCCCTGGACCACAGCTCTGGAACTGGAGCTGAGATCCCACTCTCCTCTCTCACCACTGCAGAAACAGACTTTTCCCAATGACCTTCTAAGTTGTCTTTGATGTTGGTGGGTTGAGAAATCTGGAAAATGCCACAGCTGCCCACAATTCAGTCGTCTGAGGCCTGCTCCAGGTTCTCTGCGGCACCTTTCCGATCAACCATCCAGGTTGTCTTGGGCTGGAAATTTGTTTCACTCTGTGTTTTTGTGGGTTCTGCTGCTTTAGAATTTGTTTAGAGACGTGTTTTTATAGATATTTGGAGGGCTTTGGGGGAGAGTTCATGGAAGTCACTGCTTTTACTGCACCATCTTGGCTCCACCCCCCTAGACTTTTTGTTACTCAAATACTTTATTATTATTTTGCCTACCTTTATAAAGTACCCCTTGACAAAAATCCCAAGGAAGAAGACAGTTCCCCTTACATAATTTTAGGAAGTACAGAATAGGGTAGATGATACCATGGGATGGAGTCCAAGATGATTGGTTATAAAGCTGAGGTTCAGGGAACAATATAACTGATTGGAAGTTTAGTGACAGGGGCTAGTGATTACCTCTGTTCTTCTCTCATGAGACAAAGAAATCATCTTGGTATGAGTCCAGTTGTGAGAAGGTATCTCAGACTTTTGGTCACTAAACCAGACACCCTTGAAGGTCAGCTTGGTGAAGTAAAGATGTCAGGCCCAATTCTATTTCTTCCTTCTTTCCTTCTTCCTTCCTTCCTTCATTCCCTCCCTCCCACTCTTTCTCTTTCCTTCCCTCCCTCCCCCCATTCTTTCCTTTCTTCCTCCCTCCCTCTCTCTCTTTCTTTCTCTCTGTCTTACTTTTCCATAATACTTAATGCCTTTGTGAAACTGAGGAAGCCACTGGGTCTCAGTTTCTGTAAAATGAAGGGGTTGGTCTACATGACCTCTAAAGCCATTTCTAGGTTTAAATGTATAGTCTCTGTAATGAATATGCACAATATTATCTAGCAGTGACTCAGTGTTCCATCCAACACATAAGAGAAACCTCCTGGCATTTGGCAAATTTCCTTTAAGTCTCTCCCTAGGCATATGTCTGCATTAACCCCCTAATGTGTGTTAATTATAATACCATGATATGTTGTTGTCCTTCTTGCTGCCCTCCTCCGCATACCCAGGCTATACAATTCCACTGAAAGCATTCTGTAGGCAAAATGCATGATTCCAGTGGTTTTCAATTCACATAAGAAAACTCACAACTGAGTGTAGATACTAGTGCATTTGGATACACTCTCCATGGAGAGCAATTGTAGACAACAGGGAACAAAATGATTGATTGTGGTTTGTGTAAAGCATTTTATTGCTTGTAATGTAGAGGTTGCACACCCAGAGCCACTGTTGGCAAAGAAATTACTGAAAAGTGCTAAGGTAGAAATTTCCTGATACTCAAACCTTCCTTCCAAGAAGCATTCTCTGAACCACTTTAGGTGAATACATATGGGAAATATGGAAAAACACAGGGAAATCCCTATTTCCTTTGAAATTGTATATTCTCCCTCCACCCTTTCTGAAATACAGACAGTTTAAGACAGATAACCAGGACTCTCAACTAATAAAAGTAAAATTATCAAGGTTTTTAAAGCATTGTATGTGTAATGATGTACAGGCTTCCAATAGTTTGAAGTCAGAATGATATATTGAACATGGTACTGGAGGGGCCTTGGTTCAAAGTTTAGCTCCAAGCCTTATTAGCTGTGTGACCCTGGAAAAATCATTTAACTTCTCAGAGTTTCCAACAATCTATAGAATGAAGGGCAGAATAAGGAAAATAAGCCTTTTCTTTTTTATGCTGGACACTGTGTTAAGTGCTTTATAAATCATTTGATTCTCACAACAACACTATGAGGTAGGTGCTTTAGTTATTTTCCTTTTACAAATGAGGAAACTGAGGTAGATAGTGGTTAAGTGACTTGTCCAGGGTTATACTAGTAAGTCTTGAGGCCAGATTGAACTCAGGTTTATCTTGACTTCAGGCCCCTTGTGTCACACCTAGCTACCACTAGAAGAAGATGGAGATGATAATATTAGCTACCTAGCTGGTGCTAGGTAACTAGGTAGCAGAGCGGATAGTGTGCCAGGTCTGAAGTCGTGAAGATTCATCTTCCTGAGTTCAAATCTGGCTTCAGACACTTACTAGCTGTGTGGCCCTGGGCAAGTCATTTAATCCTTTTTGTCTCAGTTCCTCATTTGTAAAATGAGTGGAGAAGGAAATGGCAAACCACTCTAATATCTTTGTTAAGAAAAGCCCAAATGGGGTCACGACGAGTCAGACACGACTGTACAACAACTGAACAACAACAAAGCTAGCACCATATAAATGTACGTTGTTATTTTATTTAAAGCACCATATAAACATAAGTAATTCTTTTTATAGCATGATGTCTTCCAGTTCAAAATACTCAACAGGTGATGAGACTAGAACTCAGAAAATAGATCAAGGTTGGATCTAAGAGTGGCCTGAATAGTTATGATAATTGAACCCATTTAAGACAGCCACCAAGTAATGCAGTGTAAACTGTCTTGAAAACCAAACCGAGGGGCAGCTAGGTGTCACAGTGATAAAGCACTGGCCCTGAAGTCAGGAGGACCTGAGTTCAAATCCGGCCTCAGACCAAACACTTGACACTTACTAGCTGTGTGACCCTGGGCAAGTCACTTAACCCCAATTGCCTAAAAAATAAAAAACAAAAAAACCCAAACCAAGCCAAACCTTGGAGCACAGCTACAGTCAGAGTGTATGGCATCTATGGTTATCTAGCAAAGGAGATTATTAAGGCTCAATCCACCAGTTCATGTCAAGAAGCATTTACGTGCCATCCACTGTGCTAAGTGCTACGGATACCAAGAAATGCAAAAAAGCCTTGTTTTAGGATCACCCAGTCTAAACATAATCCAACTTTATACAAATGATATAAATAGGACACATTGGAAATAATCTTAGAGGATCATGAAAACAATATAACAAAAACCCAGAGAGTAGCCTTGAGAAGAAGGTGGTCAACAAAGTCAAGCAATGCAGAGAAGACAAAAAAGGATGAGAACTGAAAAAAAGACCATTGGATCTATTGATTAAGACCTTTGGTAACTGAAAAAGCAATTTCAGTTGAATGATGAAGTCAAAAGCCAGATTGTAGAATGTTCAGGAGAGAGTGAGTGCAGAGCAAATGGAAGTAAAGAGTGTAGACAGTTTTTTTCATGAGACCTTTCTTGAGAAATAGAGGAGAGATATAGGATAATAACTGATGGGGATGTCAGGACCTAGAGAGTTGTTTTTTTAATTAGAGAGAGTTGGGTGGCTAACTTACAGTAGCATCAAAATGACTAATAGATTAGAGAAGTGGAAAAGTTGTAGTAGAGGGGGGAAATCAACTGAGATAGATGTAACACGTCTTTATAAGAGCCTAGAGTAAAGAAGAGACTATGGGCTGATGTCAAGGAGTTGTGAAATAAATTGAAGTAGAGAATGGCGAGCAAATGAATTAATCAATGAAAAAGCATTCATTAGGCATTTACTATGTATTAAACATTGTGCCAAACTCTGGGAGAGAGAAAGAAGACAGTTTCTGCCATCAAGCTCATACTCTATTTGCAGAAGACAACACAAATAGGAGTTCAGCTGCAAGGAAGATGGAAAGGTGTGGAGGTCGTAAGGATACAGCAACAAATGGATGTCAAAGCTTGGGAAACCTTGGGATGCACCTGGGCGGCAGCCTTACATGGTGGTGAGCTTAGAAGGTAGTCACCCACCCTTACTAGAAAAGTAGTCTTAATTTTGTTTTGAAGAGAGGCTAAGATGGGAGGCTTTATGAAAGAAGAGAAGGCTTAGAACTCACTTGGGTGAGTGGTATAGAAAATCAACTAGGAAGGAATAAAAGGTTTGCCTTGAGAGATTAGTTGAGATAGAAAATATAAATTTGTAGTAGACCAAGACTATACTTCCTCTAACTCCATTCAACAACACATCAATAGCAAAAAAAAGATGGATGGTAAAAATAGTTCAGGGCTGGGGTTTGGCAAAATGTGGATAGAAAAAAACAGAAGACAAAGAGATTTGAGAGTGGATTATTATATACAACTGAAGTGGTTAACTAAGAGGTAGAAATTGGGAAGGAAGGAGAGTGTAATCAGAACAGGCATGATGGTCTGAGAAAATACTGAGGGTATTAGAGTATTATTGTTGGGAAGCCTGGTCAAAGCAGAAACCAAATGTAATTTTAAATCTTGGATCCTGAATTAAAATTATATTTTATCTCTGGCTGTAACCATAAGAAATTTTTGCTTTGAGGCTATGTATACAAGTTGTCTTTGGAGTTGGAACCACTTTTCATGGAAAATTTCTTTAAGGGCACAATGGATTTCAGGCCAGGGAATCTTGGTTTATTCAGTCATATTTCATAAGGACAATAAATTTCCTTGCTTGTAAATGGTGGTTGTTTTGGGCTTCTTTTTGCTTGCATGTGTCTGCCTAATTTGCAAAATGTATCACAGTAATTTATAAAGGCTAGATGAAATAGCCTGGAAGGTTTGGGGAGGTAGGGCTTTTTTCCCCAGAAGAGTCATTCACATTTCTCTAGAAGTTAGGTAGGCAATGAAAATCCAATCCAATAAACATTTATTAAACACCAACTATTTCTGTTAGGCATCATGCTAAGTTCTAGGGATGCAATTTTGTTTTTTCACAGTTTTTTATTATTAATTTATTTTTATTTATCAATTTATTTTTAATTTTCAACGTTCACTTCCATAAGCTTTTGAGTTTTAAATTTTCTCCCACTCCCTTTTGTCCTCTGTCTCCAAGACAGCATGCAATATGATATAGGCTGTACATATGCATTCCTATTAAACACATTTTCACATTGGTCATGTTGTAAAAAAGAATTAGAACCAATAGGAGGAACCACAAGAAAGGAGAAACAAAGCAAAACAGAAGAGAACAAAAAAGTGCAAATAGTATGCTTCCATCTGTATTCTAACTCCATAGTTCTTTCTCTGGATGTAGATAGTATTTTCCATCATGAGACTTTTGGAGATGTTTTAGATCCCTACATTGCTGAGAAGAGCTAAGTCTATCAAAGTTAGTCATTATCCACCATGGCTGTTACTGTATACAACATTTTCCTGGTTCTGCTCACTTCATTCAACATCAGTCCATACAAGTCTTTCCAGGTTTTTCTGAAATCCACTTGCTCATAATTTCTTTTAGCACAATAATATTCCATTGCATTCATATACCACAACTTGTTCAGCCATTCCCCAACTGATGGGCATCTCCTCAACTTCCAATTCTTTGCCACTACAGAAAGAGCTGCTATAAATATTTTTGCAAATGTGGGACCTTTTCCCACTTTTATGATCTCTTTGGGATACAGCCCTAGAAGTGGTATTGCTGGGTCAAACTGTATGCACTTTTTTCATAGCCCTTTGGGCATAATTCCAAATTGCTCTCCAGAATGTTTGGATCATTTCACAACTCCACCAACAATGCATTAATGTTCCAATTTTTCCACATCTTCTCCAACATTTATTGTTTTCCTGTTTTGTCATGTTAGCCAATCTGATAGGTGTGAGGTGGTACCTCAGAGTTGTTTTGATTTGCATTTCTCTAATCATTGTGATTTAGAGCATGTTTTCATATGATTATAGATAGCTTTAATTTCTTCATCTGAAAGTTACCTGTTCATATTCTTTGACCATTTACCAACTGGGGAATGACTTGGATTCTTATAAATTTGACTTAGCTCTCTATGTATTTTAAAAATGAGGCCCTTATTAGAGATACTGGTTGCAAAAGTTCTTTCCAAGTTTTCTTCTTCATTCCTAATCTTGGTTGCATTGGCTTTGTTTGTGCAAAAACTTTTCAATTTAATGTAATTAAAATTATACATTTTACATTTTATAATATTCTCCCTCTTTGCTTTTTTTCAAAGAAGGGGGAAAAAGAAATGCTTGATAATTGAAAAAGAACATCTAATTCAAAAAAAATAGTTTATAGTAATAGTCAAGGTAATGAGGTCTGAGTGGTATGAGTGGAGATATAAGAAACAATGCAAGACATTTTTGTGGAGGCAACTCAGTGGCAGAGTGGATTGGATGCTGGGCCTGGAGTCAGAAAGACCAGAGTTCAAATCCATCCTCAGACACTTACTAGCTGGGTCACCCTGCAAAAGTCACTTAACCTGCTTGCCTCAATTTCTTCATCTGTAAAGTGGGGATCACAATAGCCCAACATCCCAGGGTTGTTGTTGAGGAACAAAGGAGATAATAAATAATTGTAGAGTGCTTAGTACATAATAAGAACTATTTAAATATTCGCTATTTTTGTTGGCTCTTAAAGGAACACTCCCAGAGGAAGGCATCACTTTGAAATATAATTAACATATGACAAAATTTTGATGCTTAATAAGGAATGCTGAAAGGCAAAACAGAAATTAAGAATTCCTGTCCTGCCTGGACTCTCCTGCCTTCCAACACTGCTGGGTAAAGAGGTTCCCATTAATTATCTGAAAGGTATAGTGCCAAAGGGAAGGTCACCAGATGGAAATACCCCAAGGCCTGATTAGATTTTCAACAAGCCTCCTTAATTAGGATGACTTGGTTCCTATAGTAGCACACAGCCTGGGTTCCTTAAATCCCACCTTCTACTGGAGGCTCATGCCTTCTTCCTCTTAATTATCTCCTATTTATCCTGTACATAGCTGGCTTTGTATAATTGTTTGCATGCCATCTCCCACATTATTAGACTGTAAGCTCCTTGAGGGCAGGGACTGTCTTTTTTTTTGTTGTGTTTTCCCAGTGCTTAGCATATGGTAGGTGCTTAATAAATGTTTATTGGCTGACTGGGTAAAATTAAGAAAAGGGGCAAGACCTTTTATCTCTACCAACTCAAAGTAGCAACAGAGTCCTAATCTTTAGCCTACCACTTCACCACCCAATATTATTTCACCTTTTCCAAGCAGTAAACAGTAGACACTTAGCCAGACCATCACCACAATACCAGTCTTACTCAAAATCAATTTTTTTTTAAGCAATTGGGGTTAAGTGACTTGCCCAGGGTCACACAGCTAGTAAGTGTCAAGTGTTTGGTCTGAGGCTGGATTTGAACTCAGGTACTTCTGACTTCAGGGCCAGTGCTCCATCCACTGTACCACCTAGCTGCCAAAATCAAATTTTAATAGGATGTCTGAAATCCAAGAAAAGGTGTATTCAGCATATTAAAAAAAAAAAAAAACTCAAACGTCCAAGAAAAGCATCAAGTGGTATCTCAAATCCATGGCACGCTGGCATCAGCAGGGACCTGCCTGATTTCTTGACAGCATGGTGAACTTTCCATGGGAGGCATTTTAACCAGTGATTCGAACATCTGTCTTCTATTCCTGGATTAGGGGTTGGAGTTCCTCAGGCAAGATGGCCCGGAACATTCCTGCACAAGCAATTCTATCATCTGCCCCTTTGTGTGGACTGCTGGGTCCAGGTACCTTTGAGATAGCTCCCTGAGATGTTGGAGCAGCTGCCAGGGCCCATTGGCATCCCTGTAATGGAAGCATCTAAAACCTCCGCTGAAAGTTGTCTTCTTGTGCCTTGTGATGCTGAGGTTCTCAGGGTTGGTGGTCCTGGGTGGAATCCTCCTCTTTGTTAAGCACCAGGGTTTGGCTTTTTCCAGTGGAGCCCAGAAGGACGCAGTCATCAGCACAGGCACCTCTGGCTTCTCAGTCATCACCATACAGGGAGATAGCTTCACTTGCCTATCCCGGTTTTGTGCGCCAATCTCTCAGGAACACCCTGCTCCCTCCATTCAAGAACCAAGGAAAGAGGAAGTCCCAGAAGTCTACTTCCAGACTTCCACTAGACTTGTGAGTTCTTAAGAATCCTGGATCTATAGCTTGGTCCTCCAGGACTGGGGAGGAGAGAATGCAGTGGAGCTGAGTAGAAGAAGTTAGAGAAGCAAATAACAAAATTAAAGACGGTCCCTGTCCCCAGAGGGCGTACAATCTAACGGGAAGAGACAACACACAAAAACAGGCAGGAAAGCAGGAGAAAGAGTGGGACACCACCGGGGTATGTTGTTCAACAGAGTTAAAACCTTTTAGAGCAATAGATGCCAAGGGAAGTGAGCCTGAAAAGTCCAGTTTCTGTCCTTTATAAAGGGAGGCATTGATGAGACATGACTTGCATCTGGTACTTTGTAAGGAGGCACCACAATTCTAGTCCCTATGGCCTTTGATGCCCCTGGCCTTCTTTTTTATTGATTCAACATCGTTCTGTGAGGACAAATTCCAGGTGGACAGGACTTTTAATTTCAATCTTTTCTGAGGAATAAGGAAGAAAAGAGGGTACAAAAGGCAGCAGTCTGCTCCTCTTGGAAGAACTCCAAAAGTACGAATCAAGCAGAGGGAATTAATGAAGTGTTCATTAGCACTAACCAGTCATTCAAATGAAAAGATGGAAGATTTTGGAAGAAAGTACTGGATATGAAAGCACTTACTGTGCAGGCTTTAGGTTATTTGGGAGAGCTGATTCCTTGGAAAGTAGCCAAGCAACCAGTGGCTTTCAGAGATAGTGTACCCCATGGCATGCAAACTGAAGGAGGAAGAATTTATAACCTTGCTAGGTACATATAGTTATCACCATCTTCCTCCTCCCCCATACACCCTAAGGAGGAGAATAGGGACAAACTTTCCCAGAAGGGGGAATTGTGTCAATATTGTTGTCAATAGTCAATAGACATTTGTTCAGTAACTACTATGTACCAGGCATTGTACTAATGCTGGTGATACAAATAAAAAATAAGAGTATAAGATAGAAATAAGAAAGAGGAAGATATTCTCTACCCTCAAGCTCAATAGGAAAGACAATACACAAAAATGAAGCTAAAAAGGGAAAGGGAACACCAGAGGCTATCCATCCCAGTGGCACGATGTTTGTGGAGTCAAAACCATGCAGAATAGTTAGCTGGAACATCCAGAGCCCTCTATAAAGGAAGGCTTTGGGAAGACTTTATTGCTCCAGCTCTCCAGTCAGAGGGGATGGGTAACTAAGGGTGTTGAGGAAGTGTAAGCTGAATCAATCTCCATGATGGTGAGAATTCAAGTGATGAGCTTATCCTGGGGGAGGCATGATGTTTGTGGAGTGGAAACGAAGCTGAGTAGCTGTGAAGGGAAATGAAGTAATGCTGTCCTAAGTGAGCAGCACCATGGCTAGTGCATGCCAAACCTTGGTGTCAGTACTGTAACTGGGGGAAAGTAGCACCACCATATATCTGTGTTACATTGTCCTGCCACTGTGGGAGAATGAGGTGTTACCTGAGCATTTCAGGAAGAAAAACAGCTATTGTCTGCCCTGATGGGTTTAACTATTCCATCAGTGTGTTGTGACTTTAGGTGGTATAGATTAAGTTTCCTTTGAGAGTAAGACTCGGACAAGCCACCAGGATCTGGGAAGGGTACTACTATACTATCTAATGAAATGTAAACTCTTTAAGGTAGAAACTCATTTTCACCTAGTGCTTGCCATAGCATCTGGCACACAGTAGGTGCTTAATATATGTTGATTATCTGGCGTTTCTAAGATGAAATTGCTCTGGTGTTAGTATATTTTGTTCCTCTTCCTATGCATGATTATCACAACAGAAGTAGCTGTGGGAGAGTGTGTGTATGTGTTTGTCTATCTGTATGTATGTGTGTGTATATGTATGTGTATGTGTGTTCCCTGACTTTTTGATATTCTGAGGGTACCATCCCAATGTGGTAAAGATTCACTTTTTCACTAGGGGCTGAGTCTATGATAAGAAATCCTTTCAGAGACAGCTTTGACTAAATTTTTGTTGCAGTCTGGTTAGGAAGCTCTTCCCCATCACACTAAGAGCATATTTAAGAGCCCAAATATAACATTGCAACTTATCTATCTTTGTGCCTCCTTTGTGTCTCTTTGCACAGTGCATAGTGGTTGGCAATAGCAGGTACTTCGAAATTATTGGTGAATAAAAAAGATCTAATAATAATTATAAGTTTACCAAGACTATTCTCTTCGGGATGTTGTTTTCCCAGCCCTTTTTTATCCTGGTCCAGAATAACAATTTTCCCATTTAGGAAAAGTTTCTCAAAAGAAACAGGGCAGTCATGCTTAAAACAAACACGCAAACAAATAAAACCAAAACAAAACCAAACCCATTTGTTATAGCACATTTAAACTCACAGAGAGGAAGGTTCATGGACTAAAATGAAACACCTGGGGACAAGACAAATAGGAGAAATGGAAGAGGGATTTGGGATAAAGAATAAAAGTTGGTCTCATTTGCCAGACTTCAGGTTTAATGTTCAGGTCAAGGAGGGGAGTAGGAAAGTTATGGAGGCATTGTTCAATGATGGTTCCAGAAGAGGACAACCTTAGACTTGGCACATTTAGGTTTCATTAAATGCTTATCACTCTTCATCATTAATTGGTAGGATATCTGGATCCTTCATTGTGTGAGTAAAAGGGCAGCTCAATGATGCAGTAAAGACTATGGGTTTTATAGAGAGGGGAATGGTTTCTTGTTCTAATATACCTGGTTGTTTTCTTATATCTGATGTTACAGACAAGAAGAAACAAGTGCTTGGATGGTGAATAAGCTCACTACAAATATCCTCACTACAAACAATGGGTCATGAAAGTTTCCAGAAGATGAACAGGGTCAGAGAAGAGAAGGTTGTGTGGAAGAGTAAAGATACAGTTTGCTTTGAGAGAGTAGGCCTAAAATTTAAAAATTAACCCCCCCCCAATGTTTTAGGAACTAAACAGGCTTGTTCTCCTGTGTGAGGGTACAAATTCCCATCATCTCTCTTTGTTCATCAGAGGGTTCTTAAGTGATTTACAACCTACTTTGAGTGGGATCATGGATTTAGATATAAGATATATGTGCCCATGTAGGATATGCATGTCCATCTGGGTTATCTAAATGCAGGTATGCACACCTCACGGGGAGCCCTGAATAGATATCTCTGCAATCTGGTCCTCCTTCTCCAAGAGAGGTTGAGGATTCTGCCTTGAGGGGAGCCAGAGAAGACCTGCATCTTGGCACTGGTTCCTTTCCTCTCTTAGAGGGATATTGGACTAGAATTACATATATCTTTCCCCCCTTAAATGTTTCGGGTTTTGATGTATGATTTTAGGGGCTCCAAACAAACTGTTTCCCTGGTAACTAGCCCTTGTAGGGGAGGGTAGGCTTCAGCTTAGACCACTAGTTTGGCTCCTTCCCACAAAATGCTAGTTTCACAAAATACTATTCCAAACAGCAAGTTATGAGAAAACCCATTTTGGAAGCAAAACAGACAACAAAAATTGGAGAAGTTCTACACATTAGAATATATCAGAAAATGCACAAGAGCAAACGAATTCTCTAGCTGTGTCAGTGCCTGGCACATAGTAAATACTTAATAAATGCTTATTACTTCCTTCCTTCCCTCCCTCCCTCCTTCCTTCTTTCCTTCCTGCCTTCTTTCTGTCTCTGTGCAGAGTTCTAGCATTTTCTAGGGGGATTAAAAAGAACTCAGAGCTAAGCTGTGCTTTCCTTTCATTGTTCTGATATGGTTAAATGACTGTGGCCAACCCCACATGTTTTCAATATACGAAAATAGAATCTGCTTTACCAATATTTATTCTCAACTATCATGAAAACATTCCTGCAACTGCTCCAGAATATTGTATACTCTTTTTGGTACACACTAAACCTTCAAATTATTTGTGACTTAACAGATCTCTTAAATAAATATATTAAAAGCCAGGGTGTCTACCATAATCCTATTTAGTTTTATAATACAATGTGGTCAATTTCAGCCAAGATTCTTCATGGCTTTCAAGGTTTATTTTTTCCCCAATAAAAGGCCCAAACCCCAAAGATGGCATAGAAGGATCAGCTATGCAGCATTACCCTCATCCTTATGAAACCTCCATTTATTTGTCTTTGGTCCTTCAATGGCCACAGCAGTAGGATGAGCTCTATAATTTCATTTCTTGTGCAAACCATTCAGATAACCCTTCACACAGAATTATAGCTTCTATTAAAAATGTGTACTCTTTCCCAAAGCTTCTCTCTCTCTTGTTTTAATATGAAACAATTGAGAGTTATGTTAGCGCACTGGGAAAGAATTATTATCCTTGTCAACGTCCTTAGGGGGCTTGATTAATATAACAAGTTCTTCCTTTCTGACTAATGAGACTACTGGCTGTGCTAGCCTTCCCCAAACAATTGTATAATTCAAGTCCTTTGTATCTGGTGGGGTTTTGACAGATCAGTCAATAGCTCCTGGTGAAGAAAAGTATTCCTTTCAATTTCAATCAGCAAAAAATCTCTGAAGAAATTCTCAAGCCTGATAAGCAGGCTGGACTTTAAATACGAGGCTCACCTGACATCTGGCAAGCTATCAGTCTGTTCTTCATCCTTCTTTCAGCAGAAATGTTGCATTCTGGGAATATAGGAGATAGAAGTCAGGCTAGAATGTGTATAACAGGGAGCACAGAAGTCATTTAGTCCGGGATGGGTCATCGGGACAAACACGTGATTTTTGAGAGTTCTTTGGGTTGGGGTGGCAGGAAAATACTCAACTTATAGACTGAAGATAAAGGGAGAATGTTTCATTTTCATAGATTCTTAGCACTTTATTCTCCCTTTCCTGAATAGCCTCGATCCTGTACATTAAGTTTAGAAGATGCCCTATCATTGTGTTTATAGCTATATTTACACAGTGCCAAAATGACCAATTGAGAGGTGAAAAATTCAGTTGAACCCATTATTTTTGGTGTCACCAGAAAAGATAGAGTTGTTTGACTGAATTCAATCATTTTTTTTCTCTCAGAATTCTGTCAAAGCAGTTTCAACTGAGCATGTAATAAACTTCCGTAAACACTTGTGGAACTGACCAAACACAGCTGCTGTCTTGGTATAGTGGACAGCCATGCCTTTTCATTAAAGGGAAGCACTGGCACCAGTGTAACTGCCTTTTCAGGGAATGGGCCTCTAGTTATTCAGTAGCTGGGAGAAAAGCCTGCACATAAGTATAACAAAATGCAGTAGGGTCCCCCCCTCCCCTGCCAAGTAAGGCAGCCATACATTTCAAGTAAAGAAAGTGTAATTTTTAATCAGGCATAATAAAGGTATTATCTTCTTGGCTAGATTGTAAGCTCCTTGAAAGCAAGGATTGTTTTTTCTTTCTTTCTTTCTTTTTCTTTCTTTCTTTCTTTCTTTCTTTCTTTCTTTCTTTCTTTCTTTCTTTCTTTCTTTCTTTCTTTCTTCTTTCTTCTTTCCTTCTTTCTTCTTCTTTCTTTCTTCTTCCTTCTTTCTTTCTTCTTCTTTCTTTCTTTCTTTCTTCTTTCCTTCTTTCCTTCTTTCCTTCTTTCCTTCTTTCTTCTTTCTTTCTTTCTTTCTTTCTTTCTTTCTTTCTTTCTTTCTTTCTTTCTTTCTTTCTTTCTTTCTTTCTTTCTTTCTTTCTTTTTCTTTCTCGTGTTTATATTCTCACTACCTAGATGTTTGTTGAATAGAATTTAACATCTGTGTTCCCATTTGAGATTCAGGAAATATGGTCACTGTACTAAAAGACCTCTTTGTGTCTTCTCATTCTCTCCAATGTCATGCCAAGAATCCACATTGTGACAATATGCACCAAAATTCATGCCCTTTTGTATACTCCTGTGGGCCAGATAGTAGCGAATGGTAGAAATTTAGAATAGAATCCCCCTTAACTCATAGTCATGACCAATCCTCCATTCCAAAAGCCATTTTGAAATGGAACAGCCAATGTTCTCAGGTCTTTAAGCAAGCCTTAGGAATTTTTTGTGGATTGCCATGAACATTGCGAATGATGAGCCATGACCATTAACACAATTTTGAACAAGGTCTCCACATGTCAACAGCCTGTGTCAAATTCCTGGAAAGTCATGGATAGGAGTTATATAGGATTGAAAAGCATAAATGTGCTGTAATCTGCATTATTAGAGGAAAACCCATATACATGAGATCACAGATCCAGTGGAGGACTGGAATATTAATCTGGCCTCAGACACTTACAGGTTGTGGGTCCCTGAGCCAGTCACTTAACCTCTTAACTCCAGATAAGTTTCTTTATCTGTAAAAGGGAATAGCATCTACTTCCCAGGGTTGTTGTGAGGATAAAATGAAATATATATATAAAGTACTTTATAAATCTTAAACCTTAAATCCTGAATATCATTATTATTGTTGTGTTATACAAAGCTTCATTAATCAATTAAATAATTGTGATGATAATAATAATAAAACAATAATAAAAATAGTGATGATGATAATAACTAGAATTTGTATAGTTCTTTAAGGCACACTTTACATGTTATCTCATTTGGTCACTTTTTGTATACCTTGTACTATTTTCACACGAATATAAATATATTCTGCTTTCTCAGTTATTTTGTTGATTCTAGCTGGTATTCTCCCAGAGATTTAACCTAACCCATAGATCCAACATTGTGTCTTTACCACATTTTTAGTCCCTAAACTCCAAGGAGTGTACTTTATAAGCCTTTTTTAATTCTTGGAAAATAATGCTAATTGTTTAAATTTGAATATAAGGTGATAAATTTGACATGAGCCTTTAAACTGAACCTGTGACTTTAACTTTGTCTTGGATACTTGGACACACTGGCAAGTCACTTAACCCTGTTTGCCTCAGTTCCTTATGTGTAAAATGAGTTGGAGAAGAAATGGCAAGGCACTCTAGTATGTTAGCTAAGAAAACCCCAGATGAGGTCATAAAGAGTTGGACAGGACTGAAATGACTTAACAACAACAGTGACTTTAAAAGAAGAAAGAACTGACTTCATTTAAAAGCACAAACATTTTTCAGCAAAGCGATGATATAATCAATCATACACACACTACACTGCGTGCACACGCGCACACACACACACACACACACACACACACACACACTCTTTGGAAACCCTACTCACATTTAATAATCTGCACTGTCAAGGGCTTTTTCTTTATAAACTATCTCATCTAGGCCTCCAGGGCTGCAGCTTAAGCCCATTTTTTCCTTTATGAAAAAGAGAGAACAGCTGGTTCCCATCTTTTCTATAACAATCTTTCATTGACATGGATACCCAAATATGGGTGTAGAGATTGCTCACAAAAATTACAATTATATTATCTATTGTACATGTTTTGGCTTCTACCTTAAAGCTGTGAAATTGAAAAATTCATCCATGACAGGTGACCATGGGTGACTGTTATATAATTGCTCAAACAAAATCTGGACAAAATGAAAATAAATTTACTTATGCTTAAATTTAAAGAAAATGTCACCTAAAGATCTATACTGCATGGCCCTCTCCACCCAAGAGACTTTTCTGTACTCTGGGCAGCAGTTTAACATAGTAGAAAGACTTGGGTTTGGAGAATAGCTCTGCCGATTATAATGTCTTGATACATATATGTGTACACATGTGTACCTACAGGCATGTGTATATGCCAGTGTATATGGATATAGGTGAATGGATATATACACACATGTATATGTACACACATGCACATAATTTATATGTGTATGTGTATATGAGTATATGTACATATATAAATATGAGTGTGTATTTATGTGTGTTATGTAACCAGGGAGTCCTGATAAATGTTTAACAACTGATTCCCTGGGAGGGGGGACATTGAACACATGACAAACTTTTTGAAAACTTAATCTACAGTATTGACATTTTCTCCATCACTTTCTTAAGTCTAGAGAATCTATCAAATAATAAATCAAGCCTGATGTGTAGCATTTGTTAATTTCCAAAAATGTAAATGCCCTCCTTGAAAATTTAACACTTGGCTTCCAGGAGCCAGGCAGAGCTGGCTCTAGCATGCCTTTACCAATATGCCACATATACACACAATGAACACACACACACACACACACACACACACACACATATATATATATATATATATATATAAATATAACATTATTACTACTCTCTGTAATGCTGTTATCATTGTGAAGTGCCCTTTTCTTTTTTCTTTTTCATACTAAAAAGTAGTAAGGATTTTTATACAGGCATGCTACACTTAAGTCACAAAACAATCAGTCTGGAATGACAAAAGTCTCATGACACAAAGTCAAGAGGCAGGTAGATGGAATTTGCATTAAATGATGGCATGTCCTTTTGTCAGGGAGGTCATCAGATTGTGGTAAGAGTTCTTATCAGATAGTGGTAGAGCTAGTAGAGTCCACTGTAGGGTGGGGTGATGTCTCTCAAAGGTTTCTGCCTTCCTGAGGGTCATTCCATCTCTGCTCCTGTGGCTTCCATACTCAGCACAGTCTGGTTACTTGGACCTCTGCCTCATCTATCTCCTCTTGTGTTTCAGCCTACACATTCACTTCTTCCTCCACTTGGCTCTCATGGCGCAATGGAAGTTGACAAGATGGTGCTAAGAAGAAGAGCTGAAGTGCACTTTTCAATCCAATAAATCCAACCCAATAAACATTTATTAAGTGCCTATTATGTGTCAAATATTGTGCAAAGTGCTGGGCACGTGATTAATAAAAGAAAGGCAGTCTCCACCCAATCTAAAAAAGGAGAGAACACCCAAAAGGAGGCAGGAAAGCATCTGGGGGGATGTCAAAGGGACACCAGGGGGTATCTTCTTCTGTGGAGTTGAAACCAAGCAGGACAGCAGATAAAAAGTGTTTTATAAATATGATAGCATTATATCCAAAGAACTTCTTCTGATGAAGAAATTTCTAAACAGAGTGATTTAGATTATTATAATTATTACTAATAATAATGAGAAATACTATCTTGTATTTAGATAGTGCTTTAAACTTTTCCAAGTATTTTTCATACAATATTCCACTTGATTGTTGTCCAGAGTAGAAGAATGAGCACTGGATTTGAAGTTAGAATTCAATTTGATTGAATAAACATTTCTTAAGTACTTATTTTGTTGAAGGTATTATATAAGTTATTAGGGATGTGAAGATGAAAATGACACAATTTCTTCTTTCAAGGAGCTTATATTCTACATATTACATATATGCAAAGAATTATGATACAAGGAAAAGTGTAATGGGGACATTCTAATGAAACATCATATGAAAACTTGAGAAGGTAGAGAGTACTTTTGGAGGTGAGGATACAGGATGGAGAATAGGGAAAGGCAACATTGGAAGGCTGCATGGAGAAGATGGCATCTAAGTTGAACCATGAAGAGAAGGATTGTAGAAGTGAAAAGTGAAGAGAGAACGAATTCAAAGTATAAGGGGTGTGTGTGTATGTGTGTATGTGTGTGTGTGTGTGTGTGTGTGTGTGTGTGTGTGTATTGCCCATGGAAGTTAATGGTGGGATATGGACTGTGGACCTCTCCCTCTTTGAACTTTTCCATGAATTCCAGGAACCCAACCCTTGAACACAGATCCCTGGCATTCCCCTGAGGTTCATTTCAGTATAATCCTTTCAACTGTCCTTGCATTGTGGTTTTGACTCTGACTCTATCCCCAATTTTCTGCTATCTCTAATCCAGACCAACCTTCATAGTCTGCACCTGGCCCCACCCTAGACCACAACTCCTAGATTCCATCTAGACCCCTTCCATGTGGCCCAGGTCCCAGGCATTCGCCTAGGGCACCTGGCCCTTCCGGCTCTTTCTCTGTTACCTCCCAGTCACCCCAGACTACTTGGCCACTCCTAGATCATATCTAGATCATCCCAGAGTCTTTCTGTATAATAGGTCCATCTTGCCTCCATTAAAGTGTTTAGATTCATTAAGAGTCTGGCCTGGTTGTTTATATAAGTAACACAAATGCTCAGATTCTTAAAATCTAGCCAATAGGATGGATTCTTGAAATCTTGCCCACCTCAATCAGTGTTTTAATAAATCTTGTCTCTGATTGAAAAAAGGCTTGAGTTGAATTCATTTGAGGCAAGAACTGAATCTTCTGCCCTTGAATTTTGGGGTTCCAAGCACCCCTAGACCTCAACATTATCCATGCAGTTTTACCTAAATGCAGCTTGCAGGGAGGCTTTGTTAGTCATCTCAGGAATCTTGCCCAATCCTCTCCGAAAGAGACTTTGATTTTTGTTTGGAAGGGAGCAGGAAATTGGGGATTTGAGACTGAAATTTTTGCTGTCCTCAGAGATGTAACACTAGATGATATTTATGTTGATCTGGCCCCTAAATATTGATATTCTGGGATATATCTATCTATATCTATATCTATATCTATATCTATATCTATCTCTATCTCTATCTCTATCTCTATCTCTATCTCTATCTCTATCTCTATCTCTATCTCTATATCTATATCTATACACATACATACATATATACACATTTATATATACATGCACACATACATATATACATACACACATATATACATACACACATATACATATATATGTATATATGTATATATATGTATATATGTATACACACACACACACACACACACACACACACATATATGAATATATAAAATCACTGCCTTCCTGGTCAATATGCATTGAAGACAAAGAGGGTACCCTATTCTTATTAAAAGTTAATTACATAGAAGAAAATCCCAATTAGTGAGTACACTCATATGTAAATAGATAACAAACAGAATTAAGGGAAGATTAGAAGATTAGGAGAGAGAGAGAGAGAGAGAGAGAGAGAGAGAGAGAGAGAGAGAGAGAGAGAGAGAGAGAGAGAGAGAGAGAGATTCACCAAAATTCCTAGGCAAGCATGCTGGGAATTAGGAACATGTTGAGGAAGTGGCTCTGTCTGCCTTTCAAAATCTGTTTTCAAAGCAGGGAAATAAGAAGAAAGTCTCTTTTCTCTCAAGCTCTCACACCAAGGGATACAGTGACCTAGCAATAATAAAAGTAGCAAAAATCATATAATTATATCAATAGATGCAGAAAAAGCTTTTGATAAAATACTAAGCTTTTGATAAAATACTCATTCCTATTACTTGCATGCATAGGTATAACGGGATTTTTCCTTAGAATGATAAGAATCATCTACCTAACACCATCAGCAAACATTATTTTTAATGGAGGTTAGCTAGAAGCCTTCCTAATAAGATGAGTGAAACAAGGATGCCCATTGACACCAATCTTATTTAATATTGTATTATAAATGCTATCAATAAAAATAAGAGAAGAAAAACAAACAGGAAGAATAAAAATGGGCAATGAGGTAATAAAACTATTTCTTTTTGCAGATGATGTGATGATTTACTTGGAAAAACCTAAAAATTCAACTAAAAACAATAATTGTGAAAACAATAATTCCAGCAAACTAGCAGGATATAAAATAAACTCATAAATCACCAGCATTTCTATATATTAGCAAAAAACTCTGCAAGAAGAGATAGTAAGAGATGCCTCATTCTGGGAATATACCTACCAAAACAAACCTTGGAACTACATGAACACAATTATAAAATACTTCGTATACAAATAAAATAAAATTTAAATAATTGGAGAAATATTAATTGTTCATGGGTAGGCAAAGCCAATATAATGAAAATCACAATTTTACCTAAGCTAATCTATTATTCAATGCCATCCCAATTAAATTACCAAAACATATTTTACTGAGCTAGAAAAAATAATAAAATGTATTTGGAAGTACGAAAAGTCAAGAACATTAAAAGAATTAATGAAAAAGATGTAAAGGAAGGAGGTTTAGCAGTAATAGATCTTAAATTATACTATACAGCAGTAATTATTAAAATTATCTGGTATTGGCTAAGAAATGGAAAGGTAGATCATTAGAACAGAGTAGACATACAATCAGCAATAGCAAATAATTACAATTACTTTGTATTTGACAAATGTAGATTTAAGCTTTGGGCATAAGAACTCATTATTTAATAAAAAAAAAACAGAGCTGGGAAAGCTGGAAATCTGTCTGGCAGAAATAGGATGTAGACCAGCATCTTACACCATTTACCAAGATGAGGTCAAAATGGAATCATGACCTAGATATAAAGGGAGATATCATAGGAAAATTAGAAGAACACGGAGCATATTACCCATCAGATTTGTGGATAAAAGAACAATTTGTGAATAAACAAGAGATAGAGAATATTGTGAGGTATAAAATGGATAATTTTGATTGCATTAAATTAAAAAGGTTTTGTACAAATAAAACCAATGTAGCCAAGATTAGATGGAAAACAGAAAATTGGGTGAAAAACGTTTATAGACAGTTTCTCAGATAAAGGTCTCCTATCTCAAATATATAAAGAACTTCATCAAATTTATAAGAATATGAGTTATTCTCCAATTTATAAGTAGTCAAAGATATGAACAGACAGTTTTTGATGAATAAATCAAAACCACACATAGTCATAAAAATGCTCTAAATCATTATTTAGAGAAATGCAAAATAAAATATCATTTCATACTTATTAGATTGGCTAAAATGATAGAAGGGGAAAACAACAAATGTTGGAGGGGGTATGCAAAAATTAGAACATTAATTCACTGTTGATGGAAATGTGAACTGATCCAATTGTTTTAGAGAATGATCTGGAATTATGCCCAGAGAGTTAAAACAAAGCAAGACAACTATATGCCCTTTGATCCAGCAATATTACTATCAGGTCTGTTTCCCAAGGTGATCAGGGAAAAAGAAAAAAGAACCTATTTGTACAAAAATATTTATAACACCTCTCTTTGTGGCGGCAAAGAACTAGAAATTGCAGGATGCCCATCAATTGAGGAATGGATAAACAAGTTGTGGTATATGATAGTGATGGAATGCTACTGTGCTATAAGTAATGATGCACTTAATGATTTTAGAAAAACATGGAAAGACTTACATGAAATAATGAAAAGTAAAATGAACAGAACCATGGTACACAGTAACAGCAATACTATTTGAAGAATAAATATGAATGACTAAGCAGTTCTGAGTTACATGAACATCCAAATCCACTACAAAGGACCTATGAAGGAAGATGTTATCCACATCGAGAGAAAGAACTGACAAACAGAAGTATGTGTAATATGGTCTCATATGTACATTTTTTTTTGTCTAATGGTATCCTCTAGGACAGGGTGGGGAAAAAGGAGAAAAACAAAAAAAATTCACAAAAGAGAAGAAAAAATTTAGAAGGAAGCACAGAAAAGTTAGGGTAGCTTTGAAATCAATGTGTAGCATTTATTATACAGGTTTTTTCAAAACAAAGTAAACTGTGCTGTGTACATGAAATTTTTCTTTCTTTTTGTCTTTTTGTATTTAAGTTCAAAATGAATAAAAATTTAAAAAAGAGAGATGAAAATTGCCCACAGTCCCAGAGCCTGTATGCATCAGAGGCATGACATATCTGACATATATGAGCAAATGAGTTTATCTGTAGCTTTAACTGCCTACAGTCACTGTCATCCTAGTGTTAACTTAGCAACCTTTCTCCTTAGAACCTGTCATCTCCCTTCAGAGCTGATAAGTTTCTAATCTGCTAGATCACATAGAAACTGACAGTGATGCCACTGGTAGGATGGCTGATATTTTCTAATGTTAACTGACATTTTAAAATAAATAATCACTTTGGGGAAAGGTAGTAGTGATCAAATGCAAAGGAATTAGGCAGGACACTTTTTTTAAAAGAATGACAAGAGTCTACTAGGTAGCTACTTCACTACCTCCTGAAATTCAGAACTGGTACATTGACTGGCCAAGGTTTATACTGGGAGTAATAGAACTGATGGGGAGAATTCAGAGACAGGGAGAGGATACTGAGTGTTACTTATTGATGGACACATGAAGAAGAGCATTGGGCATGGCAGAAAGGGATAATCTTCTACTTCTTTTGTTTACTTTTTAATCCTTAAAGCTTTGTGAAAAGTTATTTATATTCATGCTACCCCTAGCTGTTGGGTAGCTTTGTGGTAGGAACTAAATCCTTTTTGTCTTTGTGTCTTTAGGACCTTATACATATATTATACATATATACCTCAGACATATGTTTGCCCAGGAGAACACACTATCTAAAATAGTGGGTCTTCCAGTCACCTCTATTCCATATATAAATAGATCCCTATCTATTTAAAACACTAGCTCATGATTCCCCACCAGTGTTTTTTATTTTTCTAGTCAACATTTTCCTCTGGTGATATCATGATGTTAATCCTAATGGGGTTACATGGCATGAAGTATCTGTCAGGTTTATAGTTTTTGCTAGACATGTAGTTGATGTTCAACAAAATCTGGAGTCCTTGGCCCTGATATATTATTTCTACTGGCATTGCTCCATGCTTTTCTTGTGTGTCTTCTGTTTGATGGTACTTTACTGGTTCCATGGCTGCTACTGTTCATTGTCATGCATGGCTTCACTGGGCGTGAATTTGTGAAGCTCTCGGTGCTTTCAGATTCTGGCTTCAACTGGAGTCCTGAGCTAAGTGCAATGTCTTCTTCAAAAGGGGAATATTACCTTCTGCCAGCCCTGGACTTTAAGCCAAAGTTCATTTTATTAAGGCAAAACCTCACCATACTTATTGGACTAGAGAAAATCCTTTCCTAACTTTTCCTTTTCTAGGGAGAACTGGTTTTCAGAGACTTTACTAAAATAGGAATCTCCCCTATAAAAAGACATTCCTCTCTTTAGTTACTAAAATTCTTAGAACATAGAATATTTGTGGCTTGCTAATAATATTTTCAGGCTTAAATATATATATTTTTTTATACTCTCAGTTCCCCATTCTACCAGGGGAGTGTCTCGGTCAAAACCTTGTTTTGACTTAGGGTGACCTGTGGATAGCACTTTCCCTACTGAACTATTTTTTTGTGGCTCTTAGATTAGCCCCATAACATGGGTGTCATCCTTGACTCCTCTCTCTCCCATTTGCAATGTATTGCCAACTACTGTTGATTCTACCTTCATAACATCTTTTGTATATGTCCTCTTCTCTGACACTGCCACTACTCTGGTAGAGGCCATTATCACATGCAATAACACTTTGATAGATCTCCGTGTCTTCTTCCCACTTTAGTTTATCCTCTACTCAGTAACCCAAATGATCTTCCTGAAACACAGGTCTGATCATGTCATTCCCCTATTCAATGAATTGCAGTGGCTCCCTATCAAAACTGGGACTAAATATAAAATCTTTTGTTTGGCTTTTAAAGCTAATTAACAACAACAACAACAATAACTAGCATTTATATAGTGCTTTAAGGTATGCAAAGAACATTTACAAATATTCTGTCATTTTATCTTCACAACCACTCTGGGAAGTAGGTGATACTATTATGCCCATTTTATAGATGAGGAAGTTAAGGCAGACAAAGGTTAAAATGACTTCCTTAGCATGTAACTAAAAGGCGTGTGAGGCTAGATTTCAACTCAGGTCTTCCTGACTCCAGGACCAGTACTGTATCTACTTCCCCTTTTCGCTGCTTCCTAATTTGGTCCCTTCCTAGTCTTCCAGTCTTCTTTCACCATGCACTACATGATCAAGTGACTCTAGCCTCCTGCTTTAGCCTTTCTTGGCATCCCCAGCTCTTAGAACAGTACGTGGCACACAGCAAGCTTTTAACAAATTCTTGTTGACTTGACTTTGCTTTGAAGTAGGCTGCCTGTTTCATCTCTCTCAACTCTAATCTATGTTCCACTCAGCTGCGATGTGATTTTCCAAAAATTTAGCTCTGATCATATCATCCCCTTAGTCTTTAAACTCCAGTGATTCCCTCTTATGTCTAGGATCATATTATACAACGTTCTCTTTGGCATTTAAAGCTTTTCATAGCCTTCTTCCTTCTTACGTTTCCATTCTTTTACATACTTGACTCCCCTCCACATAATCCATGATCTAAGTATAGTGCTCTATTTGCTGTTTTCACAAAACACTCTATTTTCCATTTCTGTGACTTTGCCATGGGATGCTCTCCCTCTTTACCTCTGTTGCTTATTTTTCCCAATTTTCTTCAAGAATTAGGTTAAATTCCAATTTCTGCAAGAGACCTATCTTGGTCCATCCACCCTCTTCCCACTCCCCAGCTGCTATTGCTTTCCCTTCTGAGGTTACATTAATTTACTCTATATATATCATGTATGTACATAGATGTTTATCTTCCCTATAATGAGTAATTTAAGGTCAGGTTTTTGCCTTCCTTTTTCTCTCTAGAGCTTAGCAAAGTATCTGGCACCTACTAAGTGTTTAATCAATGCTCTTGACTAAGTGAAGTGGTAAGTGGTAGAGATGGGATTTGAACCCAGGTCCTCCAACTTCAAATCTAATACTCTTCATTTTTAAATTTCAGTTCCTTATTTGAACCCAAAGAGATTGTTCAGAGGTAATATGTAATTGATGACTGATTTACCATGACTTTATTTATCCAGCTTTCCTCCATTCCATATAAGTTCATTTTACTAGGCAAACCTAGACTGTAGGAGCTTATTCTTACACAGGCACCTAGGTGGTGCAGTGGATGTAGCACTGGTTTTGGAATCAGGAAGACTCATCTTCATGAGTTCAAATCCAGCTTCAGACACTTGCTATCTGTGCAACCTTGGGCAAGTCACTTAACCCTGTTTGCCTCAGTTCCTCATAAGGAAATGGCAAACCACTGCTGTACCTTTGCCAAAAAAACCCAAATGGCCTAATGAAGAGTCAGCCATGACTGAATAACAAAAATTATTTTAGTTTCAGACTTTTTTTTTCAAAATGTTAATCATTTTGGAAGCTTCCATACTTTCATAAACAAAGGTTACTCAATCAACCAATCAGCTCGTGAAAGAGAGCACTTAATAATTAGCTAACTATCATTTAGTAAGTTGTGACTATGGGTCAGGTATTATGCAGGTGCGGAGGCTATAAGGACAAAAGTGAAATAGTCCCTACCCTGGTGGAGCTTACATTCTGTTCTCATCTGATTCTGTTGGGGTATGCAACATGTACACATATAAGCACATCCAAAATATATCCAACATGACAATCCTATGTGCAAGGCATGGAGGAGATTGCAAAGTTGTCTAAGGTATGGTCCCTGCCCCATGTAGAACTAATATTTAAGCATCTAAATGCTTGACACCAAGAGTAAATGCTATAAAAGCAGAGAAAGAAGAGAGCAGTGTGGGCATATGAAAATCACTGTGAGGAAAATTTAATGTGTTCCTTTAAAATTCTTATCATTTGCATCTTCCAAGATTTAAAAAAAAAATCGCATCTTCCTGTCTTGATGTGGCTTTGTCTACCCAACACAAAACATCTCAAAGGTAAATGAAAATTTCACTTTACATCTGGATATTCAAGTATTGTGGAGAGGCAGCCCAAATCTTGCTGGTCTTCAATATAGCAATTTAACTTGTCAAGTGAAAAAGGGATTTTGTTAAAGATATGTGGATGTGTGCCATATCAACTCGAGCATGGAATGTGTGGTAAGTTAGCCCAGAAGTGTTGTTTCTCCCTCCCAGGAGCTCAAGGCACAAATATTCAGAACTTGTTATTTCTTAGCTCCTTTCAATCTGAGAAGCAGCAAGCTTTCAGACAAGTCTCAGTCTACATGTTTTTAGTCATCTGAAGGGAACTGGAACTTTGGGGATGTGCTGTTGTGTCATTCAATGTAGTTCCCAAGAGATACATGGAAAATGTGGAAGATTGGCTCTGTCCATTAATTCACAGGAGAAAAGTCCTCTAAGATGGTGATTTGACTCACCTGGTTCACATAGAACTTGATGTGTCCTCCAGATAATACTCTACAAATCCCTACATATTACAGTAATCTTGAGGTGGAGGGGTGGGAGTAGTTTTTGGAGCAGTAATAAAGGAGAACTCCTGAGCTAGATTGGTCTAGGGCAGCACCCTACATAGCTATTCAAATTCTCCAGTGCTCACCTTTTTCTTCACATGGAAAGAGTTGCCTACATACCAAATATGAATAGGAATAAAATTTAACGTCTGAGAATGTCACATGGATGGGCTCTTCCCTTCCCCTACTACTATCCTCAGTTTCCTCATCTGTAAAATGGTGATGATAATAAAAGCACTTACCTCTGAAGCTTGTTGCGTGTATCAAATGACATAAAAATTATAAAGTGTTTAGCAAAGTACCTGGCATATAGTAAGTGCTATATAAATGCTATTATTTGAACATGCACAATTTTTTTGCATGCATATTTTCTGCATTCTTTGGCTCAATTGTCTTATAAATTCATCTACATACCTGTTAACATAGCAGTGATAATTGTCGTCCTTTTTTTTTTGTTTCTAGTTTTGTCATTTCATGTAGGGGTACCAATGCATGTTTATGTCCTCTACACTAACTTATTACCTTCCCTCTTCTCTTTTCACCCTGTTCTATTATGTCTAAGCAAGAGGAACAAGGTCATTTAACTGTGAAAGGTTATGATATGGACTATGGCCCCTACCTATCTACTCTTAGTGCATGGAAGTGGGATTTGGCTCAAATATTCAGGTGACAAGAAGATTCTGTGTTGCTTCATGTTGTTGAGGTGCCTGGTGATGCAGTGGGAAGAATATTGGACCTAGAGTCAGGGAAATCTCAGTTCAAATTGAGCCTCAGACACTTATTAGCTGTGTGACTGGGTAGGTTACTTAACTTCTGTATACCTCAGTTTTCTTATCTATAAAATGGGGATCATAATAGCAGCTACTTCCCAGGGTTGTTGTGAGGATCAAATGTGATAATATTTTATCAGTCAATAAATAAACATTTATTAAATAACTACTATGTGCCAGGACTATTTATAAAGTGCTTAGCATAATGCCTGACATATAGTATTTAACAAGTGCTTCTTTCTTTCCATTAGGTTATTTCAGTTGGGTTCAGTTCTTGGTATCACATTCCAAAAAGGATATTGTCATGCTGGAGTAAATTCAGAAGAGGGTAATCAGGATGGGAAGAGATTTCATCCATGCCTCATCCTGTGATAAAGAACAAGACATTTAGAATTAGAGGACTTGGGCTGGAATGCTGGCTCTGTTATTTACAGGTTATGTGACTCATTCAGTTTACTCATCCTTTCTGGATTTTAACTTTCTCATCTGCAAAATGAGGACTTCAGTCTGTATGATGTCTAGGGTCCCTTTGATCTATAAATTCACATAAATGATGATCGGCCAAAGGAATTTGAAATACTTGGGCTAGAGAGAAACAGTCTGAGGATTGAGGGACATGATTTCTCTCCTTAAACATCTAGAGAATTTTGCTTAGAATTTAACTTGTTTGACCTTGCTCTAATCTAAAGGGCAAAGTAGGCAGGCAAATTTTGCTCAATATAAGGGAAAAGTTTCAGAAAATTAGAGAAGTACAAAAGTAGAATGACCTGCCTTGGGAGATAGTAAGTTTCCCATTTCTGAAAGTCTTTAAGTATAGACTGAATGACCACTTTCAGGGATGTCATAAATAGGAATTATCTTAACAGGGAAGATTGGACCAGATAACTTCATAGGTCCTTTAACTTCAACTTTTGAAAATTAAATTGAAAAATCTTGAAATTTGTTTGAAAAACTTTAAACGTTGAAATTTTAATTTGAAAATCTCTGAAGGATTTCTCTGATTTTTCAGACATGGGGTTACCAAAGAGGGGATATAACTTTACCCGATTGCACTTCCTTTTCTGCCTTCACATGCATTCTTCTCTGTAGTGATTTGTAAATCATCGTTATCATCATCATGATCATCACTAATTAGTCTCAAATTAGAGAGGAGGAATATATGGGGAAGGGGTAGGTGAATAATTCTATTGTACTATTAGATTCCATAGAAAAATAGAATTAAGCCTGAAATAGTGCTATTTATGTCCTGAGGAGGATCAGGTTTATTTGATATTTAACAATAGGATGCATTTGCCTTTCATTTAAGTCTCATTTCCCAGTTTCCTGAGAACAGAAATTCCACTTGCTATTGGCAAGTATTAACATGCAAATTGAGTTTTATGTTTTATCTGTAATTTATTTCCTTTATTTTCTAGGTAAATGCCCTACATGTCTACAATTCTTGTAACTCCCATTGCCTTGAACCATATGAGCCTAGATTTTGAATTGCTGGACAGTTCCCAGACATAGCAACAATTGGAGTATATTAGAAAGATCACTGGACTGAGTCTAGAGATTGGGTTTTAGTTCCTGAATCTGTCACTAACTAGTTGTATGGCTTTGAAGAAATCAGTTCACCTCTCTTGGACTCCAGCATATTCAGCTGTAAAAAATGAAGGAGCTGAACTCAGTGATCTTAAATCTCTTTAATCTCTAACAGCCCCATTTTAACTGTACCTGTTCCTTATATTCCTTTAAATGGTTGTTTCACAGACATTTATATATAAATGTTCAGGGTATCTTTTTCTATGATTTGCCATCAGCTACCTTTTTTTTTAGCTCATTGTAAACTTATTAATCAATTGTGTAGAATAGATATTAAAACTTTAACATCTGATTTTGCAAATGGCTGCAAGAGAAAACAATTAGAAGTCAAGGACCTGGGGGCCGGTAGAGCAAAAGGGAATGGAAGATGAAATAAAATATCTCAAATCAGCTTTTGCAATGCGACTTTAGAAATGAAAGACAGAAGTTACGTGCCTGGGGTCAGTTCAATGTAGAAGATTAGGTTCTGAGTATGAGCTTAAGAAGTCTAGGACCAAGTCCCACTCTTGCCACTTAATAGTTATGTAAATACCAGTAAGCCATGTTGTCTTTCTGAGTTGCCATTTCTTCTGTAAAATTAAGATGATAGAATTTTCACTACTTTATTGATAAAGTTGTTGCAAGGCAAGCATTTTTGAAGTGCTAATTGAATATTATGACTTTAGTGTTTTGATGGATAAGTGATTTCATTCACATGAATGAATGCTGCCTCTGCTGATGCAGATTGTAACCCTTTCCTCCATGAGATTTCATCCTGTGAGATTCTTGCCTGGGTTTTCCTATCACCCTCTGTGGAGAATCTGTGCAGCATGCTAGAGGCCTTCTTGTTCAAGGTTTTAGCATCTTGGGTGCAAAAATGGCTATCTATCTGTTACCCTCAAGGTTTGTTATGTTTGTTGATGATAATGTTTTTTTTTTGCGTGCCCCCTCACCTACCCATGCAAGTCATCTCACATCCTGATTTATTCTCCATCTCTGTGATCATAGGCTGGAAGACACCAGTCAAAGAGTTGACATGAGAAGTAGAAGTTGCAGTATGTAAAGTTTCAAGCAAATTCCAGAAGACAGAAGATTTAACAGGTGGAAGAATGGGGCATGACAGGGGCAGGTTAGATTGTCACAAGAAAGACTCTATTCTATCTACCTGTGAATTGGCTCAACTATTGTAGAAAGCAATTTGGAATTATGCAAACAAAGTAACTAAATTGTCCATACCCTTTGATCCAGAGATTCCATTGCTAGGCTTTTACCCTAAAAAGGCTATTGATAAGAAGAAAAATCTCTTTATATACTAAAAGACTTATAGTAGCACTTCTGTGTGATAGCAGAAGATTGGAAACAAAATAGATGCCCATCAATTATGGAACGGCTACACAAATCATGGTATCTGAGTGTAACTGTGCTATAAGAAACTGTAGAAATGAAATAATCATGTGACCACATGGATACCGTAAAATATGATAAACACAATGAATGCAGAGAATCATGGCAAGAATCACTGATGCAGAGTGAAGCGAGCAGAGCCAAGAAAACAATATATAATAGACATGACTACAACAATGTCAATGAAGAAAACAATTGTACATACACAAATCAAAAGTGAATATTGCAAAATTATAAATGACAAACAACTCAAAAGAAGAGATATGAGGAGATACTTCCACCACACTCCATTCCAGTGGTGGGAAGTCGTTTTACAAATTTTCAGACTTCGTCAATGTAATAGTTGGCTATGCTATTTCTCTCTTTGTTTCTGTTTTTGTCTTTAAAAATATCAGAAAAGATGGCTATCTGGAAGGGACAGAGGAAGGATGACTGGGGAGAACTGTGGTGATGTAAAAAGCATAATAAATTAATAAAAACTTATTTAAAAAAAGAAAGTCTACCTTCAACAATTCTGTGCTGTGGCAGTGTATCTCCTATATGTAGAATTCTAGGGTGATGGATCAGTTCTATACCTACAAATTAACCCTACCTCCAGATTCCAATTCATTCAAGAGGGCCTTGTTTGGGGTTTCTTCTTGGGTAGACTCATGAATAATCTGATTTATGTGGGCATTTAAAAACTTCAAGAGACATCATTTCTGTATAATTTAATAATTTTATTAATAATGCTAACAATTTAATCAAGGGATGGTCATTTGGCCATCTCTCTCTTAGACCAAAACACCTTCATGATGGTGGGCTCATGGCTTACATACCCATTGGCATTCAACTCTGATTGGTTTATAATTAATGAGAGAATGAATATTACAATGAAGGGCTGAATCTATTCAAATGAACTTTGATAATGTCATTTACTTCGAAGTTACCCCAAGACTTCTGCAATCAATTTAAAGAATTAATCCTCACTGAAACCTGAGTAGAGCACAATGGCTTCCCCACCTGGGTGGGGTCTGAACAAGTGTGTTAGGAAAGTTAGTATAATCTCATTATCAGTAATGTCCTTCAAAAGACTGAACTTTTGAAATCAGGACTTTAGGAAAAGGGAGGAGGGCTCTGCATGTCCCCAAATCATTGGTTATTAATAATAATTTCTCTCAGATGCTATTAACTTTTAATCTGCTACCAAAAAAGAAAATCTCTCTATAATAGTGAGATATGGAGTCAATATGAATTTAACTTCATAAGTTTCAAAGTGTACAAAGAATATGAAGAGTGCAGAGAAGAATGAGAATACATATTAACCAATGCAAAGTGAAGTAGAACCTGGAAAATGATACACATAATGAGTATAATAGTATAAATGGAAAGGACAACAAAACAATTAAAACTAAATATTATTACATATTTGTAATGGTTAAACTTAGTCCAGAAGAATTGGTGAAAAAAATGCATCTCTCCTTTTTTTCCAGAGGGTGTGTTATGTGTGTGGGGTGACCCATGGGTATTGGGTATTGTGTATGTTGTGATATTTGTTTGATGTTTGTTAGTTTTATAGAAATTCATCCCCCCTGTCCTTTTTAAATTCTTTGTTATGAAGAATAATTCTCTGGGTAGGGTCTTGGCCTCACAGATTTAGAGCTGGAAGGACCCTTAAGAAGTCATTGAATCTAATCTCTCTTATTTTACAGATGAGGATACTGGGCCACAGATACCTTGACCAGCTTAGGACCACACAGCTAGTAAGAAATTTAGGTGGATCTTGAATGCAGAAAGAAAAGCTATATAAAATAAAAGATAGCACTACATTTAAAATGCACTGAGATTTTTTTTTCATCACCAGAAGGTTGGTCCCCAGTTTTTTGTTTTGTTTTATTTTTAGCTGTCATCATCTACTAAGGCTAGGGGTGGGGATGAGATAGTGATCTGTTTTAATAGCTGAATATCCATGTAACACTTTTGAAATAATAGGTCTTTTTCCCCCCTTTTTTTTGATGAGGCAATTGAGGTTAAGTGACTGTCCATGGTCACACAGCTAGTAAGTGTCAAGTGTCTCAGGCCGTATTTGAATTCAGGTCCACCTGACTCCAAGGCCAGAGCTCTATCCACTGTGTCACCTAGTGACAATAATAGGTCTTTTCTTTTTTCTTTTTTCTTTTTTTCTTTTTTTTAATGTTTTTTTTCCCATATGCTTTTGAGTTGAAAATTTTTCTCCCTTTTCCTCCCCCCACCCTCCCCAAGACGGCACACAATCTGACATAGGCTTTACATTTACATACCCATTAAACATATTTTCACATTAGTGAAGTTGTAAGTAAAAATTAAAACCAATAGGAGGAACCATCAGAAAGATGAAACAAAACTCAACAGAAGGTAAAAATAAGTGATAGCGATTCGACTTCCATAGTTTTTTCTTTGGATGTGGACAGCATTTTCCGTCCTGAGGCCTCTGGAGATGTATTAGATCCTCGTAATGCTGAGAAGGGTTCAGTTTAACATTCTTAGTCATTGCATAACGTGGCTGTTATTGTGTACAAAGTCCTCTTGGTTCTTCTCACTTCACTCAGCATCAGACCATATAAGTCTTTTCAGGTTTTTCTGAAGTCAGTACGTCCATCATTTGTTATAGCACAATAGTATTCCATTACATTCATATGCCACAACTTGCTCAGCCATTCCCCAATGGATGGGCATCCTCTCAATTTCCAATTCTTTGCCACCACAAAAAGAGCTGCTATGAATATTTTTGTACGTGTGGGTCCTTCTCCCATTTGATTGATCTCTTTGGAATACAGCCCTAGAAGTGCTATTGCTGGATCAAAGGGCATGTACATTTTTGTAGCGCTTTGGGCATAGTTCCAAATTGTTCTCCAAATTGGTTGGATCATTTCACAACTCTACCAACAATGTATTAGTGTTCCAATTTTCCCACATCCTCTCCAACATTTATCATTTTCCTTTTTTGTCATGTTGGCCAATCTGATAGGTGTGATGTGGTACCTCAGAGTTGTTTTGATTTGCATTTCTCTAATCAATAATGATTTAGAGCATTTTTTCATATGACTATAGATGGCTTTAATTTCTTCATCTGAGAACTGTCTGTTCATATCCTTTGACCATTTATCAACTGGGGAATGGTTTGTGTTCTTATAAATTTGTCTTAATTCTCTATGTATTTTAGAAATGAGGCCTTTATCAGAGAGACTGGTTATAAAAATTCTTTACTAATTTTCTACCTTCCTTCTAACCTTAGTTGCATTGGCTTTGTTTGTGCAAAAACTTTTCAATTTAATGTAATCAAAATTATCCATTTTGCTTTTCATAATGTTCTCTATTTCCTGTTTGGTCATTAATTTTTCTGTTCTCCATAGATCTGATAGGTAAACAATAATAGATCTTTTGAATAGCCAGCCCATATGTGGCATGGATAGATAAATATCCTGTCTAGCATCTTGTCAATCCTGTCTCCAAGACCAACTACAATTTCTGCCTTTGTGGGCTTCAAGAGAAGGGGGATGGCTGTACTTTCTTATCTTAAAGAGGAATATTGGATTAAAATTTAACATACCTCAAATAAATATAGTCTAGGAGTATGATGGTTTTTGTGGGATTTAGAATAAAAAGCCACCTTTCCTGGTCATTTGAAAGAGGAGGGTAATATGGTTTATTGGCTAGCTTAGTTCTCTCCTATCCAATGCTTGTATAGGAAAAAAGACATGCTCATACATCAAGCAAGCCCAAGTTATGCAGTTTAGAATAAATGGTAGGATACATAAGAGTAAATGTGCTTTTTACCTCAGGAGCAAGAAGGAATCTCAGTTCAACCAAGGAAAGGAGGGTCTCATAGTGTGCCCATAATCCCTCCAACCAAAGGAGCTGAGGCTGGTGGATTATTTCAGGAGTTCTGAGCTGGAGGCATGTAGGTGGTGTGGTAGAAAGATCACTGGTGCTGGAGTCAGGATGACCGGAGTTCAAATCTGGCCTCAGACACTAGCTTGTGACAGTGGACCAGTCACTTAACCCTAACTGCCTTGCCAAAACAAAAAAACAAAAAACAAACAAACAAACAAAAAAAGGAATTCTGAACTGCATAGGGCTAAAGGTGTTCAAGTGTCTAAACAAAGTCTGGCACAAAATATGGTGAGCCTTCAGGAATTGGGCGGGAAGGTTGTCAACAGAGTGGCTAAGGAGGAACAAACCAGCCTAGGTAAAAAAAAAAAAATGGAGCAAGTTAAAGCTTCTGTGCTGATTCATGTAGGGATCAGGCCCATGAGTGGCTATTGAACTTCTAGTCTGGGTGAGACAGGGAAGTCTCTTCTGAAAAACAGAAACAAAAACAAGCGAAAAAAACAAAACAGAAAGCAAAAGGGAAGTTGACTCAGCATTTTCTTGGGGTTATAGGTACTAGGAATCTAAGAACACATTGCTGGATGGAGGCCTCCCCAAATGTCTGTAGCTACAGGGAGATTTTTCATCCACCAATTCAAAAGTTTATACCTTGACTCTTACTCATTTTTCAAGCTCCTTGTGCAGTTCCTCAACAGTATCTTCACACTTATACAGCATCACAGGCTCTGAGGTCTCTCAGACAATAGGAAGTCAACATCTCTCATTACATACACAGCACACAATTTTATAGGACTGTCCTTCAAGGTGCCATTCCACTGCTGCCTATGAGTAGGATTGGAAATTACCAAAGATAGGGCTACCTATTGCTGAGCAAGCCCTTTGTTACTTGGTAGAGAGTGAGGAAAGAATGGAATAATTGAAAATTTGTTGACTTTACAAAATCTTTCTGGCAGGCTGGATTTCAAACTGATGCTCTTATATAGAGCTATTTATCAGTAATATCTTGAAGCTATCTAGGTGTTACTAAGCATCAAATCTTCAAACCATCACTTTCCCTTAGCAGGATCATGCGATTACAGATAACTTTGTCCAACTCTTTCATTTTATAGATGAATAAATCTTATCCCAGAAAGGAGAATGACCTGCCTAAAGACCCATGGTGCTAGGTAGGAGAGCTGAGATTCTAACTCAGCTCTTTTGACTCCAAATTGACTATTATCTCTATTATACCTCATTAGGACTTCATGAAAAAAAAAAAGTAAGAAACCATCCACTCCTTCTCTCCCAATGCACAAACAAAATGCCTAATAAATGTTAATTTACTTCCTTTATCCTTCCCTCTGAGCTTTACAAAAGCGAGTTCTAAGTACATGATTCTAAGATCTTAGGAACAGCATGATTGTGGGCCTTGGGGGAAGGAAGGAAGCAATTATTTATTAAGTGCTACTATGTTCCAGTCACTGCGCTGTGCTTTAACAATATTAGCTCATTTGATCCTCACAACCAACCCGAGAGGTAGTTGCTGTTATTATCCTTATTTCAGAGTTGAGAGAACTAAGATAGACAGAGGTTAAGTGACTTGCCCAAGGTCACTCAGCTAGGAAGTAACTGATACCAGATGTGAACTTAGGTCTTCCTGATTCTAAACGCAATGGCCTCTGCTAGCTGCCTAGGGTGTGAAGGAGGTTGGAAGGCCAGGCTCACCTTGTGTCAGAGGCTCTCGTGATACGGACCCACAGGTTCAGTTTGGGGATGGGCAGTTTCTTATCTCTCTGATTCACAGTGTCTCCTCACACAGAGACTGAGAGAGTCGCTCCCTGACGCTACTTGGTGTGTTGATGCCAGTTTCCTTTGCAGGCACCTGGTAAAGAAAGTTACATAATGGCTCAGAGGAACAATGTAGATGTCACAATAGAACTGCTGGGAAGACGTGCGCATGCACTGCGCAGTGAGCAAAGCCCTCCCGAAGATCTATGGGATTGCCTGGACAGGAGCAGGCGGTTTCTCTGGCTTCTAATAGGTGCCACCGAAAGCGGAGTGACTCCTTCAGCAATTGCTCCTCCATAGCTCCGTATTGCTTCCAGAAGGCAGTGTCAAACTCGGCTGTCCTTTCTGTTCTTGTAGCTTCACAGTTCACCCAGGAGGCGGCATCAGGAGCTGCTCTCTGGCAAGGTTGAACCTTCTGCCAGGGCCATCTTTCCCCATTGCTGGGCATTGTCTTCTTCACCAGCAGAGAAAGGAAAACCTTCAATGTTTTTTTCGTTTTCCAGGAGACATAATTATCCCATGTGTTATAGCTTTGTGATGCAATGCCATGCTAGAAATGCTTCTTATTGATATTATTCTCCCATACCATCACGCTTGCCAAACCACTGCCCTCACAAATGATTTCCTGGGGGAAGGACCTTGTTGCTCTACATCTTCCAAGAGTACTGGTCTCCAACTCTGATTTCAATGACTAGGAAAATGTATATGTTCTCTCCCTCATATCACTGGGAAAGGTGTTCTTCACTTGAGGGAGGACTCCCTATTAGTTTAAGAGCTGAAAAAGCATCCCGGGTTTTCCCTAATTATTTCTCAAGTTCAGAATGACTTACACATGGATAATCAGTGGTGTGTAATAGATAGAAGGTCAGCCTTAGCGTTAGGAAATGTCCAACTTATACTGGCTGTGTGACTCCAAGCAAAGTACTTAGCTTCTGTCTGCCTCAGTTTCTTTAATTGTAAAATGGGGATAATAATAGTACCTACCTCTCAAGGCTGTTGGGAGGATCAAATAAGATAACAATATTTGTAAAATGCTTAGCATAGTGCCTGGCAAATTATAGGCATTAAATAAATTTTTGTCCCATTCCCTCTCCCATTCTAGTTCTAAATCCCATTATAAATGAACTTAAAGAAGTACTGAAGATATGTAAAAGCCCTGAGGTATAAACTATGGTGTTCTGATTGCAGATCCAACAGTCAACTGCCTTTCCACCATACCACTATTGTCTCTGAAAATCAGCCCAAAGGAGTGATAGTGAGAAAGCAGTGAAGGCCTAGGGTAAAGTGGTAATAAGTTAATAATCTAATAACAGATAGAGAAACACATTAAGTCACTGTCACTCATCAAGACCTTAGCAAGAATTAGTAATCAGATTAGACCTGTCAGGGAATAAGGCCCCTAAAGGAAGGAGCAAAAGCCTGATTGAGCTGTGATTGGGGCGAGAGGGGGTGTTGCAGGAATGAACAGTAGTCTGCAGAAATCTGGAACGAGAAATTGTATGAGAAAAACAGGTCATGTCCCTGCCAAAAATATGAGCTTTTCCTCTAGGCACAAGCCATTCCTAAACTTGTCTTTGAGCTGGGTTGCTTCACGAATGAATTAATGTCACTAATCCTTTAAACCCTGAGAGGGTGGAAGCACAATCGATATTCTGCCCCACTCTGGAGTGAGTCTTGTTTCTCAAATCTTTGCTGCCACTCACTGATGCTGATAGTGCTTAGCTTCCCCTCTTTCTTGCCCACATTCCCCTTCTGCAGCAGGCTCTCCAGTCCAAGGGCATTTGTTCAGGGTTTATTTAAGTAAATACTGAAGGTACAAGTGTTCTTAGTTCTGGTTAGATTACTCTTTTAGTACTGGATTGGCTGCATTTAGCTTGTTAGTATAACTCGTTCTCTTACAGTCTCCTACCAGGGAGGCACAACTATCTTTGGTCAGGAGAAACACATGTGTACAACTTCTCCTTCTAAAACTCTCACCCAAGGATTGTGGGATCTCCCCTACCCAGAATATTCCATGAGGTCTTGGAGATTTACCTTACCTGTGTCATACGTGGCTTTCCATCTGCTACCTCCAGGTGTTGGTATAGGCTGTCCTGTATTACTTGGAATGCCATGTAATCCAGGAGGTCCTTCTATTTGTTAATTTCCTTTGTATTTTTGTGTAAAAGGTTTTTTTCCCCTGCAATAGATTATACTTTTCTCCTTGTACTCTGCAATTCAAACATACTTGCATATTTGATGTTTCTTGCAAACAACAATCCATTTCCTATCTCTTTGACTTTCCACTGACTGTATCACATTCCAAGAATCTTCTCTTTCCTCATTTTTCCTTTTAAACTCCTTGGCCTATTTCAAGATTCAGATCAAACACTTATCTTCTGCAGGAAGCCTTTCTCATCCCCTCTTCCCCTCTCCTCAAAGACTAGTGCCTTTCTTTCTAGACATATTCTGTCTATTCTATATGGATCTTGTATGTAACCATTTATGTATAAGTTATCTCCTCTATTATAATGTAAGCTCCTTGAGGGCAGGGACTGTTTCTGCCTTTATTTGTATCCTCAGTGCTTAGAGAGTGCCTGGTACATAGTAGGTACTTAATAAATGCATGTTGGTTGATTAATTGGTTGCTATGAACTCCTTAAAGCAGGGACTATTATATATTTTTTCTTTTTTCAAAAAATTGTTTGTTTTTAGTTTATTCATCTCTCTTTGGTTTTCAGAATTTCTAATTTGGTATTTAATTGGGGATTTTCAATTTGTTCTTTTTCTAGCTTTTTTAGTTGCATGCCCAATTCATTGATCTCTTCTTTTTCTATGTTATTCATATAGGCATTTAGAGATATAAAACTTCCCCTAAGAACCATTTTGGCTGCATCCTAAAAGTTTTGATATGTTTTTTTTTTGGTATCCCTAGCACCTAGCATGGTTCCTGGCATATAATAGATGCTCAATGAATGCTTATTGAAATTAATTAAATTTGATGTTTAACAAACAACGTCACATCTTTATAGGATCAGAAGTGGCCCCAGACTCTTGCTTGGGACCAGTTATTCTAGGCACATTGAATGACAAGATCTGGCTCCCTTATTACTATGCAACTGCCCCACTCTTTCAGCTTATATAAAGAGATAAAACATTTTTAAGTAACTATTATGTGCTGCTGATAGAAGTGCAAATAAACAAGACAGTCCATGCCCTCAAGAAGCATAGGGGAGCTTGGAGACAAACATGGATACATGATAGGAATATAGCTGAGAAACAGTGTAGGAGCCCAGTTATGGGCAAAACAAAACTGGCCTATCAGAACTTGATATCCCAGGGGCAGACTCCTAAATTCTGGCATAAGGGGGAATAAACATCCTGGATGGAATGGAGGTGTAGGCTGGTAGGAATGGGAAAGGATGGGTGCAGGAGTGTGTTGCAGCCAGCTAATTAGAAGATCTCGGAGCTGATTGTTAAATTTTTATTTTATTTTTTGAAAAGTTTTTTTTATTAATTTATGTTGATTTATCAACAATCACTTCCATAAACTTTTGTTTTAAATTTTTCTCTCCCTTCCTCCTTCCCTTTCTCCCTCCCCAAGATGGCTCGTAATCTGATATGGGCTCTACATATACATTCCTATTAAACATACTTTCACATTCTTGATGTTGTAAGGAAGAATTACAACCAATAGGAGGAACCATTAGAAAGAGAAAACAAAACAAAACAGAAGAAAAAATAGCAAATGGCATGCTTCGATCTGCATTCAAACTCTGTAATTCTTTCTCTGGATGTGGGTAGCATTTTCCATCATGAGACCTTTGGAGATGTCTTAGAGCCTTGCGTTGCTGAGAAGGGCTAAGCCTCTCAATGTTAGTCATCACACAACATGGCTATTACTGCATACAAAGTTCTCCTGGTATCAGTACATACAAGTCTTTCCAGATTTTTCTAAAGTCTGGCTGCTCATCATTTCTTATAGCACAATAGCATTGCATTACATTCATATACTACAACTTGTTTAGCCGTTCTCCAGTTGATAGGCATCCTCTCAGTTTCCAATTCTTTGCCACCACAGAAAGAGCAGCTATAAATATTTTTGTACATGTGGCTCCTTTTCCCATTTGTATGATCTCTTTGGGATATAGTCCTAGAAATGGTATTGCTGGGTTGACAAGAGTATGCACATTTTTATAGCCCTTTGGGCATAGTTCCAAATTGCTCTCCAAAATGGTTGGATCATTTCACAACTCCACCAACAATGCATTAGCGTTCCAATTTTCTCACATCTTCTCCAACATTTATCATTTTCGTGTTTTGTCATGTTGGCCACCGATTATTAAATTTTTAAGTGTGAGAATTTACAACTCAGAAATCAGAAAATACTGCAAACTGACGCTTGATTTATTGTTTTATTGATTGCCCCTGCAATTGTGATGGATAAGATGTTAATAATGCAGATTAAACTTAAAAATGTGCCACAAATAATTTTTTTTTCCTGGAGAGCTGCAAAACATTTACCAGGTACCCCTAGGTAAGTGGGAGATAGTCTAATATAACCAAGGGATTAGTCTTCACAAATTGACAATTGATCATAATAATACCAAAGACAGAAATTTTTCATCCCTTAGTTCACAAAAGTTCAAGTTATTTCTAGGTGGTACCCCAAAAGACAAGAGGAATGTGTGAGAGCATTGCAGGTTACCAAGGCAGCCAAGGCCAGTGGTTTCTAGAGAAGAGAATCCAGAACAAAGAGAGTGTTCTAAAAGGAGAATGTAAGGGTCCTGAAATGATATTTCACCTATTTCCCAACTTACTTAAGAGCATTTCAGGAGACTCGGCAGTAGCAGGTAGTGGCATTCCGTGGTGCATCCTGAGTTCCTGTGGTCAGTCCATTTTATCCTGTAGATAAAGGAATAGCCATCCTAGATACACTGTAGATTTTTAGAGAGATTGAATAAATGTCCACACAACAGTAACTGGAGCTGAAATAACTGTGAAGATTCACACAATTGTGGGCTTTAACTAAGATGCCAGAAACCATTGGGAATAAATAGTGATCAGTAGCCTAACCAAGCAGAAAGCAACAATCTTTATTATAAAGCAAGAAGCAACAACAATTTGGAAGGCAAGAGCTCTATCAGTCTGTTATAGATATATCAGGAAGGGAGGCTGCACGGAAGGATGCCATGTGGAAAATGTTCTGCAAGTTTCTTAGAGAAACATGGCAGAGAGCATGGTGCAGAACTAACATCCCCACAGGCTAATTCCTGCTGTCAGGCTAAGATGCCTTGATTTGTAGCAGCGACTGTCAAAGACATCAAAGCCATCTAGATCATCCCTCTGCCTCCAGTGAGATCTGCATTTCCAGGAGTGATGTCTCTAGGACGCTAAATTGTGTTTGCACAGGAAGGGCTGGCTTTACTTATAGGCAGAGTAGGTGGCTTCCCATATAAGAGACAGTGGGGTATTGTAGAAAGCATGCTGATTCTGGAATCAGAAAGATTTACATTTGAGTCCTTACTGAAGAGACACTGTAAGGTTACTTTTTCTGCTCATTTCATCATTAACTGCTCCAAATGAAAAGGACCTTAATGAGACTTTAAATCATGATACACTGAGCCCCTTGCACATGTCATTTTATCTCTAATGTGTTATAGTTCCTTCATCTGTAAAATTGGGATCATTATATTTAGGAGATGAAACCTGGTGTAGTGGAGAGAGGACTGCCCTTGGAGCCAAAAGGATCCAAGTTCAAATCTTCCTTCTGATACATATTGACTATTTGACCTAAGTCACTTAACTTCTCAGTGCTCTAGGCAACTCACTAAAACTGTCTGTTGTAGAGTAGGTACCAATTTGCAGTAGTATAGAGAATTTCCTTATCCAGGAGTTCCCCTATACCAGCAACAGCACCGGTCTGATCATTTACCTCTAATATTTATACCTAGGATCAGATCATAGGATTATTGATCTATCTGGGATTCCTAAATTTTTCAATGTAATGGATCTCTTTGAAAGACTGGTGAAGCCTATGGATTTCTCAGGATAATGTTTTTATTATATATGTGCATAAAAGAAAACACATAGGGGATTATTCTAAGTTCTAAAGGAAACTGATTATATTGAACTTGAGTTTTTTTAAAAAAATTTTTTTTAGAAGTTCGCAGATTCCAGGTTATACCCCAGAGGTACAAAGGGCACCAGATGCCATGTATTCTAGCTCCCATATTTTACACACAGGAAATCTGAGACTGAAAGAAATGAGGTGATTTGTTCAAGCTCACACATGTAGTCAGTAGAATTTAAGTATGAGTCTTTTGACTCTGTAGTCTCAAAGGCTTGTTGTGAGGAAAAGAGATCCATAAACTGTCAAAGAAAGACAGAAATTCAATTCTATAGTTATTAAATACCTACTGTGCGCAAGTATTATCATGTGCTTCCCCCAAGATTCCATTAGGGATTCATTCCTTGGGATTCTTTAACTAGATTTTCTTTTAAAAGACAAAAATTTCTCCTAGGAGGGATAACTCATTAAACTAATTCCTGATAAGGAATGGTTTTTCTTGCTCTTCTGGGAGAGATGGAACTTCAAAAGCAAGACCACTAGCTGCCTGGAAGGGGATGCTGAAAAGAATGGAGGGTGATGGTGAGAAGCCAAAGAAATGGCCTGGAGGCATGGGAGACAGGCTTTGCTGACTTCACAATCTTGTTTCTGGTTAGCCCTGTGTTTAGCCTAGGCCACTAGCTAATCATCCTCTTTGCAACCAGACTTTGCTACAGTTATTGAGCTTCTGCAACCATGGCACCTTGCTGAAATATAGAGGCTGAGAGAATGGGTTGGCAGGAACATGGAAACCAGCAGAGAATCTGACTCAAAAGTGAACCGAATTGAACTGAGTGTTAAGGCTGGAAGTAAGGAGGGACTTTCCCTATCTGAGCAACAGTTCCTGATAAATTTTAATGGTGCATTCATCATCTCTAGTGAGGCAGGGAATCTCTTCTCCTTCAATGTCATATGGAGAATTTTAGAGTTAACCTTCTTGCTAGCCAGTATTTCCCTATCCTATATTGGTGGCTTGATTTTGGCTCTGTGATAGCAGTCCATTCTGGGGAACCTCAACACAACACACGTATGCTATTCTGGGATGATCACGTTTGTGTTTGAGATGTGCATGTGTTCTAAATATATGAATTCACATATGGATAAACAGACTGATGGACAGAAGGACACAGCAAGCTACCCGCCAACTCTTCCCTAAGTGAGATGAGTCTCCTAAAGAAGTGGATCAAGTGAGAGCCATTAAGATGTGGTTTAGACCCATTTACTCATAAAAAAGTTTTGGAGACAAACCAAAGGCACACAAACATAACAGAGAGAAAGAGGAGGAGGGTGATGGGGAGAAAAGCTGTGTTTGAAAGAGAAAGGCCTAGATCATTTTAATCAGAATTATTTTCAGTCACTGTCTCTCCCCATAACCAGTCATTTCTGCCATGAGGCACAAGGCCAACACAGCCAGTAGCCTGACAGTTTTCTCACATCAATCTAGGAAATATATAGCTGGCCATTTGTGCCATCTGCCACACAGGTGTCAGTCACTGGAAGGCGGGTGGAAACTCAGAAAAGTGTGCTGGAATGCCATTTAAAAGAGAATGAATGATTGCAGCCATGGGAAGAAGCTGAAAAAATGCTAAGCCTAGGAAACTGAGGCAATTTAAGGAAAAGCTCAAAAAGGAAAGAGCCATGGTAATAATAGCTGACATTTATGTAATATTTTAGGGCTTGAAAAGGTCTTCTCTTTTGATCTTCACCACCCCATGAAGTAAGTGGAGGGGCATGCTGGAGCCATCTAGAACTGGCTTGTGAGAGCAATTGTTGAATTTTCAGTGTGAGCCTTCACACTTTAGAAATGGGTCAATAAGAAAAGACAGGACTTGATTTATTGTTTTGTTGATTGCATAGACTTTAAAAAGAGGTGGCAGAAATATTAATGCAGGTTAGATTTAAAAGTGTTTAGAGTACCTTTATTTATTTATTTGCTTGTTCATTCATTCATTCATTTACTCATTTATTCATTCATTTGTTTGTTTGCTCATCTATCTATCTATTTATTTATTCATTCATTCATTCATTCATTCATTCATTTATTTGCTTATTCATTCATTCATTCATTTATTTATTTGCTTATTCATTCATTCATTCATTCATTCATTCGTTCATTTATTTATTTGCTTATTTATGTATGTATGCATGTATGCATTTATTCATTCATTTATTCATTCATTCATTCACTCATTTACTTATTCATTCATTCATTTGTTTATTTATTTGTTTATTTATTTACTTATTTATTCATTCATTCATTCATTTATTTATTTATCTATTTATCTATCTATCTATCTATCTATCTATCTATCTATCTATCTATCTATTTATTTATTTATTTATTTGTTTGTTTATTTATTTATTTATTTATTCATTCTCTCTGTCTCTCTGTTTGTTTATTTATTGGAGAACCAATTGTTTAACATTTACCAGCACATTGCTTGGGAGGTGCCATTATTGTTCTCATTTTACAGATGTGGAAAATGAGTCTGATTAAGTTCCCTAGGGTCAAACAGCTCATAAGCATCTAAGGCAGGATTTAAACCTAGGCCTTCCTGACTTTAAGTCCAACATTTTAACCACCATCTTAGCTTTCCAAATACAAGCTAATCAGAAGAAATTCTTCTCTCATTCTTTACTTAACTTGACATATCATTTTTTGATTATGAAAAATAATTGTGAGACAGAAGGTCAATTTCCACAGCTCAAGCAGCAGTAATAACACATATCACTTCCCTTATTTACTAAGATGAGTAACTTTGGACTAATGGTTGCACCTTGATTTCATTTGATTTCTTTGTTTCCTTCTCTTCTCTCTCTCTCTCTCTCTCTCTCTCTCTCTCTCTCTCTCTCTCTCCCCAGAGTTATGATTTAATACATGTAAAAGTTTCCTCCACAGATGCAGATAAACACCTCATTCAAAGCTTATATATATTTTTTATTTTTTTTTAAATTTATTTTTTCAAAACTTATATTCTTAGACAGTTACCTGGGAAACTGAGAAATTAAGTGATTTACTGAGAGTCAAATAATAAGTATCTGTCAGAAGCAGAAATAGAACTCGTGCCTTCCTGACTCTAAGGAAGCCCTTGATACTTTGTTTCTCATTGACTCATAAGTCTACTTTATTTTAAAATATGTTTTTGTTTCATTACATGTAAACAATGTTAACACTCATTTTTTAAAAATTTTAGTAACTCTTTCCTTCCTTCCTTGAGTTCTTCCTCTCTTACCCCTCCTTGAAAAAATAAGCAATTTGATACTGATTATACATGTGAAGTCATGCAAAAAATATTTCCACATAAGCAATGTTGCAAAAGAAAACACAAGAAAAAAAAACCCAAGAAAAATAAAGTAAAAAAAAATGTGTCAATCTGCATCAGAGTTCATCAGTTCTCTCCCTAGAGGTAGATGGTATTTTTCATCATGGGTCCTTTGGAATTGTCTTGAATCATTGACTTGACAAATCTACTTTAGATAGTGAGGAAGCTTCCCTGCATAAAGTTTGCAAGAAGTCCTTGCTGTCAAAAAATTTCAAATTACCTAATTCCTTCTCATATTGGTTTCTCTGAAATGCAGCTCTCCACAAGGATCCCTCTCATTGGAGAGGCTATATTTCTATTCGGGAGTTGGCAAAACCAGCATGAAATGTGGCCTCACATATTTCTTAGCTATATGACCCTGGGCAAATCACTTAATCCTATTTACCTCAGTTTCCTCACCTGTAAAATGAGTTGCAGAGGAAATGGCAAACCACTCCAGTGTCTTTGCCAGAAAACCCCAAATCGAGTCATTAAGAGTTGGACACAACTATAAATGACTGAACTACAACAAAAATCAGCATAAGAAAATTTGACCATTACAGAAATAGCCTTAACATCACAGAATCATTGATCTAGTCCTAAAAGGCAACCCAGAAACCATCTAGTCCATCCTGTTTGTTTTTCAGCTGAGGAGCCTGAAGCCCTGAAAAGTGAAGGGACTTGACCAAGTTCATAGTAAATTATCAAGATGGGATTTGAACTCTTGTTGTCTGACATCAGAGTCAGTATTCCTTCCAATAATTAGAATGAACATGAATTGCTAGTCAAGTAGTCATTCCAGTGCTTACCAAGTAAGAATTTCAGTTTAAGATATCCTCCCCTTTCTGAAACTGGACAATGATGACTCAAATTTTCAGACAATATAAGATTATTTGGCATATGTATCTTGGATAGATTTTTTTCTAGGAAAGTGTCAAGGACTTAGTTAGCCAACTGTTGCTTGTCTAAATATCCATGAATATTTATTTAATCCCTGGGTATGCAGAGAACAGCATTTGATCATGTATCAGAAGATGAGGTTCTATTTATGCCTCTTCAATTTAATTTTTAAAATTAAATTTATTAATTTTATTAAATGTGTTTATTAATAGTTTATAGTTGTGTGACCATGTGCAAGTCACTTAACCTTTAGAATGCTTAGTTTCAGGGGGCTGCTAAGTGGAGCAGTGGGTAGAGCACTGGCCCTGGATGTAGAAGAACCTGAGTTCAAATCTGGCCACAGACACATAACACTTACTAGCTGTGGGACTCTGGGCAAGTCACTTAACCCCATTGCTTAGCCAAAAAAAGAAAAAAATAGAATGCTTAATTTCTTCTTCTATAAAATAAGCATGATAATAATAACCTGCAATATAGATGCACACTCTGGTGGGGCTTAATGATGTAATGTATTAAACAATTTTGTAAACATTGAAGTGCTCAAATGCATATATTATTACTATTCAATGTATGAAACAATAACACCTGCCTTGGGCAACATTATGAAGAGAGTGAAGCTCTCTTTGAAATCCCCTCATTCTCCTTTTAGTGCTTCTCTCAACCTTCTTTGAGATGATGTCTCCACTTTTTTTTTTCTATTGGTATTTCCTTCTCAGAGGGCTTGGTCTCTAGAGATAAAATAAGGGCTTAGGTTACTGTCCCTTTCTGATGGCATTCATGTTTTAATGAGGACATCCAAGAGTTGAAAGTCTTCAAGATCCAAAGTAATGAATCCTTAATAGTGTAATTTAAAACAGTACTATAAAGGGTAGTGGAGAGATTTGGGGGTCAAGGTAGTGGTGATGGCTGTTTGTTGCTTACTAAATTACAGCTAACTGACAAATCTAGTCTTGGTGCCCACGTTCTCTGAAAGGAGGTTGTGGCATGATGTTTGAGCTTAAGGAAAGTTAAGAAAGAAAATATTGCACCAGAACAAAATTTTACTCACTCTCAAGAAGCCTATAACGTTATAGTGAAAGAGATGTAGGTGCAACCAATCTAGTGAAACCTTGATTAAATAGAACCCAATTCACCCCAAATCTTGATTTAGTAGAATTTTAGCTGCACATGACCTTTTAGTGACAAGAGCCAAATGGTGAGAGAAGAAACTGATATTAGAGATTTCAGTAAAATAAATCAAATTGCAAAGGCTGAAGCATGGTCAATATAGATTGAGCCCTATCAATAATGCCTTATATCTTCTCCATCTCCATCTATAGTGCTGTATAATGATTTTAGGCTAGCACAATGTTTCCTACACAGTAAGCATGTAATAATGAATGCCTGTTCAAATGCACTGAATTGAATCTTGCTCCAAATTAAAGAACTGGATTTTATTCTTCCCACTCTTGTGCATTTTCCTGTTATTACTATGGCAAATTAAAGGCAAGAAATCCCCCTCTTAATGTGTTGGGTACATCAATGTGGATACTTATCTAAGACCTTGTTGGTCTTTTCAATCATCACCCCACTTACTCTATGGAGGGCAGGGGGATGAATGGTTTGGGTGGAGGGTTCCTTGGCCACTAGGATTTCTGCCTGCCAGGCATATTCAATTATCTCTTTGAGCCTTTGTCTTGGCCTGAAGATAGAATTTTGTTTCCCATTTCTCTGCCCCTATCATCATTCAATTTGGTTTTTTTCCTTTCTTTCAAAGTCAAATAATATATCTGGCCTCTAAGTTTCAGGGATGATTTCTCACTCTGAAGCAAATTTTTAGATTGTTGGTCAAGACATTAAAGGGGTCAGAATTAAGCAATGTTAGATTCACTATAGTGTATTTACTCAAGTCAAGAAAGTAGACACACATTTCAGCAAGATTTTAAGCAATGTTTTGAAACAAAAAAAGATTTTTGATGACTTTTTAAAAGCTATCCCATTTCCCAAAATGTGTGTGTGTGTGTGTGTGTGTGTGTGTGTGTGTGTGTGTGTGTGTATGAATTGAGTCTTTGCTGTATACTGACATGTGCCATTCTGGCAGGAAGTATGTATATTTGGTTGTGTTGAGCAAGTTTATGTGTTATACCGAGAAATTAGCGAGTTGACCACCCAGGCAAATTTTAAATTGTGGACTTTATTAGCTAGCGGCTGCCAGGGGTATTCACACCCAAATCAAGAAGCCCCTATCAGGGGTCGAGCTAGGGTTTACATAGGGAGTATACAGGACAGGGAGGGGGATGGATCTTTGAAGTCTGGCAAGAGGAAGAGGTTTTTTTGGGCTGGTCAAGGACACCCCTCTCCCTCTGTGTAGATATGATAATGCTCTGCAAACTTTCTTACAATGGAGGCTTCCAGAGACATGATCTGAGGGCTGTGGCCTAAGCAGCCAGATAAGGGTCTTGCTAAGGAATTTGGAGGCTTCCAGAGATATGATCTGAGGGCTAGGGCCTGAGCAGCCAGATAAGGGTCTTGCTGAGGCCCATGCATGAATACTGCTAGGCACAGTGTCCTTGGGCTGGGGAGTGGTTGCCAGAGATAGTGTTTCTGAGACTAGGGAGGCATTTGGGGCACAAGTGCAAGCACAAGCACCCGAGCACCCCATCATTACAGGTCAGGGATCACACAAACCAGACCAGGTGTCCTGGTTTCTGGTATAAACATAATTATCAAAGCCATTGTATTGCAAGTTTTCTTATCCATTTGCTTTGGAGGTATGGGCTGTGCTTAAGCTATGCAGAAGTACATTTCACTATTGTTTAGATTTAGGAGGAAAGAGGTCTGGGGCAAGATTAAGCAGCAACTTCTGCTTTCCATGGCCTAAAGGACCCTACTACCTAAATGGTAAAATAATGTTCTGCATTACAATGTTACTAAGCTGTTTTGATCTAAAGGTATTTTCAAATAATATATATTGTTATTGTATAAAAGGGGCGCTTATAATCTGATTTGGATTGACTCTCAAGGAAAGGAGGATAAGGGGCAGGTCGATTTGTAGGGACCTCTATAGTTTCATCCAAATTCAAAGGTTTCAAAGACATCTATGAATCAATTACAGAAATATAACTTGAAATTTTTAAATTTTTGTATCTGGGATAAATAGCATTAAGGGCACCCTAGACTAGTCAGTATCATGGAGAACTTAACAAGAGGAAGACAGAGACGCTGAGACACTAGAGACTTCTGGGAGAGGTAGTGCGGAGAGAAGTGGTGCTCAACGCAGCCCACCATGTGCTTCCTATATTAACTCCTTATTCTTAACTAGGTGTTAAGTGTTTGTGTTTCTATGCTTATAAAAGACTTCAAGAGTTGTCAGCATTCTTCAAATTTAGCACTCAGAGGCAAAGCCCTAGTTGAAGTTATCCTTGTTATTGCTTTGTCACAGAAGTAAGTGATGTGAAGCATTCTCAACAGAGGTGAGAAGCAGAGGCTTTATATATGGGAATCCAAACTGAGATGAGGCTGAATGGTAACCTGAGAAAAGAGTAGCTGCCTATATATATGTTGGTACTATATCTTTGTTGACCACATGAAGCAAAAAAAAAAATTGATAAAATACAAGAGTCAACAAGCATTCATTAAGTAAACAAACATTTACTAAGCGCTTACTATGTGCCAGCACTGTGCTAAGTTCTGGGAATAAAAATTCATGCAGAAAGAAGAACAATGCTGTTGACTGAACTTGATGAGATAGTGAAAAATATCAATTTGCCAAAATAGAGGTCTTGGATTTTACTCTTTTCACAAAATTTATTTGGATAAATGATTCCTCACCCACTGAGAAGGCAAGAAATACTATCGCCATTGTACATATGAAGTCTTATAAACCTCATTTCTACATTTGTGAAAAAAGAAGAAAAATAAATAGAAAAATATGTTTCAATATGCACTCAAAGTCCATCATCAGTTCTCTATCTGGAATAGGATAGCATTTTTCATCATGAGTTCTTTAGAGTTGCCATCAATCATTGTACTGATCAAGTTGCCAAGTCTTTCACAGTTGATTATTATTACGATATTACTGTTACTGTATACATTGTTCTGGTTAGTCTTACTTCACTTTGCATAAATTCATATAACTCTTTTTAGGGTTTTTTTTCTGAAAATGTTTCCTTAATTTTTTCTTATAGCAATCATATACATTACAATCATATACATTAGCTTGTTAAGCTGTTCCTCAATTTTTGGGCATCCCTTGAGTTTCCAATTTGCCATCACAACAAGAGCTGCTACAAATATTTTTGTACATATGGGTCTTTTTCCTTTTTCTTTGATTTCTTTATGGTGTAGACCTAGTAGCAGTATTGTTGAGTCAAAGGACATGAGCAATTTTATAGCCCTTTGGACACAGTTCCAAGTTGTTTTCCAGAATAATTGGATTAACAGTTCACAGCTCCACCAACGGTTCATTAATGTACCTATTTTCCACAACCCCCTCAGCATTTGTCATTTTCCTTTCCTGTCATCTTAGCCAATCTAATGAGTGTGAGGTGGTACCTCAGAGTTATTTTAATTTTATTGTTTCTAATTATTAGTGACATAGAACATTTATATGACTATTAATAGTTCAATTTCTTCAGAAAACTGCTTGATTATATCCTTTGACCATGTATCAACTAGTAAATGGCTATTATTTTTTATGCATTTTTCTCGGTTCCCTATATACTTGAGAAATGAGACCTTTCTCAGAGAAACTTTCTATAAATTTTTTTTTCTCCAGTTTCCTACTTTCCTTCTACTTTTGGCTACATTGGTTTTATTTGTACAAAAACTTAGATTTAACATAATCAAAACTATCGACTTTGCGTCCCACGAATGTCTCTATCTCCTATTTGGTCATGAATTATCCTATTCTTAGGTGTGACAGGTATTTTTCCCAGGCTTCCTTAATTTCCTTAAGATATTATTTTTTTTATGTATAAATCATGTACCCATTTTGAGCTTATCTTGGTGTGAGATGTTGGCCTATGCTTAACTTCTGCTAGACATAGACTAGACATAGACATAAACTTTCCAGTTTCCTAGCATTTTTTTCAAATAGTAAGTTCTTGCCCTAATAGCTGGGCTATTTCTGTTTTTCCAAACACTAGATTATTGTGCTCATTTGCTTTTGTATATTGTGCACCTAATCTATTCCATTTATCAACTACTTTATTTCTGATCCACTACCAAATTATTTTCAGGATAACCACTTTTTGGTATAGTTTGAGGCTAATAATTCCCCTTCCTTCAAAGTGATTCATTTTAAACCAAAATAAACTGAGCTGTGGTCCCAATTGCCTATCTGTATATATCTACTCCATATTTCACTTTATGTCTTACTTTTATTCACTCTTACTCAAGAGGCAGCTTGGCATAGTAGATGGAGCACTGAGCTTCAATTCAGGAAGATATAGGCTGAAATTTGGTCTCAGATGTGTGATATTTGGCAAATTATTTACCCTGAATGATTCTTAGTTTCCTCACCTGTAAAAGGGGGGAGATAGAATTACATGGAATAAATGTAAAACACGATATAAGTGTGAGCTATTATTATTACTCTAAGTAAATCAAAGCTCAGCAAGATCCTTATTACAGACACATATTAGTGAGAGTAGGTGATGCCTGTGGGTGTACTTCTGGCAAAAGTAGGCACTTCTGTGGAAGAGGTTAAAGCATGAGAGGAAGAAAGATAATGGAAATGAGAGACAGACAGAGACAAAGAAAGAGAGAGACAGAGAGAATGAAGATGAATGGTTGCTAGTGGTAGAGGGCTACCAGAAATTGCCTCAGATACTTTCCCTCAGTGCTAAGGACATTGGTTTGGTGATTTTTCCTTGTTCAAAGATCAACAGTCAATGGGAAAGGTTACAGTGACCATGTTTGTTCTATGTATAAAGAGTAAAACTAATATTAGCTTGATCAAAATCTTTGTTCCACAGTATTTTGTTTTAAAAAGCAGTGGAACATGAAAATCCTCAAACACGAGCAGTTTAGTTTGAGCAAACTAAACTTTGTTCTTTCAGTTCTAAGCATATAATGCACATCAGTCAGAAGGCACATCCAGTTGAAGCCTAGGGAGGTTACATAACTCTCCTATCACATAAATAGTAAATGTCAAAAACAGCATTTGAACCCCACTCTTTTGATTTCACAGTTAGTGTATTTTCCTCTATAACTGTGTGCCTTATACAATTGATTAATGTGTATAGCTTAATATTTGAGGTTAATTGCTGAATAACTTGGTCACTACAATTATACAACATTGTTGTAGTTATTGTATATGTTGTTTTCCTGATTCTGCTTACCTAACTTTGTATTAATTCATGTCTTTTCATGTTTTCCTAAATTGCTTCTAGTTCATCATTCATTATAGCACCTTAATATTTTATTATATTCATGAATGACCACTTGTTTAGTAATTCACTAATTAATGAGTACCTAATCTGTTTTCTTTTCTATACTACCACAAAAAGTGCTGTTATGAACATTATAGGGATATGGGACCTATCTTTCAATTTCTGACTTTCTTATTTTATATGTCTAGTAGTAGGAACCCTGGGTAAAAGGAGGCATGAATGTTTTCAGTATTATTTTGGTTTAATTTCAAATTGCTGTCCAGAGTAGACGAATCAATTCACACATCTAGTATTAGTTTGTCCATCATTTATTAGCCCCTTCTATATCAACTATATGATGTTTTATCATTCTTGCAAATTCATTTAGTATAAGGTGAAACCAGAGTTGTATTGGCTTCTATTACTCTTATTATCAGTGATTCGGAGAAAATCTTTTATAAAGCTGTTTGTTAATAGTTTGCAATTTTTTAAAGAACTATTGCTTATATACTTTTATCATTTATACTTTGGGATACAGGTCTTGGCCTTTTATATTGGGACGTGTATGTGTGCCCTCTCCACTGTCTCTCTTTTCCCTCCTGGAGGAAAGGGACTATTTTGCTGGTATTTATATCCCCAGCACTTTGTATGGGGCCTGACGCATAAGTTCTTAATAAATATTCTATCTAACACCTACCTATCTGTGTTGATTCTCTATCAATCTTGGATATCAGACCCTTTGAATACTTGGTGCAAAGACTCCCCTCTCCTGAAATAGTTTCTCTTCTTGTCCTAGGTGCGTTGAATTTGTGCAAAAACTTTTCAATTTCATGTAACAAAAATTGTGTACTTTATCTCTTATGATGGTATATATCCCCTGCTTGGTTAAGAGCTCTCTCACTAGCCAAAACTGTGGAAGGTACTTGTTATCTTCTCTTCTGGATTTTTGTTATGGTGTGGCCCTTGATATACTGGTTCTCTATCTCTTTTGAAATTATTGTGATATGTGTTGTAATTATAATGTAATTATAATGACCAAAGTTGGTCCCAGAAAAGAATTGAAAAAATATACTTCCTAGCTTTCTTTGCACGAGGGCCATGAGTGTAGAAATTACACATATTTTATTTTTAGACACAGTTGATGTTTTGGTCAGTTTTGCTGAATTTCTTTTTCCTCCTCTTTAGAAGATATTTCAAGGGATGACTTACTGGTAAGGTAGAAGGAATGACATAATTATAAAATGATGGCATTGTAAAACCCAGAGATATTCATTAAAACTTTAAATAAATTCCTCTCTATAGGTTCATCAAGCTAGAGCCAGAGGGCATCTTGGAAGCCAGCTAGTGACAATCTCCCACTTTATGGTTAGGGCAAAAAAAAAAAAACCCAAAAACTGAAGCCAAAGGAGGTTATATAACTTCCTTATCACATAAATAGTAAATGCCAAAAACAAGATTTGAACTCCACTCCTTTGATTCCACAGTCAGTATACTTTCCTCTGTAACTAATTGCCTCACACAATTTATTAATGATTATGGTTTAATATTTGAGGCTAGTTGCTGAAGGAGAGATTTTGGTCTACTTTCCCACTTGTGTACAAGTAAGCTGGTGTTGGTTCTGACCTCAGACCTTAAGAGCACTGGTTACTCATTTTGTTCCAATTTCTTTACTGCTAAAAATGTTCCTACAAATATTTTGATGAATATGGGACACGTATTTCTTTTCTATCTTTTTCTGCTTTAGGGTATATGCCTAGAAATACGATCTCTAGGTGCAGACAGAAAGAAAAAAGCTCATTTCTTCAATGGGTGCTAGGCACCCATTTTATAATATCTATCATTTACTATAATAGATATGCCTTCCTTTTTCCCCATTAAACTGGTAGGTAACACAAAACTGGGAAGGACAATTAGAAAAATCACTAATCTTGCTCTCATGGACTTCACTTATTCATAACAGTTTTTTGAAAAAATGAACCATTTTAAATCAAAGAAAATTGTAATGTGTTCTCAAATATTATGTGCCTATATGTTGTCTATATATTGTCACATTTCAATATAAAAAGAAAAAAAAGAGTAATGATCTGTTTAATAACATTTATGGTTACATAGTAGTAATAAAATTATTTCATTTTTGTCCCCTTCTGAATGTCTTTTGTTGTCTTTTGCATATTTTCAGCATTTTATTGACTTCTTTTTTCTTCATATTTTATCTTTGTCTCTGCATTAAAACTCTCTCTTTCACCCTTCCCATATGTACCCTTTCATCATTCCCTTCATGCCACACATACTAACAGAAACCCTTATTTGTAACTTTTCAGTATAGTTTATCAAAATATAGCAAAATAAATCAGTTGAGCCCAATAAAAAATTGGCATGACTGAAAAATATATGCTTCATTTTGGACTACTGGTCTATGATCTCTGATAAGAGATGGAGGGCATGTTTCATCACTAGTCTTTTGGCATCATGATTCATCTCTACTGACCAGAATTCTGAGATTTTCAAAGTTGTTTTGTTTTACATTATTAAGGAATCATGAACATTTCCTGTTTCTGCTCATTTCACTTTGCACCAATTCAAAAAGAATCCCCTGGTTTCTCCTAATCTGTCCCTTTTATTATTTCTTATAGTACAATGACATTTTCATACAATTTATTCAGCCATTCCCCAGCTGAAGGCTGCTCACTTTACTTTCTATTTTTTTATAGCAAAAATGCTGGTAAAAAGTTTTTGTATATATGGGTCTCTTTCTTCTTTGACTCTTTCCTTTCATTTAAGTAATAGTGGTATCATTAGAACAAAGACCATATGCAGCTTAGGGACTGCTTGAACATACTTCCAAACTGTGAGCTTTGAAGGAAACTTTGAAAGAAAATAAGGATTTCAGTATGAAAGGGGAGTATATTTCAAGAATAAGAGCAAATGTATGAAGGTGAAAAAAGTAAGGATGTGATTACCAGTACAATTTGGCTACAAAGTGAAGAGTATGATGGGATGTAATGTATTGGGGGAAGATTTTGTAACTTCTTGAATTTCATTTAAAGAAGTTTCTATTTTATTTTGTCAACCACTGGCTTCTAAAGAGGGCTGTGCCTCTCTCAGAAGGCATATAAGAAGAACCACTGAGGTATGGGAAGGAAATAGTAGAACTTCTATTTATTTATGTTTAATTGAAGAACCAAGAAATGAATTCAGCTTCACTAATATTTACTATATTGATTAATACTGGTGGCCTTTATTAGTTCTTACTAGATAGTTATGTGTCACATATGGTAAGCAAGGTATTCTGTGGCAAGAGTGGGAATTCCACCATGTGGAAGGGTTGACAGTGGCACCTTCATTCATTCATTAACTTTCAGCATACTGAGCTGTTTCAGTTTATATGCATTTCTTAGTGGATTTATAGAATACATCACCTAGTTTTCACTAATCTAACCCTCATAAAATAAAGTTGCTTATAAAGATTACTTCAGAGAAAGTGGATATGGAAGATAATGTTAATAATGTGAGCACTAGTGAACAAGAAAATTACTGAACTGACATTTTTCCTACTTCAAGTTTGAGTTCTTTGTCATCTACATTATAAGATAAAACAATGATAGTCCAATGAGATCTGAAAAGAAAATGGTTAAAATATGAAGTTATAAACATTATTTGAAATAAGGATTAATGTCCACTCTTATTAACAATGAACTTTGCTATAAATGTGTATTTTGCCTTGAGATATTATCTAATGATCATGAAGTCATCAGGAATACATTTATTTTTGGTGCCAAAAATGTGTCATGTGTCACCTATGAAAATTCTTATACCTTATCAGTTTAAATCTTTGAAAACATAATTTTCAACTGTTTTGCCTGTGTTTTAACCTCACCACTCAATATGATGCTTAACATGTAGTAAGCCCTTCATAAATGCTTCTTGACTGCTTAAAATCATCTAGAGTGGGTTTTGAGCCTCTTTGTTAAAAATATAAAAATATAAAAATGCTATACTTTCTAATTAGTTTGTAAGAACAACTGATTGACATCAAGGAAAAGAGCAAATTACTATCTGAATTTCAACAAAAACCTTTACATAATTGATGGATGCAATTGAAAGATGAGTGCTGTAATTAAGTAAGTGCAGACGATGATGAACTTCTTCCATTTGGATCTACATCGTGAGTCATGTTTTTCAACTAGGAAAGTCATTAAAACCAGGTATCTAATTAAACTGAACATAACACCAGACCTTAGAATTGCTATATCACAAAGGGTTAAACTAAAATTTTCAAAAACAAAGAACCATGTTTAATTATAGTAATATTATTACTAGTCAACATTTTAGAGAGGTTGATGGTTTTATTTGGTTAATAAAAATGAAAAGTGTTTCAAAAATATTTGTTGTTCAATTGTTTCAGTCATGTATGACTGTGACACCATTTGAGGTTTTCTTTACAAATGTACTGAAATGGTTTGCCATTTTCTCTTCAGTTCATTTTACAGATGAGGAAACTGAAGTAAATAGGGTTAAGTGACTTGCCTAGAGTCACATAACTAGGAAGTGTCTGAGTCCAGATTTGATCTCAAGAATGTGTCTTCCAGTCCTGGCATTCTATTCACTACATCACCTAGCTGCCCTCCCCCTTGCCATATTTATTTGACCATCATTTCATCCTTTCAAATTTATATATTTGTGGGTATTTTATAATATGCACAATATGTTGGTGCAGAAGTACACACACATGTTGTTATGTGTGTATATATAGACATAAGTATACACACATGTATATATATATATACATATACATATATATTAAAACACATATGTGCTTAGAGATGTGTCCTCAAAATTTATAATTGATAGTGGTATATGATCAAAAATTGAGAGAACTGTACTCCAAAGACCTCTGAGAAGCAGTACCTGTTGGAGTCCTGAATAGGGTGCAAGTTTTTAAGGCAATGTAGATTCCTAATGAAAGAATCTTCATTGGTGGATATTGATATTTTTAGTGAATTTTAGTAAGATCTCTATTTGTTTTTTTTTTTTCTACCTCCATATAAACTTATTTCCTCATGTTTTGAGAGCTATGTGCTTGAAAGGAAATTTATAACAACATATTTAGTATTATTAGATAGTGAACTTCCCAGATTTTCTTGGTAGGGTCAATGGAATGGAGATGTTAGGAATTCCACAAAATTTACCCTAGCTGTTCATGTCATGTGACCCTCTGATACAACGATTGTGATTACTGTCATCTGCTCTTTACAAATTATAAAACAGAAGTCGTAGAGAGATTAAACTTAAGAGTGGCTACACAGCTATTAAGTGGCAGATCTGGGACATGGATGCAAATCTCTTGACTCTATATTCAATAATCTTTCCGTTACTGCATTATTGCTTGGTTGCTTCTATATCATAGAATTATAGTATCTTGGAGTACAATGCACCACAGAGGTTATCTTGTGCAGAAGTGTTAAATGCATGTGCTATAGTACTCCCAGGAGCAGGAGCAGCCTTAACCAAATCAAAATGTAATTGGGAAATATTTAACAAAATAAATTTAAAAACATATGTATACGTATCTATATATCTATATCTATATCTATATATATATATAACATATATTACTTTTAATGTATAATGCATGTGTGTATATACATATATACATACACATACATATATGAGACACACATGTGTGTGTGTGTATATACATATATATATATACATATATATATATATACATATATATATATATATATATATATATATATATATATATATAATTACATTTTAAGTCAACATGTGGCTTACAAGAATCCTTTATGTATAGGTTCAGCTTCCCTCATTTTCATGAAGGAAGCTAGGTGGCACAGTGGATAGAATTCTGGGCCTGCTGTCAGGAACACTCTTTCCTAGTTCAAATCTGGCCTCAGACACTTACTGGCTGTGTGACCCTGGGCAAGTCACTTAACTCTGTTTGCCTCAGGTTCCTCATCTATAAAATGAGCTGGAGAAGGAAATGGCAAAGCACTCCAATATCTTTTCCAAGAAAACCCCAAATAGGGCCATGAAGAATCAAACACAATTGAAAAACAACAAATTTCTACTTGAATTTGATGCCACTGATTCAGTGTAAATATTAACCCATGAATGAATAGCACCCTTGGCAAATAATCATACAACTACCACTTGAAAATTTTGGAGAGGCAGTAAGGACTTAGAGTCATAGCATCATAACTCTAGAGTTGAAAAGAACCCAAGAATGAATTTAGTTTAATCCCCTCATTTTACGGATGAGGAAAATGATGCCCAGTAAGATGAAGTCATTTGCTTGAGGTCATACAGGTAGTGAGTATCAGAGGCAGGATTTCAGCTCAGGTTCACTGACTTAAGAGTCTTTGTTCTTCCCCCTGTACCAAGTCAAAAGATCATGTTTCAATTCCAGACCTGCCACTTACTATGGAACCTTGGGTAAGTCATTCAACATCTCTGAGACTTAGTTTCCTCATTCTTAAAAATTACATATATATATATATATATATATATATATATATATATATATATATACATATATATGTATATATATATATGTATATATGTATATATGTATACACATATACACATATATACATATATACATATATACATATATACATATATACATATATACATACATACATATATACATATATATGTGTGTGTGTGTGTATATATATGTATATATATATATATATATATATATACATATATATATATATATATATATATGTATATCTTGGACTAGATGACTTTTAAGGTTCCTTCCAGCTCTAAATATATGATCCTATGACTCTTTGACCAAGAAGTCTAAAAATAGAATTGCTTGGCTTGAGTAGTAGCAAATTATCTTATAACACTTTCTTCAGAGAATCTAGATTCTTACTTTTCCCTCACTATATTCCAGTTTGCTATATATTTTATTAGTGTGTGTCACCATTCTTTGAAAGCATAAGCTCCATGAGAGGAGAAACTGTAGTTTTTCATTCTGGTGCTCTGATACCTAGCAAAGAAACTTTCATATAATATGTGTGATATGGATGTGCCTTTAGCACTCAGCATGGCCTTCTACCTGAAGCCTTTCCTGATCTTCCCAGCTGCTAGTGTCCTTCTTCCCTATCGACCTCGTATTTATTTTATATTCATTCTGTTTATACTTTTGTATGTACATCTTCTCTTCCCCTAATAGAAGGTAAATTCACTGAGAGCAAGACCTGTTTCATTGTTGTCTTTATGTCTCCAGTGCTTATCACAGTGCCAAGCACAGTGCCTTATTGATTCGTGAACTGGAAGGGAATGCAAATGTGATATGATACAAGATTGCAGAGAAAGGAGACTGTATGGCCCTGAAACAGTACAACAACAATAACAATACAACAAAAACGAACACTAAGTTCTGAGTGGTAGCTGCAAAGTCAGGAACCTATTGTGAGAGATAGAAACTGATCACCTCAAGTGGTCTAGCAGCATTTCTGTAAATTGCATGATATATAAAGTTGCATACTGAATTATAAGATGGAAGTGATCTTGAGAAGCAGTAGGTCTGTTATGTTTTATTGTAAGTGGAATGATTTTAAATGTATTAGGTGGGCTCATTATGAAGTTGTGTAATGTGGTAGTTGGTGAGCCAACCTTGAGAATAAGACTTAGGTTCAATTATTATCTCTAGCGCATAGTATTCATTAGCCCCTTGGCACACCTGTGTGACCTTGGGCAATCTTGTGAATCTCTCAGTATACCAGATGACTCTTTAAGATCATAACTAATAGACAAATTGCATGTCTCTGTTAGTGGAGGAAGTTTCTTACAATTATGAAATCACAGATCTAACGAAAAGAGGAGTGCTTGTTATTTAAAAAGATCTGCTTATCAAAGAAGGGATGACTTTTCTGAAGTGAATAATCATCCCTTGAATTGGAGTTTTGGTATAATGCACTGCTTTAATTGTGAGTTAAAACAAGATACCACTACTATACATGGCAAGCTGCCTGAGAAGAAATGAACAAAATATATTCTGTATAGGTAATGTATCTAACCAAATGTGAAATCTCAATACATTTCAAATAATACGTAGAATAAGGTTTCTTAGGATAGATTAAAGTGTCATCATAAGGAGGGTGGTCATTTCACTAACATTAGAGTAGCAAAATATTTTCCACAGCTCTCAGGATTTTTTTTCCCCTTTGTTAATTAGATGGCCCATTTTTTTTTTTTTTTACTCATAAGACTATAACAAACACATATGCATTCCTTATTCTGTCTTCAGAGATCCCAAAATGTAATTAGAGTTTCTGGAACTGTATTTTTTAGGGAATGTGTTTTGGGGACTCTAGAATAAGGTTCTAAGAATAGTTTTTCATGCATCCATATCAGTTGGAAAATGAACCACAGAGTGTATTGTCCTCTTTCTTCTCTATTAAGGAGGAAACAAAGTCAAGGCCCTCCTGAATTTCTGCCGCAAGGGAATGGGCAATTTTTGCCAATAGTCCTTCAATGCATATATTTTAACATAATTATTTATTGTAATCTTTGTCAAATCACTGCTTTTGTATATCTAGGTCTAAAGCTAGCTGGTAAGTATCCATGGTTATTGAGGAAACAAAACTATACTTCAAGCAGTTTCAGGAGAAAGACTGAAATGATTTAACCATTTTGGAAAGCCATTTGGAACTATGACCAAAGAACTATAAAATTGTGAATACCCTTTGACCCAGTGATACTACTTCTAGGTCTGTATCCCAAAGAGATCATAAAATTGGGAAAAGGGCCCACATGTACAAAAATATTTATAGCAGCTCTTTCTGTGGGGGCAAAGAATCAGAAATTGAGGGGATGCCCATCAGTTGGGGAATGGCTGAACAAGTTGTGGTATATGAATATAAGGGAATACTATTGTGCAGTCAGAAATGATGAGCAGGCAGACTCCAAAAAAAGCTGGAAAGACTTACATATACTGATGCAGAGTGAAATGAGCAGAACCAGAGAACATTATACATAGTAACAGCCACATTATGGGATGACTGACTTTGATAGACTTGGTTCTTCACAGTAATGCAAGAATCTAAGACAACTTCCAAAGATTCATGATGGAAATTGCTATCCACACTCAGAGAAAGAAATATGGAGTCTGAGTGCAGATGGAAGCATACTATTTTCTCTCCTTTTCCTTTGTTGTTTGTTTTATTGCTTCATTCTCATGGTTCCTCCCAAGTTCTAACTGTTCTTTATATCATGAAAATGGGAAAATATGCTTAACATGAATGTATATGTGTACTGTATATCAGATTGTACACCATCTTGGGGTGGGGGAATAATGGGAAGGGGAGAAAATTTAAAACTCAAAATATTATGGAAGTGAATGTTGAAAACTAAAAATAAACACTTTTCTTTTTTTTAGGCAATTGGGGTTAAGTGACTTGCCCAGGATCACACAGCTAGTAAGTATCAAGTATTTGGTCTGAGGTAAGATTTAAACTCAGAGCCTACTGACTTCAGGGCTGATGCTCTATCCACAGCACTACCTAGCTGCCCCAGCAAATAAATTTTCAAAAATAAAAAGAAAAGAGACTGGCTTAGAGATCCTAACAAAAAAAAAAAAAAACCTTGAGATTTAATATATTGTATCCTGAAGCTGAGGGTGGTTAGGAAGAGGAGAATTAGAAAGTCCAAGAGAAGTATGAAGAGACCTTCTTGGATATCAAAGGAAAGAGGCTCATCTCCATGAATACAGACAGTGGACCAGAAAAACAAAACCAAATAGAAACCTACTGTTTCTCCTACCAGGCCACATGTGGCCTCAAGGCTGCAGGTTCCCCATCCCTGTGAGTAGACCAAGAACTCTTATCAGGAACCCAGTAGCAGAAGCAAACAAAATTAGAAAAAAAAAGTACAGCATTCATACATGACCTGGGGAGTAAAAGGTATAAACTGGCTGAGCTTGAATGACTGAATACATACCCTGAACTGAGGGTCAAGATAAGAATGGTTTATTAAGTTGGATGAAAGTAGACTTGGTGCTCATTTTATTTAATGGAAATGGGATGCCATCAAAGTAGGACCTTTCTTGATTGCAGCAAATATATTTCTATGCTAACTCATTGAGTGGCTGTATATGTCTTCACATGCAGTGCAATTTTTTTGTTCGTGTTTTTCTATAGATCCACAACAGAAGATTTCCCCAATGTAGTGGTGGTTTGCTGCTAGGCCTTTCTGCAATCCTTGGGTTATAGTGACAGGCTCAGACTGTTCACTTATTGTTCGTCCCTTGTTATTGCTATGTGACCGGCTACCTTTATTCCTGATCAAACATTTCCTTTACATTTACTAAACAACTTTTTGTACCCATGTCTTCATTGGAAATATTCTACAGACTATGTGCAACTACCATGTCCCTTTCCATTACCCCTCTGTGGGCATGTGCAACTATGATTCATTAGTGATTGTTGTGTCCTAAGATTCATACCTATACAACATTTCCAGGAAAACATTTTTTTTAAATGTTATTTTTTTTAAAAAAAGGTTTATGGACCTGGAAGTAGCTTGAGATTTTCAAAAGTACTGTGCAGTTTTCCAAACACAATCCACTCTCTTCCTCTCATTCAATTCTGACCTCAACTCATCATCCATCTGCTGTGTGTGTTCCAGATACATGCACTGATAAACAAACTCAAGGGATTGGCTATCCTACTGTTCGTCATAGTAATCACAATAGACATTTTTAATCCATTTAGTTTTTCCTGAATAGATTGTTAGGCCTGACTAATGAGCAGTCATGGATCTCATTGAGGTGGTCCTATAAGGTTCCAGGCTTGATGCAATCAGCATAGTGTATGCGAAAAGGAATATCTCTTCTAACCTTACATACTTTATATCCATGTAATTGCTCTGAGTATACCTACATATGGTATTTATTCTTAAAGCATCACAATATTCAGAACCAGTAAGAACCTTAGTGTTCAACTAATGCATCCTTTTTACTTCATGGATAAGGAAACAGAGGTCCAGAGAGGTTGATTGACATATCTGAAGTCAAACAAAGAGTAAGTATAAGAGCCAGGACTCAGTCTAGGTCTTCTGACTCCTAAACCAGTGCTCAAATCCTTACTTGCAGAAAAACAATTTATGTTTATGCAAGACAACTAATCTGTAGCTATCAAGGATTCCAACAAGGAAGGCAACAGGAGATAGGAGGCAGGCTCTGTTATTCAGGTAGTATTCGTGGGAAGAAATCCTATACCCTTATGAAGTAAAATGGAAGGGAGTAGGACAGGCTGGTATCCATCCTTTGACAAATTAGGCTGTGGCTAGGGAATGTGAATACTTTTTTGAAGGCTCTTCTCCCTCATGTATCTACACTTACTCACAATAGCATTAAAAATAAAACTTATGAAAAAAAAGCTATGTAATTGTACACATCCTCCGACTCTTCACTGGGTGGTGTAGCCTGGTCATAATAGCTGGGTAACACTATTGCAAAGGGACATCTTACCTACTCAGTCTCCCACATCCTTCCTTAGCTGCATCATAAGGGCACTGAAGGCTGTCTCATAGATCCAAATGGCAACCAGCTTCCTATTACATGAGAGGACAATGAATACACGTGAGTGTGGTCCTAAGTATGAAAACACCAAAAGGGGGCTGTGTCAGAGCATGCTGGGAAGAGTGACGGATGGCCTCAGGTGTGTTACTATCATAATCTGTTCCCCACAGCAGACTAATTGGCTCAGGTACATTTTCTGGAAAGAAGGCAGGGAGACAAAGTTACACACCTTTTAACTACCCATTCCCCAACTCCCATTTTAGCTGGCCTGTCTCCCTGACGTTATATGGATGATGATGGCCAAAAGAGTGTCAAAGTGAAAAAATAAAAAAGGCAGATTTACGATCTACAATATTTAATTTCATTTTGACTAAGTCCACTGAGGATTTCAACGATGTTGAGGTAGCTAAGCTTGTTTGTCACTTCATTTTGTCTTTTGGCCCAGCCTTAAGCTTCTTTGCATGCACCTGCTGTTGATGGACAGATGTGACAATGGAAAAGCAAACACTGTGCAAACAAGCAAGTGTTCTACAACATAATTGATGGTGATGAAAATATAGTAGTAAGATCATAAAATGGTGGCGTTGGATGGAGCTTTAGAAATCATGATCTTACAAGAGCTTATGCCAAAAAAACCTGGGTTCAAGTCCTGCCTTGGATACCACTGACTTTGTATCCTTGGGCAAGTCAGTTGGTGTTTCATTGCTCTAAATAATTCTCTGCATCTGTGAGTTGCAGAAAAGTTGTTGACCAGCATGAAAAGAGTATCTCCTCCCCTAGAAGTTCCATATAGCAATGAAATCACAGGTCTACTTCTTATCCCTAACCTTAAGTTTTTTTTTCTATCTGTATTGTTAGGTCACGCTTTCAATTAATCATTACCCTCCTCTCCATATCTCTGGAATTAAAATCTTTTTTGTAAAAAAGAAAAAATAATTACGCTAAATAAAATGACTATATCTGACAACGTAGACAGCATTTCACTCTAGTAGTTCCCTGCTTTTCACCAGGAGAGGGAGCTATGTTTTCTTTTCTTTTCTTGATAAAAATAAAAAATTAATTAATTTTTAGTTTTCAACATTCACTTCCACAAGATTTTGAGTTCCAAATTTTCTCCCCTTATCTCTCCCCCCCACCCCAAGATGGCATGCAATCTGAATAACCCTTCCCCCAATGTGCCCTCTCTCCTATCACTCCCCCCTTCTCTTATCCCCTTCCCCTTCTATTTTCCTGTAGGGCAGGGGAGATTTCTATATGTCATTGCCTGTACATCTTATTTCCCAGGGAGGTATGTTTTATTTATATTCTTTGGAACCACTACTGTTTTTTTTTCTTCTTCTGGTTATTCAGAGTTTGGCTTCCCTTTAGACATCTTTTCATTAACATTTTTGTAACACATGTTCTTCTAGGTTAACTTATTTTAATGTACATCAGTTCATATAAATCCCTTATTTCTTACTGACACTACTACTAGTCCCTTACATACATATAACATAGATTTTAGCCATTCTCCAGTAAATGTACACCCACTTTCCCCCAGTTCTTTGCAGTTACAAAAAACATCATTTTAAAATTATTAATCTGTCCCTCCCACTACCTCCCCTACTGAACAAATAAATAAAACAACACCCCCTCCCCAAATTAAAGCCTTCATAGCAGTAAAACAAGTCACTACACTGTCAACGTCCAAAAATGTATGTCTTTGGATTTTAAATTTATCACTTTTTTGTCAGGAGGTGAGCTGTGTGTTTCATCTTCAGTCCTCTTGACCATTGCAATGATCAAAGTTCCTAACATCTTTCAAAGTTGCTTTTTGTCTATCATGTTTTCACTGCACAAATTTTCTCCTAGTTCTGCTCACTTCTCTCTGCCTCAGTTCATAAAGGTCTTCCCAGTTGCCTCTGAAATTGTCAATTTCATCATTTCTTATTCATGCCACCATTCTTCCCAGACTATAAATATGAATTCTTTCTTTTTTCATATCTCTCCATCATAATTTCCCTTCTAAAGACCTGCTCCTTTTCAGTTCCTATATATACACAATAGTGAATATATATGTATGTATGTATATGTGTGTATGTATGTGTGTGTGTATTTTTTTTTCCTGTTCAAGTAGTTGGAATATCTCCCTATTCCCCTAGATATTTAAATGTGCACGAGGTTTGATGGGCTACACAAGATGGGAAAATGCTATCGCAGCAATCTGGAAATAGCTCCAATATTCTCAAAATAATGACACTACCTGCAAAAGAGGCAGAGAATAGATGATTACTTATCTGAACACATAGTAAATCCACTAGGTTTTAAATGTCTGAAGCACCATGTTCTTTCCCATAAGTAATAGCACAAAAGATAGCCAACGTATCTAGTTCCTTATCAATATTTTAAAAGTTTCCAATATTCAGCATTACACATCAATTCTCCTGTGACTTGTCCCTTCCAGACGATCAATTACATGCTAAAGTCAACATCTAAAAGGACATGCACAGTATGGTGAACATCAGCAAGCATGGCTATTGAAGCCCATCAATGAGTATGATTACTAATGCTTCTTTAATTAAACCCCAAATAATAGGTTGTGGTACCATCTCAATATACCACGTGAATCTTTATACTTCTGATACAGCAAATCAAAGGCTTAGATTGAATTCTGGGTCTCCACAATCAAATATTTCACTATAGTTCATCCAATCATTTGTTATAGGACAAATAAACAGATCTCAGGAAGGCTTAGGATCCTCCAGTTTCACCTCCTTGCCTTTGTTACTGTAAAATACTGGTTTATTTGGCAATATTTATATCTATAAGGCCAAGTGTTATCCAGCCGTCATAGCACAACTGATGGCTTTGACAGGATTGATCTAGTTGTTTCATTCTGGTGGCCATATGTAGACGGAGCTCTAGAACCAGAGGGCCATAGATTTTTAGATGTCAGATAAATACCATAGATCATCCAGCCCAGCCTTCTTATTTTACAGAAGAGGAAAGTGAGGCACTTGCAGGTGATTTAAGGTTACTTGGATACAAATCATAGTAGAAAATTTAGTGCTTACAGCTAGCTCTCCTGTGCCAGTGGTCTTTCCCACTATACCTTGTTGCTACCCCATCACATTTTTTACTGCGTCTCTCAGGAGCTTCTCTCTTTTTTCTCCTTCTATAAGGAATGAAGCAAAAGCTCTAATCCAAAGTATTATGTAAGCTTCTTTGAGGTCAGGAAAGTTAATAGAAGGCATTTTGAGCTTTAACAACTTGAGCCAATATATAAATGGATATGTCAGAGCTAAAGATGAATGTTGGCTAAAGTGGAGGTCAGCTGTAGGGGTATGCTTAATGTCAATATCTAAGAGAAGAACAAGGCACTATCAATCAACCAATAATAATGGCAACTAGAGTGTTGATTAAGTTTCTAGGGAAGACCTGTGATTTTTATCTGTTCTCACTTGTGAATTAAACTATAAATAACAGAAGTGAGGTTTCTTAGAACTCTCCACCCAGCTCACCCTCCTCTCCTCCTTTTCTTTCAAGTGTGACTGATGGCTATGATATGTGAGAGGGGTTTTTTTTGTTCTTTTTTTATTTTATTTTATTTAAATATTGCACTAGCGTCTATGGTGCTTTCGTAATGAATCTCAGCTTGTTTTGTGTGTATATATCATCTCTCCCCAACTAGATTATAAACTCTTTGTGTCTTACTTCATGCTATTACTACCAAATCTTACTATCTCTATGAACTCTTCTCTGACTTCTCTAGCTACTACAGAATCAATCCTTTCCCTTAGTTATTACACTTATAGCCTTTGCCATGAAATTGCACACTTACTTACGTACAATGGTTCTTAATTGCATCTTCCCACCTTGAAAATAAGCACCTTTAAGGCAGAGGTAGTAACTGTAACTTCTGTCCTCTCTACAGCCTTGACTTACCATGGGACCACAGAATCTCAGAGCTAGATAAGGACTCAAAGAGCATCTAGAACAACTAGTATACAAATGTTAACACTCCCTTTCAAAACATTCTCTCAGTGGATCATTCAGGCTTTGCTAGAAGATCTCTAGTGAATTTCTCTACTTCCTGAAGTTGTCCATCCCTCCTTTGGATAGCTTTAAATATTAGGGAGATTTTTTTTTCTTCTTATAGTTAGTTGACATTTGCCTGTCTGTAACTTACACACATTGTTCCTCACTTTGCTGTCTGGGATGAAGGAGAAAAGCTTATTCTTTCCACCACATGACAGAACTCAGATTATAAAAGACAGCTGGCATTTCCCTCTCCTTCCAAGTCTTCTATTTGCTAGACTATCTGCAGTTCCTGCATGTTCTCCAGTGCTCTAGGGAACCAAGTCATCCTTCTCTAGTTCCTCTCAAGCCCATCAATGTCATTGAAATCTAGCACCACAAATGGAATAAAATAGTTTAAGTGTGGTCATATCAGGGCAGAGGACAATGTGATTTTCACCTCCTTTGCTCTGGATACATTATGTTTCTATTAATGGAGCTCAAGGTGGAATTAGGTTTTTTGACCATCAAATCCCACTGTTGACCCATGCTGAGTTTGAAGGGCACTAAAACCTCCAGATCCTTTTCATATATATTCTTCCTAGCAATGACCCCTCTCTCTTGTACTTGTGAAGGTAATTTTTGAACTATTTAGCTAAGCTACACATTTCATCATATTAGATTTGTCACTGTATTATAGCCTGTAAAGCTATTTCTGACTCCTGACTCTGTCATCCAACATTCTTCCAGATTTGTACCATATGCAAATTTTATAAGCATGCCATGTGCCTTTACTCAAGTCATTAATAAAAAGTTCATAAGGCATAGGGCCAAAGACAGATCTGTGTCACTTATTAGAGTCTTCTTAACAACTTATCTTAGAATACTCTTTGGGTCCAGCTATTCAGCCAGTTCTTAGTCACCTTACCTGTACCATTATCTAGCCCCCATATCTCCATCTTTTCACAAAGGATGAAATGAGGGACTTTGTTAAACACTTCACTGAAATATAGGCAAATTATATCTATAACATCCTCCTGTTTTTTAAGTCTAATAATTCTTTTGGAATGGGAAATAAAATTGGTTACTGATAAAGCCATTCTGATTCTTAGAGATAACTACTTTTTCAGCCCATATTTTTAATAGAACATTTTAGAATTTTGGCAAATATTGAAGTCAAGCTTATTGGCCTATCAGATATAGATTTCATTCTTAATCTCATGAGTGCTCAAATTACATTTGTTGAATGAATAATCAATTTAAAACAGCAGCAAATTCCAGTGTTTTAACAAAGCACAATATTAGGAAATTTTTGATATTTCACAGTCTCCCCAAACCAGTTCCAATGGTCTTGGGACATTGTCTAAATAAATGCTTCTCAAATTATGATCTCAAGACCCCTAGTCCCTGGGACTTTTTCAGGTGTCCCTGAGGTCAAAACTAGTTACATAATAATACCAAAACGTTATTTGCCCATTAATATGCTTCTCTCCTTTCCAACTACACATCTATGTAAGGCTGGATTTTCTTCATATATTTCAACCAAATCAGTGCATTTTAACAGATTCAATGCAGTTGCAAATATGGGAATCTAACTGTTTTCTATTAAGCCAGACATTAAAAAGTTTTGAAAAAATAAGTAAAAACAATGCCAATCTTCTCATTTTTTGCTTCTTTTGAAAAACAGCTCCCCCCCCCTAGGCAATCGGGGTTAAGTGATTTGCCTAAGGTCACACAGCTAGGGGAGTATCATATGTCTGAGAACAGATTTGAACTCAGGTCCTTCTGACTCCAGGGCCAGTGCTCCATCCACTCCACTACCTAGCTGCTCCAGAAAAACAGCAATTTTAAATGAAACATTGTTTATGTTAACATGTCATACATTTATTATTGCCATTTAAATGAACTAAAAAGCATACTTTCTTAAATTATCAGTTTTCATTTCTAATACGGAAAATATCAATAGCCATTATCCACAGAAACAAAAGCTCTTTGGAATTCTCAATAATTTTTAGAAGTAAAACAAAAGGTCTTGAGATAAATTCTTTTGAGAACTGCTGATCTAAACTAAACTCCTTTTATACCTATTTTTTCTCTGCATTCTCCTCTTATCCCTACTCATTCTCCTGTTCTCTTCTCTCTCCTTTTTCTGCTAAAATCATTGAGGATTTTCATAGGAGGATGACCGCTTTAGAGAAGGGTATTGAAATCACATCATAAGATAAGAGGAAGGTACTGGAAATATTTACAATGCAAATAGAAAGTCTGGAGGGTGGGGATAACAATGCAATTGTCCTCAAGCATTTGATGGGTTAAAGGGGAAGGGGAGAAGGTTTGCAATTGTTTTGCATAGCCCCAGGAGGCAAACTAGGAGCAGTCAGCAGAATTCTGCTAGACATAAGGAAAAAAATTGTTAATAATTATAGCTGTCTCAAAGTGAAACTACCTAAGTGAAGACCTCCACCTCCTCTCCATCACTGGAGATGTTTGAGTAAAGGCGAGAGTCCACTTAATGATATATAGGGGCTTCTTGTTCAGGTAAAAGATGGACCAGTTGAACTCTGAGGACCCTTCAATTCTGATTCAGTGATTCTTCTTTTTGTTCTTGTTCTTCTTGTTTTTCTTCATCATCATCATCATAATTGTCACCATCATCCAGCAACATTTAATCAATGCTATTGAATGAATGACAGGGGCACCAGGCCATGTTATATGTCTAGCTGAGAAGGGAAGCATCTGGCCATCATTTTCTAGATAACAATCTTTCATATGTTTTAAGACTCTACTGTCCAAGATCATTAACTTTGAAAGGGCTCTGAGAATTGACCAAGGTCAATTGCTATAAGGGAGAGAAGGAAAGAAATAGAAGACTAGCAAGGTTAAGAGGAAGAAGAGAGAATGCAGCCATGACTGAATACTTTTTTCCCCACATAATGCAGCAGGCAGCTGTAGGATAGGACTAACTGTCAGCTTCCTGGTATACATCATTTGTCACAGACCTTCTTGTGTCTGCAGAGGCAGGTATACCCCTGTTAGTATGCAGGGTTTGTCATGGGATTGGCAATAGCTATGCACATCTAGTGCACTTTTGTTCTTGTCAGGTAATGTAGCTCAGGACTGTTATGTTGTAGGATGGCAATTCTGCCAGCATGCCTGGCAGTTGGAGTTAAAATCAGACCTCTGAATGATTTAGAAGACTGGCAGCTGTTCTCCTTCTCCAAAAGGGGTGTGAAAGACAGAGTCATACACATTCTATGTTCAGTGTTTAAGTCAACTCAGATATTGGAATTCCATTCTATTAGAGTAGATGGTATGGGGCAGGTGCTTTATGATTTCAGCATAATGTGGGAGCTAGAGATTTGGGGATCACTAGCAAGAGTTCTTGATTTCCATGCACAGCTGCATTTCAAGGAAAAAAGACTCTGTTTTCTTATCCATAGAGATTCACAGAAAAGCAAGTGCTTTTGGAAAATGTGCACAGTGGAGTTGAAGACCAGCTCACACAAAGGCCTGAATCTGGCCACCCTGATCTTCTCTGTATGCAGGATGTAAGGAAGGGGAAAGTTACAACTTGTGATTATTAAAAAAAAAATCCTCTCTTCTATTTTCCCTGACAAAAGTCTGAGCTATTCCTAGACTATGCTTCACATTCAGCTCTCTACACATTGCCTTTTCAGTAGATTCAAAAGCATATAGCATGATATAAATGAGATCTTTTCCTAATTTCAGCTTTTTGGCTCAGGGAATTCAAATAAATTTAGCTGAAAGATGAAAAGCGGGGGCCTATCAAGGCAGCAACAAAGAAACTGAAAATAAAGAATGAGTAAAAAAAAAAAACTCTGGTAGGGAAAAAGTGTTCTTAATTGTGCTTAGATTCTGTTCCCTCACAATTCATTCCTCTTCTTCCTCTATTCCCTCCTGACTAGCCACTCAAAAAAGGGCACTGATAAATGTGAAATCAGCCCTGAGCAGATAGATTCTATCACCTGTCCTTGAGCTACACATAAAGGCTTCCTTATAATCATGGATAATCCAGAAGCTGCAATTACTTAGGGAAATACTGAAAGTTATTTGGGAACATTTATTTGGAGTTTGAAGGAGTCATAGAAATCATTTCACAGACAAAGAACTTAGGCTCAGATTTGTACTTCAGGTCACACAGCAAAGAAGGGGCTAAGTCAGAATTTGAACCCGTACATTCTGTCTCCAAAATCCATCAGTCTTCCCACTATACCAATCAAGGAAGATTGCAATGAAGTTATCAGGTCATGTCTACACTTAGTAGAATTAAGCACAGCAGAACCAATTCATTTATCCTGTTATTATATTCAACTTTACACAAATTTGTTCAAAATGACCAAGTAAACTGAAAAGACATCAAAATCTAGATAGACTGTGTTGTGCCAACAGAAGTTGGCACAACAAAGTTACATAATAAGAATTAAAACCTGATGGGCTAGATGGTACAGAAGATGTGATTCTGGCTTTTGAGTGAAAGGCACTTGCTTCAAATCTTAGCCCTGGTTCAAATCTCGTGCATCTTGCTCTCTTTGTGACCTTGGGCAAGTCATATAATCAGTCAGTTAATGGGCATTCATTAAGTGCTTCTATATGCCAGGCACGAGGCTAGCCACCAGGGATATAGACAAAAGTGAAAAAGAGCTCACTCACACTCTCTTGGCTTCAGTTTCTTCTCCTGTAAAATGAATCAATTGGATCACATGATCTCTAAAATCCCTTCTCGCTCTAAATCTATGATCCTATTATGAAGCGTCAGAAAAAGATCAAGTCATGATTACTTTTTGGACCTCCACCATTTGAAGGGGTTTCATCTGAGAAACATTAATAATAGAGAAACCCAATACTATTCTTTGCTATATCAATATTGAGCACTTTTGGGCGAAGAGTGATGTGTTCTCAACACAAAAAGGGTTCTGCTTCTCTAAAGCTCTTTTTTCCAATGCTCTTTAAATTCATTTGATTACACAGGGAAATGGCCTCTGTTAGACATTACTGCATTACTCCCCTCTTTAACATTTCATAGATTTTGATCATCTGCAAACAAGGAGGGTTCCTGAAATTCCCTTTAATAAGGAATGTGTTCTCAAGACTGTCTGTCATGAGAAGTAGAAGCCGGGCTGATATAACCACTGAGCAGGGGGAAGGTGAACCCATTATATCTTGGAATGGTGCATTATATATACACATATATTTATGTACATATATACAATTAAATATATATGCTGTATAATAAATGTATATATCATGTCTATGGCATATATGATTGATATATTTGGTTACATATATACATATATATATATATATATATATATATATATATATATACTTGATTATATACGCACGTCTATCTATCTACTACAAAAATTAATTAAGTACCTACCATGTCTAGTTGTTTTTCAGTCATTTTTCTGTCATGTCTGACTTTTTATCAAACCATTTAGGGTTTTCTTGGCAGATGTTGTAATGATTTGCCTTTTCCTTCTCCAGCTTATTTTACAGATGAGGAAACTAAGTCAAATAGGGTAAAATGACTTGCCCAGGGCCACAGAGCTAGTAAGTGTCTGAGGCTTGATTTGAATCCAGATCTTCTTGACTCCAGGCCCAGTGCTCTATCCACTGAGCCACCTACCCACCTCACTATGTGATTGGCACTGTTCTCAACACTTCAAAATATTATCTCCTTTGATCTCCACAATAACCTTGAGAAGTAGGTGCCATTATTATTCCCTCTTGACAGATGGGGAAACAGAGGCAGCCAGAGGTTAAATGATTTTCCCAGGGTCACATAACTAACCATAAATCTGAATTCAAATTCAGTCTTCCTAACTCCAGGTCCAGAGCTTTATCCACTACACCGTCTAGCTGTCTTTACTTGAAATTGTAATAGGAGCAAAGATTTAGAGCAGAATTGTATTTTGAAGATCACCTATCCAGTCTCTTCATTTTGTAGAAGAGGAAACTGAGGTCCAAAATTAAAATCCACATCTTCTGACTCCAAATTCTGTTCTTGCCATTGCAACAAGAAAGTCTGACATGGAGGGGAGTGATGGGACGTGCCAGTGATCCCATCTGCAAGCAAGCTGAGCTTAGTTGGGAGATCTCTGGATTTTTAAGTTCTGAACTATAGTGGGAGCTCTGGCAATGTATGCCTCAATCTCAATCAATAATGATCTCACTTTGAACATGTAGTCTGCTAGGAAGAGCAATAACTGAGGTGAGTATTTCAGACCAAAGTGGAGCCTATAATTCTGCCACTCTAAGCCAAGAGAACATTCCAACTGTCCAATAGGGGCAGAGTCCAGTTCAGTATGTGGTTGCTCAGATCTAAACCTAGGTCAGAAATGTGAAGAGCTCCAACCAAGGGGTCAGCAATCAGACTTTGCCCCAGATCAGATCACTTTGGATACTGGAATAATGCAACACTCAATACCTCAAGAAAGCAACAATAAGGCCTAGGTTTTATAGGTCTAGATTTTCCCTCCACTAGTGCCATAGAGCCTCGCCCTAATATTAGATGTAAAGTCAGGAAGTAGACTAAAAGAACAGGCAAACAAACAAAAAAGAACCCCACCATAATGAGCTGTTAGGTTGCCAGGGATGCTTAAGACACATACTCAGTAGAAGAGAATAATTACAAAACAATCAATACTTCAGAGAAAAACACAGTTTGGGTACAAACTCAACTAGAATTCCTGGAAGAAATGAAGCAGGAGTTTAAAAAAAAAGCATTTTTATTAATTGAATGAGAGTGCTTGAGGAAAAAAAAATCAGAAAAGAAATGAAAGCCATGGACAAAAGAAATAAAAAAAAAATTAATCACTTGGCACAAGTATAAAACCTTGCCTGAGCAACAAAGTCCCTGAAAATTCAAATTGATCAAATAGGAACCAATGGCTATAAGGCTACAAGAAATATTAAAACTAAATCAAAAGGCAGAGAAAGTAGAACAAAGTCTAAAATACACAAAATAATTGCAAAACAAATGCAAAAATAACTCTCCTAGAAAACAGATCGAGAGGAAAATAGAGACCCATTGAACTATCTGAATGCCTTGAATGACAAAAAAAAAAAGATCCAAAAAATCCCATTTCAATGAATATTAAAATTGCCCTGCTCTCTTAGAGCTAGAGAACAAAGTGGAAATAGAATATACCAGTCATCTCCAGAAAGAAACCTCCAGATGAAATGAAAACTCTTCAGAATATCAAAGCCAAAACTCAGAGCTTCTAGGTTAAAGGATAAATACTGAAAGCAGATGGCAAGAAGAAATTCAATTAAAGAGGAGCCATAGTCAAAATCACACACTAGTTATCAGTCACCATTCTAAAGGAGAAGAGAAGTTGTATGATAATATTCCAGAAAACAAAGGATATGTACTTCCAGTTAAGAATAACTTACCCAGAAGAACTCAGTATAATGCTACAGAGTAGGGTTGGGGGAGGGATGTACCTTTAATGAAATAGAGGACTTCCAAGCATTCCTGATGAAAAAACCAGAGTTGTGGAGAAACTTTCAAGTACAAACAGAGGAATAAAAAGAAACATAAATAGGTAAACATGAATGAACATCAGTAAAGAAGGATTAAATGCTTACATTAAAAATGGAGAAATGATACATTCATCCACTCTGAGCCTTTTCATCACCAGGGAGCCTAAGTAGATGAGAACTGGAAGTGGTACTGTTGTCTCCATCTTAAGAAAACGATGGAAAGAGGGGAAGAACAATAGTACATGGGGGTGGGGGAGGGAAAGGAAAGTTAGGGAAAATTATCTCACATAATGAGGATGTAAAAATAAACATTTATATAAAAAGGGGCTATGGGGAGGAGGAAATGAACTTGAACCACAGTTTCATCCCATTTGGTCAAAAGAAGAAAGAATATACATGCATACAGATGTTTGCAGAAATACCTTTCACTCAGCAGTGAAATAGAAGGAAAAAAGGGGAAAGGAGGACTCTGACTAATGCAATCACCAAATACAGTTGCTGAGGATTCATGATGAAACATACTGCCTACCTCTAGACAGAGAGGTAGACTGTAGAATGAGACTTTTTTTGTTTTTGGACAAGACCAAGGAGAAATTTAATTTTGCTTAACTATAGATGCTTATAACAGGGTTTTTATTTTTCTTACTTGCTCAGTGGAGAGAGGAGGGAGGGAGGGAAGTGAGAGGGAGAGAAGGCTGATCCTTATTTGAAAATAAAAAAAAATAATAAAAATATTTAAAAATTTCATCTTATTAGGTTGAAACATCTACATGGCCTTCAGTGGCCAAAGTGGTGGATCTGGAGTCAGGAAGATCTGAGTTAAAATTCTACTTCAGAGGCTTACTAGCTAAGTAACCCTTGACAATTCATTTAACCTCTTTGAGCCTCAGTTTCTTATTTGTAAAATGAGAATTAAAAAAAACATCTTCCTCACGGGGTTGCTGTGAAAATCAAATATCAAATGTGAGATAATGTCATTAAAGTGTTTTATTAACCTTCAAGCACTACACAAATGCTATTATTATTATTATTATTTATGATGTCTACATGGAGGCAGGTGAGCTGTTCCATGGAAATGGAAACTTAGTTTGGTAGCATATGGCTGAGTATCTTAAGGCCTTTACATTGAGCATAACTTTGGGGGAGTTTCTCTTACTGTTTCCTTCCCCTTTACTTTGTCTAATGTGTTTTTCTTAAAAAACCATTTTAATAGCAGGAGCAGTGATGAATGAATTAGTTTAAAAAATATTTTCTTGAGTTCTTTATTAGGGTCCACAGCACTGTGCTAGGGACTAGGGTGTATTATCGGTACCAGTGAGCAGGAGGCACAAATCTTCTTCCTTCCTTCGATGCCCCCCTATCCTACTCCTTCTCATATTCTCATCTATGTCTTAGTCCTAACCTTTCCCATGCTCTATTTGTAATAGAATAAAGGTACAAGACAGACAATTCAGTACTTCAAGGATCTGTAAATTTATCAATGTAATTCCATTAATGAAGATTGTGACCCTTCTATAAGTCAGATGTTCTTTGAGAATTGCTCTGGCCTCCCCAAAATAATAACCCTGAAGCCTATCTGATGATGACCCTCACCATAATTAATTAGGTTGTTCCTTTGATGATAAACATAGAGTTTAACAGTGGGCTAATCTTCAGAAGCTTTCCAGGTGGTCAAAATCTGACAGTTTGGAATGTGATGGCATAGTCATAGTCACCTCCATGCAGTGGTGAGGCATCACAGTATAACTTGCTGAGGGAAAAGAACTAACAGAAGGGTAAAACTTATTCATTTCTCTTTTTAAAAATTAGCTACCCTCTGCCCCCCTCCACCAAAAAGTCCACTTCTATCCCATGGTCCATCCCTTTGAATTTAATGCACCTAAAACTGAACTCTCTAATCTCCTCAATTTTTTTTTATCCCTAAAACTGAACTTTCCATGTCTCTGCCACATTTAGGAAAACAACAACAACTTGGTTCTCCTCTTAATTTCTTATATTTATACTAATAAGCTTGGTCATTCTCTGTGATCCAAATACTAAAATATGTCTGAATGAAACTGGATGTTATATGGAGAGCTCAAGGGCAAATGATGAGAAAAGCCACAGTTGAAAATGGGCCCGTAATTCTTATTTGGGTTTGTCTTTCTCTGTAGTAGGAACTGCTACCATACTCTGGGAGAGAGGAAAAATGATCTGTGTGGAAGAAAGGCAGCAGCTATTATTAATAATTCACCAGCACTGAGAACAATGGCTGGCATATAATAGTTGTCCAATAAATATTTCTTGACTGACTGACTGACTCATGAGGGGTTTAGCTTCTTCCCTATCTAGTCTTCTGTTCTTGTATCTTTAAACTTGCCATCACGTAGGGTCATACACAGTGTCTTTTGGACTATGGTGCCACCCTACAATTTGAGCCCCTAACACTCACTCAAAAAGTAAGAGGCATGCTTCAGGGCCAGGAAGGTATTCAGTACTCCAATATTCTATCCTGTAACACATAGAAATATTCTGAGGACTTAGAGTCTCCTAGAGTGCAAACAAACTGAAGACTGCTAGATAAGTACCCACATTCCTATTAGACTCACACATGCAATAGGAGCAATGACTAACTGCTCTGTGAAAGGGCATGCAATGATACTCCTTCATGAACTCTTCTTCTTTCTTTTTCTTTTTTTGTTTTGGCCTCTTCAGAAGAGATACTCAAGCCATTCTTCAATTCAGCTGCAATGTAGGGGCTCAAATTTCACATTTAGATGACCAGCAGGTAAAGTTGTGTTTTAGATGGTCTAAAAACTATTTGATTGTTAACAACTTCTCATTTTTTCTCATACTCTGGTACCATCCCTAGAGGAATACAAGAGGCTATGTAGGACTGATGTTTGTTTGTCTGTTTTAATTATTTTTGTTCATTTCCTAGGTTGCCATAACCAAAGGATTCATCATTTCATGGAAAACCTACTCATGATAATCTGCTTTTCACTTATGTAGGCTGGTCCTTATACAATAGGCATTCTGCCTCTATGATCGTGCTCAAAGCTTTTCCAGGAAAATCTTGTGTTCTCTACATTTTAAAGTCAATTGCGTGATTGAGAAAATGTGGTTTGCTGCATAATAATTGTCTGCAAAATCCTGCATGTTCCCTGCCAGACCTTGTGTTCCTCTGGCATCACCTTCAAGAACTAGGGTCACCTCCAGGCCATCCTTCTCCATTATGAGCAGGATTTTTGTCTAGCAAATAACTGTAATTCAAAGTAATGCATAATAAGTGCATTTGAGAGGCATAAACAGTTCCAGTATCAGTGGATTCTTTTTTTTTTTGACTAATGAGATTTGTTCATTCAGTCCAAAAGGTTTGTTCAACTTTATAGAAAGACAAACCAGAGGGTCAGAAACCTATACCCAAATTATCAAATGCATCTTTCCTTTCCTTTCTCCCATCATTGATATTACTCATTAGAATTTATTTAAGCAAAGAAACTACTGGATATTAACAGACAATCTCTTAATCTTGCTGAAATCTCATTAGCTCAGACCATTGCTAAGTGGTAGGTTTTATTGTAATTTAGAGAAGATGACAGCTTTGATTGAAAAAAAAATAGAAATCATGAAAAAGAAAGTTAATAACCAAACCACTTCAATGTAGCCTCCACCTACAGGATTTGCCTGCTCTGCTTTCTGACCATAGGTCTCAATATCAATCAAACAATTCATATTTATTGAACACTTATTATGTGACAGGCACTGTGCTTAATGCTGCAGATACAAAATAAGGTGGAAGATAGTACCTGTTCTCAAGAGGTATTGGGGAAAATTTCCTGTAAAAGTTAGGAATTTTAGTTGGGACTTAACAGAATCCAGAGAAGCCAGTATGTGGAGATGAGGACAGAGACTATTTCAAGCAAAGGGTACAGAGAAAATGCCCAGAGCCAAGAGATGTTCACGGAAAAACCAGGAAGCCAGAGTCACTAAATTTTCAGGGAGTAAGGAGTAAAAAAAACCTGGAAAGTGAGGAAGAGGCTATTGTGAAGGGAGTCATATACCAAGCAGAGGATTTTGTATTTGATCCTGGAGGTGATAAGGAGCCACCATAATTTATTAAGTACGTAGGTGATGTGTAAGAACTTGAGCATTACAAAAATCATTTTAGTGGGTGGGGTGGCAACAGGGTTCAGAAAGAGTAAGAGGACTGAATATTTGGTTAGCAAGTAATCTCAGGGGAATCTTATATACTACCATGGACCGTAGGATTAGGTGCTAGTTGGCAGCTCCCAGGTTGCAGTTCCAAGGAAGAGAGAAATGACAATAGTCATGAGGGAGCAGGGACCCTACCTGTGTAAGAGCCAGAGTGCAGGGCAGGAGGGCAGTGACCAGATATCTTCCCAGATTGTACCATCTTTGAAGGACTAGAAACTTATAGATCCCTATATTGAGCTGGGAAAGCAATAGAAGGACATAAAAGACAGAGGTGCAAGCCAGTTTTCTCTCTAGAGGTGGTCAGAACCCAAATGTAACATAAAGCTCAGTGTCAAGGAATAGGATGAAAAGATGAACTGACAAAAAAAGAAACTGGCTATAAAAAAGCCACTATGGTGACAAAGAAGCTATGATTTAAAAATTTCTCCATGCAAAGCCTGAAAGAAAAATGCAGATTAGACACAATTCCAACAAGAATTGCAAGAAGAGCTAAAGGCATCTACTTTTATTTATTTATTTGTTTGTTTATTCATTCATCTATTTATTTATTTATTTATTCTTTCAATAAAGGACTTTGGAAGCATAAATTTAAAAGAAATTGAGAAAAAAAGCAATCATAACCATAAAGAATGAGTAGGTCAAAGAATAAATCATAGAAACAAAAAAGTAATTTCTTTAAAGGTAATGATAACAATGGGACAACATACCAAAATGTGTAGAATGCAGCCAAAGTAGTATTTACAGGAAAATTTATATCTCTAAATGCTTACATCAATAAAAGAAAGAGAGAAAATAAATAAATAGGGAATGCAAATTAAAAAATAGAAAAAGAATAAATTAACCCCCCTGATTAAACACCAAAATAACAATTACAAAAATCAAAGGAGAGATTAATGAAATTTAAAATAAACAACTGAACTGATGAACTAATAAACTAGGAGCTGGTTTTATGGGGGAAATAAAATGAACCATTTGTTAATTTGATTAAAAAAGAAAGAAAATCAAATTACCAGTATCAAAAATTAAAATGGATAATGCACCACTAATAAAAATGAAATTAAAGCAATTATTAAGAGCTATTTTCCCAATTATACAACAATAAATTTGACAATTTAATGAAATGGGTGATGTTTACAAATGTACCAATTGTCTTGATTAACAGAAGAAGAAATAGAATACTTAAATTACCCTAAAAGAAATTGAACAAGCCATAAATGAGCTACCTAATTAAAACAATGCCCAGGACAAGATGAATTTACAATTGAATGCTACCAAACATTCAAAGAAAAAATCCCCAGGATTAGATGGATTTACAATAGAATACTACCAAACATTTAAAGAGCAATTAATTCAAATATTATATAAACAATATCAAATAATATGTAGCAGAGGAGTTTTACCAAATTCCCTCTATGACACAAATATTATTTTAATACCTAAACCAGGGAAACCAAAAACAGAGAAAGAAAGCCATTGATCAACTTCTTTAATGAATATTGATGTAAAAATTTAAAATAAAATACTAGAAAGGATATTAGCAATACATGATGAAAATCATATACTTTGACCAGGTTTATACCAGGCATGCAGGGCTGATTCAATATTAGGAAAACTGTTAGCATAATTGAGTATATAAGTTGCAAAAAAAAATCAAGTGATTATCACAATAAATGCAAAAAAAACCCCTTTTGACAAAATATAATGCCCCTTCTTTTAAAAAAAATAGTAGAAAGCATAGGAATAAATGGAGATTTTATGAAAATGATAAGTTGGTTGTTGTCCTTCATTCTCGAAGAGAACCAGAATGACATCAGTATACTAAAGTCAAGTTTTAGTGTGTCTGACTGTGGCTGATCAGACCAATATGAGCTCAGAATGCTCTACCACAGGTCAGGCACAAACAGTCCATGTGAACATTTGGGGTGGATTCTCTAAATTTTCATATCTTGCATCTCTTTTGAGCTATTTAAATTCTGCTTTGCTCATAGAGCACAGCACATTCTTTGATGTGAGCATGCCATGCTGAGCAGTCCTGTGCCAGTGTGTCCCATGTCACACAATCAATTCCAAAGTTCTTAAAAGAAAGACCTTGAGGGTGTTCTTGTATCACTACTTCTGATCACCACAGTCTTTTTGGCAAGTATACATTTTGTATTCAAACAATGTGGCCAGCCCATCGGAGTTGCATTCTCTAAAGTAGTGTTTGAATGCTTGGCAATTTAGTTTGAGAAAGGACCTCAGTGTCTGGTATTTTATCCTACCAGATGATCTTCAGAATCTTCTTAAGACAATTCAAATGGAAGCGATTCAGTTTCCTGGCATGGCGCTGGTATACTGTCCAGGTTTCACAGGCATACAACGATGAGGTCAGCACAATGGCTCTATAGAACTTCAGCTTGGTAGTCAGTCTAATACCTCTTCTCTCCCACACGTTCCTTTGCAGCTTCCCAAATACTGAGCTAGCACTAGCTCTGGCAATGCATGGGTCAATGTCATCATCAATGTGTACATCCCTGGAAAGCATACTACCAAGGTAAGTGAACTTATCCACAGTATTCAAAACTTTTCCATTTGTTGTAACCAATGGTTCCACATGTGGATGGTGTGGTGAAACAGAGAACCTCTGTTTTCTTGGTGTTAATTGTTAGGCCAAAATTAGCACAAGTAACAGAGAATAGATCTATACTTTGTTGTATCTCAGCTTCAGAGGCTGCATTGAGTACACAATCATCTGCAGACAGAAAATCATGCATCAACACTCTCTCCACTGTATTCTTGGCTTGTAGCCTTTTCAAGTTGAAGAATTTACCATCAGTGTGGGAGCTGACCTTGATGCCATGTTCATCCTCATTGAAAGCATTTGACAACATGGCTGAAAATATCATGTCAAAAAGCATGGGAGCAAGCACATAGCCTTGTTTTACTCCACTGGTGACTGGGAAAGCATGAGAGCATTGTCCATTATCCAGAATCCAGGCAAGCATGCTGTCATGAAATTGATGTACAATGCTGATGAACTTCTCTGGGCAACCAAATTTTGACATAATTTTCCATAAGCTTTCATGACTGACGGTATTAAAGGCCTTGGTCAGATCTACATATATTATGTACAGACCTCTGTTCTACTCCTGGCATTTCTCCTGGAGTTGTCGGGCAGCAAACACCATATTGATCATTCCTCGGCCCTTTCTGAAGCTACACTGGCTCTCAGGTAGGTGACCATCTTGCAGGTGAAGGATCAGCCTATTAAGGAGGACTCTGGCAAGAATCTTTTTATCTAAAACCTCTCTAATGGGGATAAACTAGACACCTTTTCAATAAGATTAGGGGTGAAGCAAGGATTTCTGTGATAACTCTTACTATTTAATATTGTACTGGAAATACTAGCTATAGTAATAAGACAAGAAAGAAATTGAAGGAATTAGCACAGGTAATGAAGAAACAAAACTATCACTTTTGCAGATGATATGACAGTATACTTAGAGAACTGTAGGGAATCTACAAAAAAAAAACTAGTCAAAACAATTAACAATTTTAACAAAATTGCAGGACATAAAATAAACCTACACAAATCAGCAGCATTTCTCTATATTACTAAATAAACCCAGCAGGAAGACATAGAAAGAGAAATGTCATTTAAAACAACTGTAGAGTACAAAATCCTCTTAAGTCTATAAGCCAAGCCACACACTGAAGTTACAACTCACTTTTCACACAAAGACAGATCTAAACAATTGGAGAAATATCAATCGCTCATCAGTAGGTTGAGCCAATATAATAAAAATGAAAATACTACTTTAACTTATTTATTTATTCAATTTCATACCAATCAAACTACCAAATAATTATTTTATAGAGCTAGAACAATTACAAAATTTATGTGGAGGAACAAAAGATCAAGACTATAATGGAAACCAGTGGGAAAATAAAAAGTGAAGGAAGAGCAGCTTACAATACCAGATCTTGAACTATACTACAAATCAGTAATAATCCAAACAATCTGTTACTGGACAAGAAATAGAGTGATTGATCAATAGCATAGATGAAGTATAAAATATTTGGAAGTAAACAATCATGGTAATTTAGGTTTTGATAAACCCAAATATCCAAGCAATTGGGGCAAAGTCTCACTATTTGACAAAAAATTGCTAGGAAAATTGGAAAGCAGTCTGGCAAAAACTAATCATAGACCAAGATGTCACATTGTATACCAAGATAATTTCAAACTGGGTACGTGATTTAGACATAAAGGTGACACCATAAGCAAATTAGGGGAGTATGTGAAAAATTACCTGTCAGATTTTTGGATAAGGGAGTTCATGACCAAACAAGAGATAGAGGTTCATGGGAGATGACGATGAAGAGGGTTCCAGAAAAACCTGGGAATATTTATTTGAAGATGTAAAGTGAAGTGAGCAGAATCAGGAGAACACTGTACACAGTAATAGCTATACTGTAAAAATGGCTAATGTGGAAATGTGTTTTTCATGACTTCGTGATTGCATATCTATACCCATATGGGTATCAAATTTCTTACCTTCTCAATGAGTGGAAAAGAAGTTAAGGGAGGGAGAAAATTTCAAACTGAAAATAAAAATAAAATTAAAAAAAACCCAGAAAGATAGGAAGATACCAGTTAGTGAACAGCTTAAATGACAAAGAGTTTATATTTGATCCTAGAGGTACCAGGGAGTCTCCTGTCTCCAAAATGAAAGGAGAACAATAGAAGTCCCAATAATCAAATGAAATAATAGCAAGTGTGTATATAGAACTTTTAAAGTTTGTAAAGGACTTTACAAATATTATCTCATTTTTCCCTCACAATAATCACGGGTGATAGGTGCTATTATTGCCACTTTTTGAAAGAAGAAATTGAAGCAGACAGAGGCTAAGTGATTTGCTCAGGGTCATGTAACCAGTGAGTACTCAGGTCTTCCTGACTGTATACACTGGACCACTTGGCAGCTTCTCTCCCTTCCTTCATATTTGTAGGTGAGTGTTGAATCTCCTTGGTATTAAATTTTCAGTTTTATCCTTTAAAGAGTTCAATCAGAAAACTTTCCTGTGAGCTACCACGTGGCCCCACAGGTCATCTATCTTGCCAGGTGAGATACGTTTACTTTCCCAGGCTATGGGAAAACCCTAGAGATAGAGGCTACAGACAGTTTAAATTCAGCCTGAAACCTTGTGAACCCTCTGCCCAACTCATTCAAGAATCTGATAGTCTGCAGGATGGCTGGCCCTACTCTCTTCTTCCCCCATCCAGAGGTATTTGCTTTGTGCAAGGCCTCAAATTCTGCAGAGGTTGTCTACCTGTAGCTGCAGCATTAGGGGCTTTAGGATCTCAGCTGAAGGGCATATGAAGTGTATTTCAGTTTGGTGTTGATAAACTCTTAGGAAAGGGATAGGGCTTTATGTATGCTGACGATTAGTCGTTCTTTGATACAGTCTAGGTAAAGAACTTAATTAGAGAAAGAGGTCATGATGCAAGTCATAATCTGAAAGATTAACAGGAGCTAGAGTTCATAGGGTAACCCAACCTAAGGAGGCATGGGGCAGGACAATGCGGCAGCAATGTTTGGTAGAAAAAAAATATACACAGAATGAGTGAAGAAACACCAGGATGAATAGGTACCATTAAGATGGGCATTAATCTTAAGCAACTTTTATTCCTATGACAGCTTTGTTTAATGACCGAGATGTATTGGCCACAGCTTGGACAGGGTCTTAGAAGGTTATTGCTAATTGAATGAGATGATGTTTGCAGAAAGAGTACTTGATTTCAAATCAAAAGAACTAGGATTCAAATTCGAGGTCAGCTGCTTACTATCTGGCTAACTGCAGGCAAGTCATTTCAGTCCTTTGGGTTCCAGTTTCCCTTAAATGTGAAATGAGGAAGTTATGCCAGATGACTGTTGCTCTAAATCTATGGGCCTACAATTCAATATTCTCATTAGCACCCCTGTTGGTCCTGCTAGTATTTTGTCAATCTAAATTATATGTGTTCTGTATTTAACAAGTTTAGTGAGTTGATGGTCCTTTTGTTTCAGCTGCAGATTCACAGTTAAGTAAGATTGGGTTTTTCTGTAATGAAACAACTTAAGGTTTTTAAACAGTGATTTAGTTTTCCATTTTAAAACATTGCCCCAATATAATGTTCTTTAATACAAGATACAAACATTGCATCAAGAAACAGTCTGTAAATGGCATAGGTTGCTAAGAGCAACCAAACCTGATGAAACACTTGATTCTGTATTTAGACTCCAAGCAACACCTAATAACTCAGGTATGTGCTGGATTCCTGGTGGGATAGATATGGGGAAGCTTATCTCTTCTTTTAGATGGGCCAGAAAATGACTCACATCCAATTGGAAACAGCCATGCAGGCTTCATACTGTTGGCATGGAGACACAGCTCTGTGTCTTGTTCACTTGCACACTCTCATTATGTTTCTCCTAGGTGAAAGGAGGGTATGCTGGGAAACTGCTGGCAACAGCAAACCTTCATAGCTGATTAGGAAGATAGGAAGGTAAACTAAGGATATCCCTTTAATTAACTTGAACAACCTAATTAGGTACACAGGCCACTTATAGCTGAAATGGGAAGGAGGTGGAGAGAAACCTAGAGAAGCAATGAAAAGTTGTGTGGTATGCTAGAAAGAAGACCTAGGTTTTAGTCCTACACTTCATTTATTCATTCACTTATTCATTCAGCAAACATTTATTAGGCACCTACTATAAGGCAGCCACTTTGTTAGGTATTAGGGATATATAAACAAAATTAAAAAAAAGAAACAGTACTTGCCTTTGAGGAGCTTACATTCTACTGGGGAGAGGGCTAAGTGGGGGCAACATTATATATATATATATATATTATATATATTATATATAATTATATATATATATATATATATATATATATAATATATATATATATATATATATATATATGTTAATATAAAATATTAACAAAGCAATTTCTGGGGGTGTCTAGGGTAAAATAAAAGCAATTGGGGAACAGTATCACTAGGAGTTGACATCTGGTAACCCTGGACAAGCTAATTAGCTTCATAGACCTTCAGTTTCCTCATTTGTAAAATGTGGATGAAAATACTTCCCTAATGAGGTTGTTGTGCTGATCAAATGAGATAATGTGTTAGAAAATGCTTTGTAACCATAAAGTTAGAGAATTGTCATTGGAGAGCTGGGCCTCTAGAGCACAGAGCTTCTATTGTTGCTCAGTCATGTCTGACTTTTCATGACTCTATGGACCATATTGTCCATGGGGTTTTCTTGGGAAAGATACTGGAGTAGTTTGCCATTTCCTTCTCCAGTGGATTAAGACAAATGGAGATTAAGTGACTTGCCTAGGGTCATACAGCTGAGGCCAGATTTGGACTCAGGTCTTCCTGACTCCAGAGCCAGTGCTCTATCCATTGAGTTATCTAGCTGCCTCCATAGAGGCTCTAAATCTCCTGAGTTCCACTCCCAAAACTATGCCTGATGTCTCTGCATCATGTAATTGGATCCGAAAGTCTCCTAAGGTATCTAAGTACTTGGATATTCTAAGCCATAGAAATCTACTCTTGCTTACCATGAGTCACTTGATTTTTTTAATCTATTTTGCCAAAAAGACAAAGATGGAGAAATTCCCCTGCTATGGTTTCACTTAAACTAGCTAGTATTTACATGTAGCACTTCATGGTTTGTCAAACACTTTGCTTATGTTACCTTATTTGATCTTTACAACAACCCTGTGAGGTAGTTGCTCTTATTATTTGTCTCCATTTTACAGATGAAGAGATAACCTGAAAGAAATTCAGTGATTTGCTTAGGGTCTCACAGCTAAAATAAGTGTCTGAGGCAAGACTTGAATTTGGGTCTTCCTGAATCTTGGTCCACCACTCTGGCTCCAATGGGCAACTTAGCTGCTTCTGGCTAAAAAAAGATGCAATTTCATAGGTATAAAGAAAAAAGTCTATATTTGACTGACTCTGCATTTCCTTGGCTCTTAATGTGCCATCTAGCTGTTCTACTTGAATTCAGGATGAGAAGGTTGCTGGCATGGAGGGGGAGAAGTCCTGAGAATAAGGAGTGATGATGGATGTGAAATGAGCATAGCCTCATGGTCAAACAGCTGGTTCTTGTCAGAGACAGTCAGCCTACAGACAGTCAATGAGCTTATTAAGCAAGTTACATGCTAGGCACTGTGCTAAGTTCTGGGGATACAAAGAAAGTAAAAAAAAAAGCAAATAAACAAAAAAAGCAAAATCCCTGCTGTAAAGAAGCTGTCAGTCTAATGAAGGAGAGAGCATGCAAACAACTATGTACAAATCAGGTGTATCTAGAATAAATTGGAGATAATTAACAGAAAGGAGGCACTAGTGTTAAGGGGAATTGGGAAAGGCTTTTTGTAGAACATGGGATTTTAGTCGGGACTTGAAGGAAGCCAAAGAAGCCAGAATGAGTGGGACATGAGACGGGGGAGAATTCTAGGCATGGTGGACAGCTGGTGAAAATATCCAGACTTGGGAGATGCACTGTCTTGTGTGAGTCACAACAAGGAGGTCAGTGCAGTAGTCTGAAGAATATGTGTTGAGGAGTAAGGTATAAGAAAACTGGAAAGGTAAGAAGGGGCCATATTGTTAAGGGCTTTGAATGACAAGTAAAAGATTTTATACTTAATCTTGGAAATAATTGGTAGCCATTAAAGCTTATTTAGTAGGGGAGTGACATGGTCAGACATGTGCTTTAAGAAAATCACTTTGACAGTTGAGCAGAGTATGACTAGAGTGGGGAAAGAATTAAGTCAGAGAGACAAACCAGAAGTCTATTGCAAAAATCTTGGCCTAGAAGATAAGAGCCTACCCCAAGGTGGTAAGCCATGTTGGAAGAGAAAAGAGAGCATGATGTGAAGGATAACAGGAAGGTAAAATTGATAGGCCTTGGCAACAACATATTGGCTATGGAGGATGAGAAGGTGAGGAGTTGAGGGTGACAACTAGATTTCAAGCTTGGATGACTGGGAGGATTGTGGTGCCCTTGACAATAATAGGGAAGTTAGGAATGAGGGAGAAATGAGGAAGTTAGGGGGAAGATAATTTGTTCAGTTTTGTGTAGAATGAGTTTAAGATGTTTACTCTATGGGGCACCCAGTCCTCCTGACTCTGTGGCCCATACTTTATCCACTGAGCTAGCTATGTGACCTCTCTTCTTGAGATTATTAATTCAAATTTCTAATACCTGAGCAATAATTTTGACCTCTGCTGAAAAGTCAGCATCTCTGACCTTGAGTACCAAGGATAAATGGAACTGAACAATTTCAAGTAAAGGAAGGGGGGGAGGTAAATGATTTACATAGTACAGAGAAGAAGCAATATAACATTCAGATTTTAAAACTAAAAAGGAATTTAGAGGGCCTCACTGGGTAAGTGAAACGTGAAGGTAAATCCAATGCTTACTATAACTGGGTCAAATGGCTTTATGGAGGACTTCAAGCCATTGTTGGAAGGGTACAAAAAGGCCTGATGCAGAAGCTTTTCTGGTACAGTGAGTTCATTGCTAGGGTCTGGAAATGAGCCAAGGAAAGACCAATTCCAGGACTATTAAGTTGGCTCATTAATGTTTTTTTTTTTAGTTTGCTAATGAAGATGTAAAAAAAAAGTGAAAATCAAGTTTCTCGTAATAAGACTAATGGAATTTAATGGAGATAGTCCAATCTAAGACAAGCTTTTATTTAAAACTTTCACTCTTTGCAGATGATATGATGGTATGTTTAGAGAATCAACTGAAAAACTAGTTGGAATGATTAACAACTTTAGCAAAGTTGTAAGATATAAAATAAACCCACATAAATCATCAGCATTTCTATATATTACCAACACAATCTAGTAGGAAGAGATTGAAAGGAAATTCCATTTGAAATTACTGCAGATAATATCAAATACTTGGGAGTTTTCCTGCCAAGACAAACCCAGGAACCATTTGAACACAATTACAAAACACTTTTCACACAAATAAAGTCAGATCTAAACAAGTGGAGAAATATTAATTGCTCATGGGAAGGCTGAGACATAAAAATAACAATTCTATTTAAATTACTTACTTATTCAGTGCCATACCAATCAAACTACCAAAAATATTTTATAGAGCTAGGAAAAAAAAACATAACAAAATTCATCTGGAAGAACAAAAGGTCAAGCATGTCAAAGGAATCAATGAAAAAAATGTGAAGGAAGATGCCCTAGTAGTACCAGATTTCAGACTGTATTACAAAGTGGAAATCATCAAAATAATTTGTTACTGGCTAAGAAATAGAGTGGTGGATCAGTGAAATTGATTAGGTACACAATGCATTATAGGAAATGACCATAGCAGTCTAGTGTTTGATAAATGCAGAGATCTAAGCTTTTGGGACAAGAACACACAATTTGAAAAAAAAAGCTGGGAAAACTGAGAGCAGTTTGATAGAAAGTAGGTATAGACCAAGACAAGGTCAAAATGCTTACATTATTTAGAAATAAAAGATGACATCATAAGCAAATTAAGGGAGCATGGAAAATATTCCCTGCCCAATCTGGGGATGATGGGATTTATGACTAAATAAGAGATAAAGAATATTACAGTATACAAAATGGATATTTTTGATTTACATCAAATTAAAAACGTTTTGTACAAACATAACCAATGTAGCTAAGATTAGAAGGAAAGCAGGAAACTGGAAAAATTATAGCAATAATCATTGATAAAGACCACATTTCTCAAATACATAGATGATAAAGTCAAATTTATAAGAATCTAAGTCATGTCTCAATTGATAAATGGTCAAAGGATGTGAACAAACAGTTTACAGAAGAAGGCAAAGCTACCTGTAGTCATATGAAAGAAAAAATGTTCTAAATCACTATTGACTATAGAAGTACAAATTAAAAACAAAAACCAAAAACCAAAAAATCCTCTGAGGTACCACTTCACATCCATCACATTAGCTAAGATGACAGAAAAGGAAAATGACAAATGTTGAAGGCGATGTAGAAAAATTGAGACACTAATGTACCATTGGTAGAACTGCAAACTGATTCAACCATTCTGGAGAGCAATTTGGAACTATGTCCAAAGGGCCATGAAACTTTGTGTGCCTACCTTTACCAAGCAAAACCACTACTAGGTCTGAATCCCAGAGAGGTAAAAGGAAAAAAGAAAAGGACCTATATCCACAAAAATATTTATAGTAGCTCCTTTTGTGGTGGCAAAGAATCTGAATTGAGGGCATACTCATCAATTAGAGAATGGCTGAACAAGTTGTGACAGATGATTGTGATGGAATGCTATTGTGCTGTAAGAAATGATGAGCAGGATACTTTCAAAAAAATAAAAACCTGGAAATATTTATGTGAATTGATGCAAAGTAAAATGAGCAGAACCAGAATACTGTATACAATAACAGCAATATTATATGATGGTCAACTGTGAATGATTTAGCTATTCTGAGAAACACAAGACAATTTCTAAGAACTTATTATGAAAAATGCTATCTACCTCCAGAGAAAGAACTGCTAAAGCCTCAATGCAAATCAAAGCATACTTTTTCTGCTTTATTTTTCTTGGGTTTTCTTTCTTTCTTTTTTTGGTCTGTGTTTTCTTTTGCAACTTGGCTAATATGAAAATATGTTTTTCATGACTTCACATGTTTAATCTTTATCATATTGACTGCCTTCTCAAAGCAGGAGGTGAGGGAGGAAGTGAGTGAATTTGGAACTCAAAAATTTCACAAATGAATGTTAAAAATTTTTTACATGTAATTGAGAAAATGTTTTTTTAAAAAATAGAACTCAGGGTGGAGCCAAGATGGGATAGTGAAACCAGTGACTTGCTGGAGCTCTCCCCCAAACCCCTCCAAATACCTATAAAAAATGGCTCTAAACAAATTCTAAAGCAGCAGAACCCACAAAAAGACAGAGTGAAACAAATTTCCAGCCCAAGACAACCTGGATGGTTGATCAGAAAGGTATATTACGCCATACTGGTAGAGGAGCGCAGTTTAGTTTGGGTGTGCAGGCCACAGCAAACCTGGAGCAGGCCTCAGAGGACTGAATCTCAGGCAGCTGTGGTGGCTTCTAGACTTCTCAACCCATGAACACCAAAGACAACTTAGAAGGTCAGTGGGAAAAGTCTGTTTCTGCGGTGAGAGAAGAGCTAGGTCTCAGAGCCAGTTCCCGAGCACAGAATGCTGAGTACTGCCCTGGGGCTCTGGCTGCCTCCTGACCTTCTGACCCACAGACTGAGGGGAATTGAGTGGCTGATCAGAGAGGGATTGCAGTGATCTCTTTGCCAGTGCTGAGGCAGGAATCTCTTGCTTTGCCTGTGCTTGAATCTGGGTCACAGTTCTGGGTGGTGGTCCTGGGGCCAGGAGGAGTGCTGGTGTGGTGGAGCTTGTAGTGGCTGTGAAGAGGAAATCCTCCCCACAGTTCAAAGACAGAAAAGAGAGCTTGTGATCACTTATAGACCAGAGAACAGGCCAGAAAAGGAGTAAACACCTCGCCCCTTATCATACCACTTTGGAAGAACTGAAAATTTACAGGTTGCTAGAAGTATCTCTAAAAACAGCTGTAAAACCCCGAAGCTTGGGACGGTACATTCTCCACATTGGAAGCAGACTCTACCTTAACAAAGAGTTTAAACTCAAGTAATTGGCTGGGATCATGAGCAAACCTCAAAAGAAGTGTCAGACATAGAATTTTTTGGTAACAAAAGAAGATCAAAACATACAACCAGAAGAAGACAACAAAGTCAAAGCTTCTACATCCAAAGTCTCCAAGAAAAATATGAATCAATCCCAGGCCTTGGAAGAGCTCAAAAATAATTTTGAGAAGCAAGTAAGAGAAGTAGAGGAAAAACTGGGAAGAGAAATAAGAGTGATGCAAGAAAATCACGAAAAACAAGTCAACAGCTTGCTAAAGGAGACCCAAAAAATACTGAAGAAAATAACACCTTAAAAAATAGCCTAACCCAAATGGCAAAAGAGGTCCAAAAAGCCAATGAGGAGAAGAATGCCCTAAAAAAAAATTGGCCAAATGGAAAAGGAAGTCCAAAAGCTTACTGAAGAAAATACTTCCTTAAAAATTAGAATGGAGCAAATGTAAGCTAGTGACTTTATGAGAAATCAAGATGATACAAAATAAATCCAAAAGAATGAAAAATTAGAAAACAATGTGAAATATCTCATTGGAAAAACAGCAGACCTGGAAAATAGATCCAGGAGAGAGAATTTAAAAATTATTGGACTATCTGAAAGCCATGATCAAAAAAAGAGCCTAGACATCATCTTTCAAGAAATTATCAAGGAAAACTGCCCTGATTTTAGAACCAGAGGGCAAAATAGAAATTGAAAGAATCCAATCTCCTCCTGAAAGAGATCCCCAAAGGAAAACTCCTAGGAATATTGTAGCCAAATTCCAGAGTTCCCAGGTCAAGGAGAAAATATTGCAAGCAAGCCAGAAAAAACAATTCAAGTATTATGGAAACACAATCAGGATAACAGAAGATTTAGTAGCTTCCATGTTAAGGACCAGAGGGCATGGAATATAATATTCTGGGGGGCCAGAATCCCCTACCCAGCAAAACTGAGTATAATCCTTCAGGGGAAAAATGGTAGTTCAGTGAAATAGAGGACTTTCAAGCATTCTCATGAAAAGAACAGAGCTGAATAGAAAATTTAACTTTCAAATACAAGACTCAAGTGGAACATGAAGAGGTAAACAGGAAAGAGAAATCATAAGAGACTTATTAAGGTTGAACTGTTTTACATTTGCATGGAAAAAATTTATATGATTGTGTATATAGAATAGAAAATATAATATAATATAGATAGAGATAGATAGAGGGCACAGGGTGAGTTGAAGATAAGGGGTTGTATCTGGAGGACAAAATTAAGGGGTGAGAGAGGATTATACTGGGAGAAGGAGAAAGGGAAAGGTAGAAAGGGATAAGTTATCTCACAAAAAAAACAGAAAAGAAAAGGTTCTTACAGTGGAGGGGAAATGGGAGAAGGTGACAGGGAATGAGTGAATCTTATTCTCATAGGATTTGGCTTAAGGAGGGAATAGCATACACACTCAATTGGGTATGGAAATCTGTTTCACCCTACACAAAAATAGGGGGAGAAGGGACAGAGAGCAAGGGGATGATAGAGAGGAGGGCAGATTGGGAAAGGGTAATCAGAAGCAAATACTTCTGAGGAGACAGGGTCAAAAGAAAGAATACAATAAATGGGGAGAGTGGGATAAGATTAAAGGAAATAGAGTTAGTTTTTCACAATATGTCTACTATGGAAGTGTTTTGCATAACTGCACATGTATAACCTATATTGAGTTGCTTGCCTTTTCAATGAGGGTGGGTGGGGAGGGAGGAAGAGAAAATTTGGAACCAAAGTTTTAAAAACAATGTTTAAAAAAAATGTTTTCACATGCAACTGGGAAATAAGAAATACAGGAAATGGGTACAGAATCTATCCTGCCCTACAGGAAAATAGAAGGGAAGGGGATAAGAGAGGGGGAGAGATAAAAGGAGGAAGACTAGGAAGGATATTCAGAATGCATGCCATCTTGGGGTGGGGGAGGGTGAGTTGGGGTGAAAATTTGGAACTCAAAATCTTGTAGAAGTGAATGCTGAAAACTAAAAATAAATAAATTTGAAAAAAAGAGCTCATTAATTCTATTAATATATACTATTTGCATTCTTGACTCTTGTAAAATTTATTTGTAATGTTAATGATACATTCTTAAAAGTAAGACTTTTAATGTAATATTTATCATTATTATTATAATTCAAAATAATATCTTGTGTTTATATAACACTTTTACAGTTTACAAACTGCTTTCTTTACAATTAGCTTAAGAGGAAGGTACATTTAAAAAAAACCTCACTTTACTACTGTCAGAAAGATATATCAGATACTGTCCTTCCTGGTCAAAGTTTTCATCCCTCAGGATATTAAAACTTGGCTTGCTGTTTCTGTGTGTGCAGAAGGCCAGAAAGACTGTCATAAGGGATGCTATTAGAAGTATCCTAATGTGTGGGGTGTCTGGTAGGGAACCTTCCCCAAAACATTTCCCCTATGGCTTTTCATCACACCTGAAATCCTACCATTGGAGATTTGCTACTTTTTGTTTCAAGGACATGGAAGAGTGGAAAGAGTACTAGACTATATGTATCAGAAGCCATGGATTTTTTATTTGTCTGTTTGTTTGTTTTTGCTAGGCAGTTGGGGTTAAGTGACTTGCCCAGAGTCACACAGTTAGTAAGTGTCAAGCATCTGGTCTGAGACTGGATTTGAACTCTGGTCCTCCTGAATTCAAGGCGGTGCTCTATTTACTGCACCACCTAGCTGCCCCTAGATATGGATTTTTAACTCCAGTTTTACCATAAATTCAGTGTATGGCTTTGGATACACTTTTGGCATCTCATTTTCTTTATATGTTAGAAAATAATTTTGGATCAAATGATTTTCATCTAAAGTTTCTACTATTTGATTTCATAGAGAAACATTTACTAAGTACCTACTATGATCAACATATTGTTCCAGAAAGCAGAGATACAGGGATAGAAATGAAATTAAACTACAACCTGGAGGAAATTAAATTATACTGGAGGTGAGGTAGGGGTATCCACTATTACAACATAATATCTATACAGATAAGTAAATATAATTATTCTGTAAGTCTATGGCCAAGTCTTCTCTTAAAATAAAATACCCCAGAGAGGTAACCTTAAGAATCAATAGCTAACATGTTGCATGCAATTACCTGTTGAAATTTAAGACTACTTCAGAAGAGAAAGCAGGATAGAACATGGAAAATAAGTGGGATTTGGAGAAGAATGGGGAAAATTGGTAAAAGATCATAGACTTAGATCTCGAAAGGATCTTAGAGGCCATAGAGTCTAACCCCTTTATTTTACATCTGGTGAAATCAAGGCACAGAGAAACTAAGTGAATTTCCCGAGGTCACAAAGCTGTAAGTGTCTGAGACAGGATTTGAGCCATCATATTAAAAGGGGAATTTGGAGCATGCCAGAGACAAACTTGGAGAAGTTTTTAACTTTGTCAAGAACTGGTTGTAGTAGTCATATTCCTCATGCTATGATGGCAAATCAAAATTAAGGTGAGGAAAGGATAGAGGCAGGATGTGATGTGCCCTGCCGATGGCTTCCTCAGATCACATTTAATCATCACTCAAACAAAGTTCACAGAATGAACATTTTGGTGGCCGCAAATGATTCTGACCTTTATTAAAAGCATGGGCAGAAAGGACAGCTGTCCCTTTAAAACTTGCCTCCTGATGTTAATAAATTAGGGACCACTTACAGTTTTATGTCAGATTTCATTGTTGTAATATGGCAATGAAGTTTCTAGGTAAAATGAACAGCTGCCAAACTAGTCTTTCAAGGAGCTGCCTTTGGGGGTGCAGTGCTTTATAATCCATGTTGTGCCATTCTGCACAGGGTAGTAGTTAAAATAATGAGAGGTCTGACTAAGAGATCTATTTCAAAGTCTTTTTTCTCCTTAGCTGGTAGAGCACCTACAGGGGGTTCCATCCATCTGTTCTTCCTTGGGGCAAGAGAAGTCAGCCAGTTGGCCAGAGCTAAAGTCTTTCACCTGTTAAAGAAAGAATAAACTTTAAAGTTGATTTTAGTCTGTGCCCTGTTTATCTGAGAAAATGCTCTTGGCTCCCTGAAAAATCAAAATTTGCCTTCATTAGTTTAGAATCCTCTTCATTGATTTTGACTTTTAAGTCTTTGCCACCTCCTGTACTCACTGGGCAAAAGCAGTTCCATTTTTTTTTTTTTTGGTTTTGTTTTCCAGGCATAGAATCTTCTCTCCCTTGTTTTCTTGTTCTACTCAACTTCCACCCTGACAAATGACAGAACCACATCCTACTAGTTAGGGCTACAAATTTTGCTTATTTCTAGCAGCAAATGATTTCCTTTTAAAAGCTTTTCTGAGGAGTTCCATTAAAGCTTTCAAAAGTTGATTTGGACACCAAATAGCTTTTTTATTAAACAGCAGTTTGAAGTTGAGCATAAATGAATCAGAAACACATTTTGAAATGTATGGGAAAGTGCCCTTGGAAGTGCGCATCTTGGATTATGCCAAATGCAAAACATTTGAAGACTAGTTGTGATTTTGGCCAAATGCAAAGGCAAGTAACCCCTAAAGCTATTCCAAAATTGGTGGGTGGAAATGGATGGAATCCAGTTTCCTGGGGAAAAGTATGTGAATCTTTCTTGCCAGGTTGTTATATTGATGTCTTGGACCTGTGACTTTAATAGTGTGGGGACCTCCCATTAAGAACATTTCCTTAATGGATGCATATCAGCTACTCAACTGTTATTTATAGCACTAAAAGGTTGATTTGTTCTTTTATATGTGGTCAGTGTGGGTCAGAGGCAGGACTGAAACCCAAATCTCCTTTCCTGACTCCAAGTCCAGCATTATGCTATGTTGCATCAGGGGCACAAAGCAAAAAAGGCTTACCTCCTATTTTGTTGAATAGTGAGAGAATATGTATAGGAAGCTAAACCCTTGAGAGAGAACAGCATTTATTAGCTTTTTTGCAATAAGTTTGCTGCAAGTTGCCTTGTGAAATAAACCTTTTTTTTTTTTTGTTTAGAAATTGTGGATTTTTTCATGATTAATATTTTTTTAAATAGTGTCAAATTATAATGATGAAAAAGATCATTAATGAAACATTAAAATTTAGAGAAAAAAGTTCATAAGGGGACATAAATAAGTAGGGCAATTTTGTTATGACCTCATTAAATTTAATATGTATTTTAATAAACTATATAACAAAAGTTGATGTGTTCATATACAATCTTCTTTTTTCTTCTTTGTGTATTCAAATATTTGTGTTCAGTGATTATTTTTAAGATCATAATAAAAATAAATTTTTAAATGATGATAGGATTCTGGAAAAAGACCCTCTTGAAATATACCTTCCTCTTTTTGTGAGAATTTGGGGAAATAAGTGTTTGGAATGGTGTATACACTGTTAGATTCAGTCACTGTATTAGTTGGTTTGATTAACAGTTTTTTGTTGAAAAAAAAAAGAGCCTTACTGTTGGGGTAGAGAAATGTAGACTTGTAAATGACTGCGTTACAAAATAAAGAAGACATGAGTAAAATATTATAAAATGTTATTATAAAATGCACCCATAAAGACCTATCTTCTGAGGAAGGTTGAAGGATGAGTTATTACAGAGAAACTAGGAAAGTGGATAGAGATGTCAACATGGGTTGGAAAGAGCATCAACCTTCATTGGACTGTCATCTCAACTCCAATGAACTGAATTTTAGCATCATTTCCTAGACAGGAAACCATAACTTAAGATGAAGTCTAATGGGAGAAAATGTGACATAACAGAACACTAACTATATAACCTGGGGCAAATTGCTTAACTTCTCTGGGCCTCAATTACCTCATCTGTAAAAATGAAGCAGTTGGAGTATACTATTTAAAAAAAAAAGGCTCCCAGCTCTAAATCTTATAAGCCAGATCCTAGCAAGAAGAGGTCATTATGTTAGTCTATGAGTTTTCTATATCAAACTAAAAACAGAAATGGGAATGTTTCATTGGGTATAAAGACATGAGCACTGTCTTAGAAAGAGCTCAGGATTCTATTTCTCATGTATATCTAGTCACCTTGGGTGCTACCAGGGAGTGGAATTTGGATCTCTGGCACCAGCTGCATCCTTCTGTTCTTTCCTTCTTCTTTAGTTACCATAACTAAAACCATGTGGATTCATTGGAGGCTGGAGTGAGGTGAGTAGGGGTAGTGACTATGTGGAAAGGATTAGTGAAGATGGGACAGGTAAGAGGTTGCACAACTTAGTGGAAGTATTAGAACTGGAATCAACATAGTGTTGAACAGCTAGGTGGTGCAGTGGATAGAATGCCAGGCCTGAAGTCAGGAAGACTCCTCTTCCTGAGTTCAAATCTGGCCTCAGACACTTACTACCCGTGTGACCCTGGACAAGTCACTTAATACTATTTGTCTCAGTTTCGTCATCTGTAAAATGAGCTGGAGAGGTAAATGGCAAGGCACTCTAGCATCTTTGCCAAGAAAACTTCAAATGGGGTCCCAAAGAATTGAACATGACTGAACAACAACAAAAACAACAACAACATAGTGTAATAAAGATGGGATTACAATGGGGAGAAGAAAGGTTTCTAAATACCTACTTAAAATATTATAGATTCTAAAAAGGGAACTCAAAATCAATTAGTGAAAAAGTGCTTACTATGTGTCAGTGGATAAAAATATAAAAAAAAAATCCTTGCCCTCAAGTATTTTGTGTTAAAATAAGGAAAGATAACACAGTGGTAGGAAAATTATGGCTAGGGAAGAATGTCTTCTAGGAATGATAGTGTTGACTGATTACTGTCCGCAGAAGCAGAAGTGGGGGGGGGGAAGCAGGGAGAAAGAGTATTTGCTTAGCAGCATGTAGTATAAAGACCAATTTGATATCAATGAACAGTTTTGTAGCAACATAATTTTAATTTCTACTTCATATCATTGGTCTATGAGACTTTTATACCCTATTATATGGTTGATTTTTGTAAAGGTTCCATGAACAACTAAGAAATATATACAAAATGTCCCTAAAATAATAGTGCAAATCCATGTATTTTTAAGCATCAATAGTTTAAAAATGCACTAAAGCTTTGGAAACACCCTGTGTAAACTCCATTTTATCCCCATTAAATAATTGTCATAGACCTATCTCACCTAACTTCCATAATATCATAACTGGGTGCTTAAATTCTTTTATGTTTCTTTTTGCTAGATTTGGCTAGATCTGTAACAGGTACATTGAAGTACCTAACTATTATAGATTTATTGTCTATTTCTTGTTATAATTGCTAGAACCTTTTCTTGTTTGTTTCTTTTTGGCCCTAGAACCTTTTATTTATGTATTTAGAATGCTATGCTATTTGATGCATGTACATTTAATATTGCTGTTGATTTCATCGACAACGGTGCCATTGATCATGAAGTAGTTTATTTGTCTTTGCTTCCCCGTCCATTTCTCTTGCTGTGGTTTCTGCTCTGGCTTGGGAATGGGAGGCTTCCATACTGGTCTGGAAATGGCCAGTCTGGGTGTTGATCCAGTTCTGTATCAAATCTATCTCCTTTTGTGCATCAGGAAGGCTGTGTGAGCTTTGGGCACTGGTGAGGCCCTGTATGTTGATGTCATTCAAGTGAAGGCCTCTTAAGCACTGTGCTACATGGGCACTGCTGTCCTGTCCCCTGTGATGGTTTGTTGGGGCTACCTAGGTGGTAGTCTAGCCCAATTTCTTGTGGTAGCTTAGGTATGGACTGCCTAGGATCTATGATTAACATTGGTCTAGCCCTACCTTCTAGCTGTACCAGAGACATTTATGTTTTATGCCTACCCTTCTCTTATTCTGTTCAGAACTGCCACTGGTTCCTAATAATCTTCTTGCGCAGTCTTGGACTATTTCCTCTTGGTTTTCTTTATCATTGTTACTTCTAGTGCATTTTTGTAGCTTTTCTGGGGCATCTGTGGGGAATCTGGACTCTCCTAAGTCCTAGTGTTGCCCTCTTAAGCAGAAGTCTCATTGATAACTTTGAAGAGTAGTTTTAGTTAGGAATTAAGGTTGGAGCCATTAAAACTTAAGAATACTTCTTTTAGTAGTTTTAATCATCCCAAGATACTCATAATCTCTAGGATACATGGAATGAAATACTTTCAAATATAGAGATCCGGGGAGAGGAGATCAAAACATAGAAACAGGATGAGGTGGGTATTATCCCTGTTGTTCTGTCTGCTACTTTAGATGCACTAAGCATGCTTTAATTAAGCTGATAAAGGATTAAATGACATCCTAATAATTCAACTAGTAAAAAGCAGCTATTTTATTCACCTGTGCTTTCTGGAGCATCCCTGTACCATGCCAGCCACCTTCTCCCACTGTTAAGTTCTTCTAGGTGTTTCCATTTTAGTTAGGGGCTCAGGATATCTTTCATATATCCCTAGCAAATCTGTTTCTTAATCTTCAGACTTTGACACCATTCCCTATGCAGGTACTTCTCCTGCCCCCCTTTTCAGTTTCTTTCTATGTGTTTTGTGAGTTGCCTTATACCATCAAAATATACATTTCTTGGGGATAGAGACTGTTTTTTGCTTTGCTGGTATTTGCATACTCAGCCTTTAGCTTAGCACAATGCCTGGCATACAGTAGGTGTTTAATGAATGCTTGTTGTTGGATTGGCTGTGCAGCAGTCCTTAGAAGAACAAATGCAAAAGATTATTAGCAAGATAGCTTGTCTTAGGACTGTATCCAATCATGCGAGAGAATTATACTATTTTCATTGTTTTGTCACTAAAATTTGGAAAGAAAATACTACATCTCCAGGAGACTTCATTTAACATAGATTCCAAGGAGGGGGGAACTCCATTGTAAAATTTCTGACTAGATAACACTGGTGGATGCTTCAAAAGATTTTCCACTCTGTATATTTTACTATGTATAAAACTTTGGAAAAGGTCAAGATCAGAAAAAAGTTTCTTAACAATTGCCCAGGGCCCCTATTAACCTCTTAGACCCATATATGATAACACCTGAGTCATCAGCTTGACAAACGGGAAATTGCTCCTGAGCTGAAAGAATGTATTTATTTTGAGCATATTTAATGAGTGCGTTTGTAGCATGCCAGCTGTAGCATCTAAAACAATTGATTACCATTCTAGAGCCAGCAATTCCTGGGAACATTCTAAATGCAAAATGGCCCCCAAGCCCTTCAGTCCTACATTAAGGCATGGCCATCTTTGAAAAGCTTGAAACTGCTGGCTGCAAGGAAACTCTGAATGAGAACCCTGAACACCAGAATTGACAGAGGGCAGCAGAAAGCCTCCAAGCTGTCTTCCAGTCAATGCAAAAAGTAATTAATCGCAGCTGCCTGTTTTTGCTGCCGAGCTGGGGAAATGTCACTGCATACAGAAATTTCCAAGAGAATGACAAGGCCTTTCCATAATTTCTCTAGCCTAAACTGAAATGAGATGAGCTCATTGTTGACTGTTTTGGGTAATGGGGTGGGGCAACATTCTTCTGGATAAGATGAGCAGGTTTGGATTTCAAGTTCTACACCTATTTTATGTTTTACCTGGGATCAAAGCAGTAATTCCAGCATGTGGAAAAATAATATTTTAAGGGTCTTCCTAGACACTTTGTGTTTTTCATCAGTCTGGTGTTTTTCCAGATATTTTTGTGAGAAATCTTCTATTAGATTCAATGTATTCTCCCGTGGGACACTGGGAAGGGAACCAGTCACAGGGGAGAAAAATGTCAAAATGCAACTCTGGTAATGGGTCATGGTCTGTCATGATCTGTCATTTTTGTACGTAATATATCAAAAGTAAACTCCTAAGTACATGAAAGTTTTCATGTGCATCATATAGGAACAAAAAGAGGCAAGTTCTCTGGAATATGGGTGTCTCTGCTTTCAAAATGAAAGCTTGGGACAATGGCAGTGAAAAAGAAATCAGTGCTTTGTTAGGAATGTTGAGGGGTTAGTGGTCACTCATGGTCAGTCTATAATCCTGGTCAGCTTCTTATTGAGCTTCATCTATTCTTTGATATGGCCCAAAACAGGTCAAAGGAGGACGTAGGTGTCTATTATAGCACATATGATAGCTATAACCTTTCCTTTTATATCAATTAATTATGAATAGGTAAGAAGAGAGGCCTAGAAGTTGGGGAATGGTGGAATACAGTGTGCTATATGATTATAATTTACTATTGTCATGCCACAAGAAACAATGGTGGAATACAGTGTGCTATATGATTATAATTTACTATTGTCCTGCCACAAGAAACAATGGTGGAATACAGTGTGCTATATGATTATAATTTACTATTGTCTGCCACAAGAAACAATGGTGGAATACAGTGTGCTATATGATTATAATTTACATTGTCATGCCACAAGAAACAATGGTGGAATACAGTGTGCTATATGATTATAATTTACTATTGTCCTGCCACAAGAAACAACAATAATAATAGCTAACATTTAATTATCTGGCTCTTTTATGTGTCAGGCAATGGATACAAAGAATTCAGGGAAATTTGGGAAGACAATGAAAGGATGCAGAGTGAAACAGGCAGCACCAAGAGAATAATTTATATAAGGGTCACAATAACATAAGGCAAATGACACTGAAAGTCATGGATCCTCTGATCAAGGCAAAGAGTAACTATGAATTTAGGGAACTGACAGTGAACTATTCTTCCCTCCTCTGGGCTAAGAGGGGATGAGATGTGAATGCACATGACCAATGTTTTGATTTGTTTTGCCTAGATATATTGCTTTGTTGAAACAATGGTGTCCAGTGGTGGTAGTGGTAATGACAATGGTGATTAAGGAGGAGAGAGTCATAAGGAAGTAACAACAACATAAAAAATGCATCAATACATTTGTTCAAGATTTATTAAAGAGGAAACATTTTTTAAAATCCAAGAAACCTCTCAAACTAGCACTAAATTAGATGACAGATAGATAGATAGATAGATAGATAGATAGATAGATAGATAGATGACAGACAAAATTTATGAAACACTTAATATATGTAAGGCACTCTGTGAAACATTGGGCATAACAAGTATAAGTAAGTAAGACAGTCCTGTCCTCAAAGAGCTTATATTCTCATGGGGGAAAGACAACACATAAAGAGGGGCTAGAAGTGAGAGGTCAAGGAACAGTGGTCAGGGGCATGGTATGGAAATGATAGGAAGTAAAATGGAGGCCAGGATCACAGCATGGTAAGATCATCAATCAGGGTTCAGGGTGGTCACTGTCTTATAGTTTGCTTTTAATCCAAGGAGTTAGAACTAAACATGGAAACATATTCATCCAAAGCGATTGTTTCTTGGAGGCTTTAACTTCCCACCTTTGTTACTTTATTCTAACTTTCATCATATTTTGTTCTTCTGGATGATGCAGGGAAGCAAGAAGGTAGGGAAGGAGGAAGAAAGACTTTGGGGAAGTAGGCAATTTGGATTAAAACTGGAGAAGGATAGAAACCAAATCCTCAGGTAACTTAGTTTGCAAAGGTAGAAATCCTGTTTGAGGTTCCAATAGGCAAGCATTCTTTGTCTTAGTTTTTGACATGCCTTTCCTTGCTTATCTCATAGTCATATGGCAAGGGTGTTAGAATACCCCCTCACAAGGTTTCTTCCTTTTCCACACTCAGCAGATGGTATTGGCTGACTGTAATTAAAAAGGAGAGTAAAAGTTCAACTTTTCTTTCTCTATCTACACCTGCATTCTAAGATTTGTTTTTCAATTTGGTTTGGGTTGGGGCAGAAGGGAGATCTGAGTAGGACCAAGTACTACAACTCCTTTCCCACTTTTAGTCTTGGGTTGTAGTCACCTAGTAATGGAAACCATTGTTGAGTTATGACCTTGAGAATAGAGGCTAATTTTTAATCTGTCTTTATCATTTCCTTTCTACTAGGTATGGTTCTGGTAGTCAGTATCATTGCTTTCTTTCTCCTTCCCTTCCAGGCCTAGCAGGACAGTAAATTAGAGAGTATAGTCCATCAGTTAGCATCTATTAAGCACCTACTACATGCCAGGTATTATGCTAAGAACTGGGGATAAAAAGAAAGTTTCTGTTCTCAAGAAAATCACACTTTAATGAATAAGAACCATGCAAACAACTAGATATGAGCAAGACATAGGCAAGATAAATTGAGGGTCACCTCAGGGGAAGGCATTAAAATTTAAAGAATGGAGAAACCTTTTTGAAGGCAGTGGAATTTTAGCTTGAGACTTGAAAAAAATCCTGTGAAGCTAGGAGGTAGAGATGAGGAGGAAGAACATTCTAGTCATGAGGGGAAAGACAGTGAAAATGCCCTGAGTTGAGAGCTGGAGTGTCATGAGTGATAAATATCAAGGATACTGGTGTCACTGTTTCATAAAGTACATGAAAGAGGGTAAGGTATAAAAAGATTGGAAAGGTGGGAAGGGGCGAGGTTATAAAAAGCTGTGAAGGCCAAACAGAGGATTTTATGTTTGATCCTACATGTATTTGAGAGTCACTGGAGTTTATTGAATAGGAAGGTGCCATGGTCACATCTGTGTTTTAAGATTAATTTGGCAGATGAGTAGAAGATAGATCAGAGTAGGGAGAGACTTGAGTCAGAGAGACAAACCAGAAGCCTCCTGAAATAGTCCAGGAAGGAGATGATGAGGAACTGCATCAGGGTGGTGGCAATATCATATGAGAGAAGAGGACATATCCTAGAGATGTAATGAAGATAGAAATGGAAGGATTTGATCACTTACTGGATATGGGGTCAAGAAGGAATGAGCATTTGAGGATGATACCTACAATATGAGCATGGATCACTGATAAAATGGTGCTATGTTGGGAATAGGGAATAGTAATAGGGAAACAGTAATAGAAATAGTAATAGGACAGCTAGAAGAAGGGATGGTTTTGAGGGAAAAATAATGAGTTCTGTTTTGAATGTTGAGCTTAAAATATCTACAGGACAGCCAGCTCAAGATGGTTAAAATGCAGCTGAATTTAGAATGTAGAGGACCTGAGTTCAGATCCTAGCAAATTGCATAACTTTTCTCAGATACAGTTTTCTTTTCTACAAAATGAGAAGGCTGGACTAGAAAATCTCTAATGTCCATTCCTGAGTTAAATGTATGGCCTTGAGATTGTCAGAACCACACAGAGCTTCCTTTCCTGTCCTTTCCTCTCAGGGGCCTTTTCCAATTTTTGTCAAGTAGGATTCCACTTAATCCCCCAGGTTGAGTTTCCATGTGTGGTATAAAAAAAGCTTCTCCTTTTGTGCAGTGCCTTGATTCCTTCTTCCCTTTCTACCCAGTGTTGTTTCCCCTTCACTCCTATTCTGAGATCACACCACACTTCTGGTCAAAATAACTACTCTGATATAATGTGTCTTCCTGTTGATCCAGGTGAGATACTCAGGTTATACTTGACTTCTTCCCCAGAGAAAGAGGAGAATAAACAGACAGATACAGTAATGGTGATTAATATAGAAGTATAGCCATTTATGACCAAGAAATTGTGCCAATCTGCATGCATATCTTTATCTAGTTACTCTTGATTGATATATTCAACAATGCCTGGGGTCAATTTTTACTAGATTGCTGCATTTATAAAGGATGCACCCTTTCCCTTTTACTGTCTATTACAAAATAGTATAAATCCCAGGGGCAAGGGGTCACTCATGGTCAGTCTGTAATCTTGGCATCACTGGCCAGTTGAGATTCATGTGTTCTTTGACATGGCACAGACAAGCCAAAAGGAGACCCAGTTGTCTGTGCCAGATGCCTGGCACACATGACTCTTACAGCCTTCCCTTTTATATCAATTAATTCTAAATGGATAAGTTCCATGGCAGGGTGGACTGTGTATCTCTTCCTTGAATCTGGATTCAAACTGGTGCACTTGGGGAGGAAAGCTAAGTGGGCCATGGATGAATACCTAAACAGAAAGTTGTGTGACTGTACCTGATTGGTAACTAATCACTGAACACATGACATATTACTAATCCTGCCTACTGATGCATCTGTCTTAGGAGCTCTGACTGATGTCAGAATAGCTATTAATTAATAACACTTCAACAGTTGAGCCTAAGCATCATAGCTTCATACTAAAATCTATCCCCTGACACCCACTCTTACATTCCCATCTTCACTGTCATGCCTACCTATCTCTCAGGTTTCTTGGTGGTATCCATGAGTGTTTACACATCCATATCCATCTGTAGAGAGTATTTGTGGTAACTAAGCCCACACTGGTGAATCCTGTGGGAGCTGGTGTACCTGAAAAAGTTTCTTTGATCATTAGATTTATTTATGACAGTCGAAGAGGTTTTAATTGGTCAGAAATAGCCGTGATCCAATGGAAGCCCTTCTATCCTTCCAAAAAGAGCAGAATTCAAGCTGTTGTTGAGGTAATAAGAAGAATGGCAGTCAAGGGGCAGCTAGGTGGCACAGTGGGTAGAGTTCCAGCCCTGGAATCCAGAGGACCTGAGTTCAAATCCAGCCTCAGACACTTGACACTAGCTGTGTGACCCTGGGTAAGTCACTTATCCTGACTGCCTCACCGAAACACAAAACAACAAAAAAAGAATGGGGGTTCCACTTCTGGGAGTCAAGATGGTGGAGTAAGAAATAAGTTGCTCTCATCCTCCCCTATTGACCTCTGAAAGCCCAGCAAATATCAGCCCAGGAAAAAACCCTGGAACAGCTAGCTAAACCAGCAGAAAGATGGAGTACAACAGACTTGTAAACCAGGAAGCTTGAGGAATTAATGGGAAAGGCCCCTCTCACTCTGGGGGCAGGAGAGTGGTACAGAATGGGAGGCATCCCAGCAAGCTAGGGGAAAGCCCCACCTCAGCATACCATGGGGAGATCCTGAGCAGGCAAGCACGAACACCAGGACCCCTAAGTGCCTCAGTACAGTACAGGCAGGGACCTGGTGGAAACCAGCTTGGAAAACCATACCTGCCATGGCATTCTCTGGCAGCCAAGTCTCCCAGTGCCTCAGCAAAACTCTGTGAAGCATAACTGCAAGAAGTAAAGCTTCAGGCTGAGAGACATCCTGCAACAGTGAAACATCCCTGTGCAAAGCCCTGCTGAGCAGGAGCCAAAGAAAGAAGTGCAAGGCCTGGATGAGCAGGCAACCTCAAAGGGCCTGACTCCCCACCCTTACCTAGAGATACAGTGTTACTGATTCTAGCGCAACACCAGTAAGTTGCCAGAACCCTACAGCCTCCAACTGACAGCAAATGAGGCCCCAGTACACAAAGTCAGTGACCAGGTCCTGGGCTCCCAGGAATTCCCAAGAATCTTGGGTCAGTGCCACCCACTCCCCAGCAAGAGAGCTTATTTTTTTTAAAGGTCAGGAAATAAGCAAAATGAGCAAAAATGAGCAAAAAGGATTGTGCAGTGACCGTAGATTCTTATTATGGGGATAGGGAAGATCAAGGCAGAAATTCAGAAGAGGACAACATTGTCAACATATGCACATCCAAAATCTCAAAATGGAATACGAAATGGTCTGAAGCCCCAAAAGCCCTCTTGGAAGAGCTCAAGAAGGATTTTTAAAAATTAATTTATTTTGAAATATCAACAATCACTTCCATAAGCTTTTGAGTTTTGAATTTTTCTCCCCCTCTCTCCCCACTTCCCTCCCCAAGACGGCATACAATGTGATATAGGTTATATATATATATATATATATATATATATATATATATACACACACACACATTTCTATTAAGCATATTTTCATATTAGTCATATTGTAAGGAAAAATTAGAACCAATAGGAGGAACCACCAAAAGAGGAAACAAAACACAGCAGAAGAAGAAAATAGCGAATAGTATGCTTCGATCTGCATTCAAACACCATAATTCTTTCTTTGCATATGGATAACATTTTCTATCATGATTCCTTTGGAGATGTCTTAGATCCTTGTATTGCTGAGAAGGGTTAAGTCTATCAATATTAGTCATCACACAATGTGCCTGTTACAACATTCTCCTGGTTCTGCTCATTTTACTCAACAACAGACCATACAAGTCTTTCCAGGTTTTTCTGAAGTCAGCCTGTCCATCATTTCTTACAGCACAATAGTATTCCATTACATTCATATACCACAACTTGCTCAGCCATTCCCCAATTGATGGGCATCCTCTCAATTTCCAATTCTTTGCCACCACAAAAAGAGCTGCTATAAATATTTTTGTACATGTGGGTCCTTTTCCCACTTATATGATCTTTTTGGGATACAGCCCTAGAAGTGGTATTGCTGGGTCAAAAGGTATGCACATTTTTATAACCCTTGGGGCATAGTTCCAAATTGCTCTCCAAAACAGCTGGATCATTTCACAACTCTACCAACAATGCATTAGTATTCCAATTTTCCCACATCTTCTCCAACATTTATCGTTTTCCTTTTTTGTCATGTTGCCAATCTGATGGGTTAAAGAAGGATTTTAAAAGTCAAATAAGAGAGGAAGAAGAA